>NC_142291.1:5385450-5694391 GCF_965620075.1 Prunus avium | reverse complement strand
AGAACAAGAGTAGGTACGGCAGGGACAACTACCGAGCTCCACTAACGGCACATAACCAGGGGTCGGAGGTGTTCACCCTGCTCAATACCTCCTACGAGGCAGTGCTGATGAACGAAAACGAGATAATCCCGAAGCCAGCATTCCGAAAGCCCAGTCGGCAAGACGGTAGGGATACAGGGAAGTTTTGTCGATACCACCAGCAGAACAGCCACAATACCGAGGATTGCATAAGCCTGCGAAAAATCGTCGAGCGGTTAATTCGGGAAGGCAAACTGGATCAGTACATAGCCAGGCCTCAGCAGGCGCCAGTCCCGAACGCTAATCGGCAGATCAACATGATCAGCACGATCAGCGGAGGCCTAACCTTTGCTGGAGCATCTAACCGTTCGATAAAGTAGTATGTCAGGGCGGCACAGTACCCCCAAGTCCTCGGAATTGAAAGCAGCCGGCATACAAAGATGCCGAAGGTCAGATGGGAACCCATCACCTTCTCCGAAGAAGAAGAGGAAGGGATCATCTACCCACACAACGACCCTATGATCATTCGAGCCGAGATTGCCGAATTCGATGTCGGCAGAATCCTGATCGACAGTGGGAGTTCCGTAAACGTCATCTTCGCCGACGCGTTCAAAGAACTCGGAATAGATGACAGCCAGGTCAATCGGCAACTTTCACCTCTCCTTAGCTTCTCAGGGGACTTGGTCCAGCCACTTGGTAGTGTCAGCTTACCGATCGCCTTCGGCACAGCACCACGAAGGACCATGGTCTACGACCAGTTCCTTGTAGTAGACTGTCCTACAGCGTACAACGTTATCGTCGGCCGAACGACGCTCACAGCGATAAAGGCCCACTTATCCCCCCATATGCTACTCATGAAATTCCCAACCTGCTACGGCACGGGGGCAATCAGGGGCGATCAACTGAGCGCTCGGAACTGCTACGCCACGGCGTTGAAATCGGCAGCTCCCCGCAAGCAGAAGGAAACCTTCGCGGTCGCAGACCTGCCGAACGGCAGTGAACCAGTGGACGATCCGAGGGAGGAAACGCCCACTCCAGTGGCACAACCTGCCGAAGATCTCGAAACGGTGGCGCTGGACGAGAATCAACCGGACCGGTGTGTAAGAATCGGAACCATGCTGAATGCCACCCTCCGTGCCGAATTCATCCAGTTCCTTCGGCAGAACTCAGAAGTCTTTGCTTGGTCCTACAACGACATGCCGGGCATATCACCTGACGTCATCAGCCACAAGCTGAGCATCTCGCCGGCATTCAAACCCATCAGGCAAAAGCGCCGATCGGTATGAAGCCATGAAGAACGAGGTGGACAAACTCATGACCATCGGCTTCATACGAGAGGCCATATATCCGGAGTGGCTGGCAAACTCAGTCATGGTTCGGAAGGCAAAGGGCAGATGGCGAATGTGCCAGGACTACACCAACCTCAATAAGGCCTGTCCGAAGGATAGCTTCCCGTTGCCGCGCATCGATCAGCTGGTTGACGCCACTGCCGGTCATGAGCTGCTCAGCTTCATGGACGCATACTCTGGATATAACCAGATCTTCATGGACCCTGCCGATAGCGAGCACACGGCTTTCATAACCGACAAAGGCCTGTATTGCTATAACGTCATGCCGTTCGGCTTGAAGAATGCAGGGGCAACCTATCAGAGACTGGTCAACCGAATCTTCGCTGAGCAGATCGGCAGCACCATGGAGGTCTACGTGGATGACATGCTAGTAAAGAGCCGAACGGCAGGGGAGCATCTGAAGAACCTATCGCTCATGTTCGGCATCTTGAAGGATTGCCGAATGAGACTCAACCCGACGAAGTGCGCCTTCGGCGTATCTTCAGGGAGATTCCTCGGTTTCATGATCAGCCATAGGGGTATTGAGGCAAACCCCGATAAAATCAAGGCCATAATCGACATGGAGGTGCCGAAGACACAGAAGGACATCCAGAGCCTTACCGGACGAGTGGCAGCCCTCACTCGCTTCATCTCCAAAGCTACAGACAAATGTGCACCGTTCTTCAAAGCCTTGAAAGGGGGCAAACACCATATAGAGTGGACTGCCGAATGCGATAAGGCGTTTCAAGACTTGAAGGACTATATGGGCCGGGCACCGTTACTGTCAAAACCCCTCCCTGGAGAAACACTCTCTCTATATCTCTCCGTATCAAGCACTGCCGTCACCTCAGTACTGATATGGATCCCGGAGAAAGCAGAGCTGCCGATCTTCTACGTCAGTAAGGCCCTTCAAGGGGCAGAGTCTCGGTACCCCCCACTCGAGCAGCTAGCTCTAGCTCTTGTCGTTTCTGCCCGGCGGTTAAGGCCTTACTTTCAGGCCCACACTATCATCGTTCTAACCAACCAACCCCTTCGGCAGGTTTTTCAAAAACCAGAAACATCCTGTAGGCTGGTAAAATGGGCGATCGAGTTGGGAGAATTTGACGTGCAGTTCAAACCTAGGCCTGCCGAAAAGGGACAGGCCGTAGCAGACTTCATCGCTGAACTGACACCTTCGGAGACTTCAGAAATTGAGAAAACCCCTCCACAGGAAGGCCTACCGAACGGTAGTCGTCTCGACCAGACAACGAAGCCGCTCCCGATGGAGCCAAAATTGAATATGCCATCAGGTTTGGCTTCCGAACGTCCAACAACGAAGCCGAATATGAGGCACTTTTGGCTGGCCTACGGCTCGCCAGAAGCATGGGGGCAATTCAGGTCAGCATCTACAGCGACTCGCAGCTGATAGTAAACCAGGTGACTGCCGACTTCGCGGCTAAAGACGCGTCCATGACGGCATACCTTACGGCAGCACACCAACTGCTAAACAAGTTCCAGGCATATGAGATTCGGCAGATACCAAGAAACGAGAACAGTCATGCCGACGCTCTCGCTAGGCTGGCTTCGGCAATCAATGACAAAGTGGGTCGAAAGATCCCCGTCGAGATACTGACGCTTCCGAGCACAGCCACTGCCGAGATCTGCGCAATAGAGTACAACGACACATGGATGTCGCCTATTCATGCTTACCTAACGAACGGTATCCTCCCTGCAGATAAGGCCAAGGCCAGACAGCTGCGCTACCGATCGACAAGGTATATTGTCATCAACAACATTCTGTACAAACGTGTCTACTCGACCCCCTACATGAAATGTATCACCGAAAAGCAGGGCGAATATGTCCTCCGGGAGATCCACAGTGGTGTCTGTGGCGATCATTCCGGCTCTAAATCCTTGGCCCACAAGGCCTTCCGACAAGGATACTATTGGCCGTCGATGCATCGGGATGCAATAGCAATGGTAAAGAAATGCGATAAATGCCAACGGTTCGGCAATATTCCCCACCTTCCTGCCGAACCCCTCACACCGATCGTAAGTCCGTGGCCGTTCGCCCAATGGGGGCTCGACCTGATCAGTCCAATGCCACAGGGCAAAGGACAGGTCAAGTACGCCATCGTTGCCGTGGACTACTTCACAAAATGGGTTGAGGCCGAAGCTTTAGCCACCATAACGGCAGTAAGAGTCGAAGAATTTGTCTGGACCAACATCTGTTGCCGCTTCGGTATTCCCTACGCCATCATCACTGATAACGGCAGGCAGTTCGATTCGGAACTCTTCAGGAAGTTCTGCATCCGCCTCAAAATCAACCTGTTTTTTGCCTCGCCAGCTCATCCTCAATCGAACGGCCAGGTTGAGGCCGTAAACAAAATCATCAAGAAGCTCTTGAAACGACAACTCAACCATGCCAAGGGCGCCTGGCCGGAGAAGCTTCCTGAAGCTCTATGGGCCATACGAACATCCTACCGAACCTCCACGGGGGAAACTCCCTTCAGCCTAGCATTCGGCTCAGAGGCCGTGGTCCCAGTTGAGATCGGTGAGTCTTCTTATCGAACGGAAAGCTTCGAACCGAAGGCCAATGAGGCGGCACTCACATTAAGCCTAGATTTGGTCGAAGAGCGCCGAGCGGTAGCCAACCTTCGGAATGAAGCATACAAACAGCGCGTTTCTAGGTACTACGACTCAAGGGTCAAACCGCGCTCTTTCAGAATCGGGGACTGGGTTATGCGCAAAGTCTCGCTCGCAACCAAGAACCCAACGGAAGGAACCCTCGGACCTTCCTGGGAAGGACCCTATGAAATCATCGGCATCCTTCGATCCGGCACCTACAGGCTCAGAGGCACAGATGGGAAGACCCTCGGTCACCCATGGAATGTGGACCATCTCAAGAGTTATTTTAAATAAAGCCCCCTAGCCGACGGCAGGGAGGAGTTTGTATTTTTGCCTACGGCATATATAAATAAAACGAGATTATCCAGTCCCATGCATTCAGAACGTAACATCCTAGTGATTTCCGTTCGAAAAATTGTTTCGGTAGGGCTCACCGAGATGAGCCACAGTAACATTGCCTACGGCAATTCAAAATACACCACTTCATGCTTACTACCGATTCCAACTTAGCTTGTCAATTTTTATTCCAAGTTAATGCAGTATGTACAAGCCTACGGCAGTACAATGCCCTAGAATTACCTACGGTATTCTCATCGAGCTGACTACAAACTATACGGTATCCTAGACATGCCCACGGCATCTCCATAGGCGAAAGGCAATTGGGACCTTGTTCCCACCAATGCGCATAATACTTTGGTTTGTATACTGAAGGTTAGGACACTTTGGTTAAATCCAAAGCAAACTAAGTCCTACAGTTATTAGCCTACGGCAGTAACAAGCATGGATACGAATTCAAGCATAAATCAACAAAAACACAAGTTTAAAAAGATAAATTACTTTAAAAATTAAAAATGCCCTCGGCATTAATGTGTTCGGAAATTTTGCCAACGGCAATTAAAATACAAAAAAATTACTATTACAACAAAAACCCAGCTCAAGCCTCGGCAGCACCTCTCTGGTCTTCGGTATCCGCAACCACGGCGTCGACGGTGGCATCAGGGGCATCCTCGGCATCCGGACCCTCGGCATCCTCAGGGGCATCTTCCCCCTCGTATTCCTCAATCATCTCTTCTGTGAGGCCTTCCGGTAGGGGAGGGGGATCGGCAGCGAAGTTCAGGTTCAGCTTCTGGCCCGGATTAAACCGCTTGAAACGGTAGATGAGGTCCGCCATCTCCGAAGCCACTTCAGTATCCACCAAAGAGGTGAACTCAGAGGAGGAACGGTATCCCATGATGGCTTCGTTAACGGCAGCCTCTATCTCCGCTGCCTTCGACCGCTCGGAAGCCTCCAGCGCCGTCTGCGCCGCCACCTTCGCTCCTTCGGCATGCCTAGCCGCCTGCTCAGCACCGTCGAGAGCCTCACGCATCTCGGCAAGCTTTGCCTCGTGCGCTTGAATCTGCCGTTCGGCAGCATGCATGGTCTTGGAGCGCCTTTGTGGCATCGGCAACCTTGGAGCGGCCGTCTTCGTAGAGCCGTTTCGCGCGCTCGGCAGCGTTGATGGCTCTCTTCATGCACAGCCACATGTCCATCGACGCCTGAGAAACAAAACCACAAGTCAGTATCAAACGGAAGAAAACTATTGACAAAAGCACGATTGGAGTTCGAAGGTTACCGTGGCCTGCAGACGAAAGGCGCGCCCAACCTCCTCCCGAAGAGCCCTCTTCGGCAGTTCGTCGATCTCAGTAAGGTCCATCTGCGAACCCACGATCATATGGTTCGCAAACTGGACCGTCTTCGAAGGACAGGCCAGTGTGACCGCCTCGGTAGGCCCCCCTTCCTCCTCAGCGGCAAAAATGGCCCTCTGGGAATCGGCAAGCCGCGCCCGCTTAGGAGTGTATACGGCATCCAGATCCACCTGAACGGGCCGCTTCCCGGAGGCCTTGGAGGCAGGCGCCTCGGCACCCTGCCTTGGACCAAGTATCGGTCCTTCCACCGACGCCCTTCTGATCACAGGCTCGGCCGGGCGCTGCCTCTGCCGTTCGGCCGTCGGCTGCTCCTCGACGTCTGCCTCCGCGACCCTCTCGGCAGAGGCCTCTGGCTGCCGTTTCTGTTTCTTCCCCTTGGCAACCACCAGGAGGCGTCGCTTGGAAGTCTCGGAGAGCTTCTTAGCCTCGGCAGTCTTCCTGGCCTCTGACACTGCAGGAACGGTGGAGTTAGCAAAACAAAAAAAAACAAGGGAGAAAAAGGAAAACTATAGTGCACTTACTCTCGGCAGGGTTAGCAAGACCGGCTCTGACAAGGTTCTCGGTGAAGAGGAACTGGGGGTACTCCCTATCACCGGCCGGAACTCTCAGCCTCACCGTATCGATCTGCCGAAGCTCCGACTGGGTTGCCGTTGGCTGCTTCAGTTTGCCTGCAGAAATAACAAAACGAATTAGTCTTCTGAACAACAAAAGAACGAGTGATCTCCCTATCGGCATGGTGGCGACCTACCGGCAATCTGAAAGGTGGTGGGAATGTGAAAGCGCACGGGCACTCCAGAGGGCGATTCCCAATCGCCAGAAAGCAGCACTCGCCGATTCCTCCACGACTTCTGAGAAGTCGGCACGGCATTCAAAAAGTGGCCCCTTTCGGAAGCCTTGAGGCAGTTCGCCTGAACCCAGCCACCATGGTCGGCACTCTTGGACTTGGTGATGCTGTACAGGTGGGAGAACTGCTCGTATGAAGGTCCCTCATCATCGGCCAGACCGAATGCCGTTACAACCCCCATCAGAACGGCCCAGAAGTTTGGATTGAACTGCCCTGGAGCATACCCAATCTGGGCCAGGATCCGTTGAACTGGGGGCTGCAACGGCAGCCTGACGCCCTGCTGAAGGACGTCGGTGAAGAACGCAACCTCACCGTCCTCAGGGTTGCTCAGGGATTCGGTAGGGCTCGGGATCCTCATCCCTACTGAACTGGGAATCCTATACTCCGCCCTAATCCTCTCCAGCTCTCGGTAGGTCAACTTATTGGGCGGTAGATAATCTACGTCAAAGAGCTACTCCCTCGGTACCCCCATCGGTATCCTTTGACTCCCTCTGCTCACTATTGTTACCCTCGGTAGGGTAACTGGCTCGGAAGTCTCCTCACGGCCAGAAGTAGAAGCCTCTTCACGGTGACTGGAAGATGCCTCCGGCATCCGAGCGCCTTCCGCTTGGGGTTCGGGACGCTGGCTCAACCCAGCCTGCCGACCATCACTGTAAACAACAGCCAACGGCAGGGGCTGACTGGTCATGAGCCCCTTACCGATTCCATGGGTGGGCGCAGGTCTAACCCTCTCGCCAACTACTTCCACCTCTGAACCACTATCGCTATCGGTGTCAAACCCCGACTCCTCATTGTCGGTAGCCCTTCTCCTATCTGGAGACTCGTTCTCGAACGCGTTAAGATCGCTCTCGAATCCTGACTCGCTATCAGACATCTACAAAAACAACGAAAGGAAACTAAGGGCCATACAGGGGACTATCCTACCGATGCCTACGTCTCTACCTATGGCAACTAGACTACCGAACCACATCCCACTTGCATAAAGTTCTAGTCTAGTTCAAACCATGGAAGGACGTATGCACAATGAAAAGAAGAAATGAAAATTGCAAAGTTACCGAACGGTACCTTGTGCGTTGGAAGTAACAGGCTCAAATTGCTTCTAGTACCGTTTGCTTCGCCGGAAATCGCCTGTATTGCCGTCTGCTCACGTCGGAAATCGCCTGTATTGTCGTCTGCTCACGCCGAAAATCGCCTGTGTTACCGTTCGCCTTCGTCGGAAATCGCCTGGACAGAGCTCTCGCCTCACTAACAAACGCAAAGTGAGCTTTCGCTCAGGGACTCCCTCTATTTATAGGGCGAAGGTCGCAACGGTACGCCTCGAAAGACCAAACGGCGCATTAATGGCGCCGCTCCGCATGATTAGACACGCCACGTGTCGTGCGCTGGGTGGAACTTCTGACAGCACGCTGGGTGCAGAAGACGAAGCGTCATTCTGTCCCATCATTACCCTTCGCTGTGCGTGAGATGCATGAGAAAATCAAACTCGCCCAAGTTAACAAGTTATCGGCAGGCATCCCTCGGAACCTCCTAATATACCAAAAACTGCCGAACGGTAACCCTCGAAGTAGCAACTCTTGAGTTTCCAGGCAGGTTTTTGAGATCAATCGGCACCAGGACAAGGCCCCAGCGCGCCTCCCTGACAGACTACCGAACGGTAGATTAACCGAGCTCCTACCGAAGGACATACAAGTCCCCAACCGAGAAATCTCGCTCGAGAACTTGGGGGACTCCTGTTTACACCCAAAATAAACGACCAATGAGGGCAAGACACGTGGAGGAAATTGGGCTTGGTCAGAGGTGCCCTCGGCACCCCAACTACCGATCTCTCCATTAGGGCAACGCCCTCTCCAGGGACACGTGGCGCGCTCCCTAGCGACGCCCACAGTCCCACATCGAAATTATCAACAAAATGCACACCTCCCAAGGCCTATAAAAGGAGGCCAATTATCCCAAAGTAGAGGTAATCAGAACGTACGGCATACAAGCCTATTGATCTGTCAGTTAAACTTTCTATTCCCGAACTTACTTAAGCATCGGAGAGCCTTCGGCCGGTACCACACCGGTGCCCTAGGTCTTACCGTGCGTTTGCCTTTATTGCAGATCGCACAGCCTACCGAAGAATCAAGTCTACCGGAGACACAAATTTACTAAGTTGACCCTCAAAGTCAGGAAACCACTTTTTGGCGTCAACAAACAGTAAAAGGAAGCATGTTGTGCCATAATTTTACTGCCGTGAAATACAGTGCAAGGCAGAGTTTTTCAATAGCAGAATAACGAGTCTCAACCTCCTGTAATATTCTACTTAGATAAAACACAGCTTGTTCTTTACCCTCTACATTGTCCTGGGCTAGTAAGCTACCGATAGAATTATCTGAAGCAGAAATATACAATTTAAGAGGGACGCCCTTTCTTGGAGGCGTGAGGACCGGTGGGTTACTTAGGTACTGTTTTATCTGATCAAATGCTTCCTGTTGGATCGGCCCCCATAGGAACGGGTCTTTGTCCTTTATTTTTAACAAAGAAGAGAAGGGTTGGACCTTCCCAGCCGAATTGGCGATGAATCACTTGAGAAAATTGATCTTTCCGAGCAAACTCTGCAGTTCTTTCTTGTTACGGGGCACAGGGGCGTCAATGATTGCCTTGGCTTTATTCTTGTCCACTTCGATGCCTCTATGATGTACTAAAAAACCCATGAAATTTCCCGCCTGAACGCCGAAGGCGCACTTTTTCGGATTCATCTTTAGTTTATGTTTCCTCATTCTGATGAAAGCCTTCCTGAGGTCTTCCACATGCTCCTCCTGTTCCTTTGATTTGATGACCACGTCGTCTATATATACTTCGAGTGTGTGTCCGATCATGTCATGGAAAATGGCGTTCATTGCCCTTTGATACGTGGCCCCTGCATTTTTTAGCCCGAAAGGCATGACTAGATATTCATATGCCCCCACGTGCCCTGGGCATCTGAATGCTGTCTTATGAATGTCCTTCTCAGCAACCATGATCTGGTTATACCCTGCGTTGCCATCCATGAACGACAGAATCTTATTACGAGCTGCTCCGTCAATCAGCATATCAGCCATTGGCATGGGGTATTCGTCCTTTGGGGTAGCTTCATTCAGGTTTCTGTAGTCAACGCATATTCTGACAGCCTTGGTGACCTTTTTCAGAACGGGTACGATATTCGCCAACCACTTGACACATCGGGCTGGTCTGATGAATCCTGCCCTTAACAATCGCTCAATTTCTTCTTTTACCTTTAATTCGGTCTCGACTGACATCCTTCGCTTTAACTGCTTTACTGGTTTATAGCCCTCTTTTATTGGCAAACGGTGTTCCACAAAACTTCTGTCCAATCCTGGCATTTCATGGTAATGCCAAGCGAAACAGTCTCTGAATTCTTGTAGGAGAGAAATCAATTCCTCCCTGATGCCATGATCCAGAAGGCCACTGATGAATGTTGGCCTTGGATCTTCGTTAGTTCCCAAATTAATTTCTTCAAGAGGGTCCTGAATTTCTGGAGGTGTGGTGCTGAGTTTGGTGGGACCCAATTGAATTTCTTCATTTAGTCCGGCCAATTCGGTCCAGTTGTCTTCAGAAACAAATTCAGCCATATACTTGGCCGGATTCGTTCCTAATTCCTCTTGCATTGCCTCTTCCATTTGCAACCGCTCCGCTAGAAATGTCTCTGCCAGAGATGGCTCTTGCTCTTGTAGGTCTTGTTTATCCATGGGAATTGGCGAAGGATATTTGGGGTATTTCCCATTCTTCTGCTGAGAAAACGAGGCCCTGCTGGATGAACTTCTGGGCCATCACTACTGGAGAGTGGCCGTTCTTGACTAGTTCTGGAATGGTAAGAGGAGCTATGTCTTCGTTGTAAAACCGCGCGTCGACGCTATTGACAGATGGCAAGAATGGCTGTGGATCTGCCTTTATCATCTCGTAGTCTTCTAATTCTTCGTCCCACATCAGTAATTCTTGCTGAAGGGAAGACGGTATAGACATGCTCTGATGTATCCAGTCCCTTCCCATCAATGCATGGTAAGATGACATGCTATCTACCACCAAGTAAGATACCATCAAATTCTTAGATCCGACTTCAAATTCGGCTACCAGAATGCCATGAGTGGCAGTAATGGTTCCTGTGAAATTAGATACAGTCAAATCTGTGGGAATGAGATCTGCCTTATTCTTTCCCAACTTTTCTAACCTTTTGAATGGTAAGATATTAACAGCGGCTCCTCCATCGATTAATACTTTCTTAAATGTTTTGTCATCGCTCGGGTTGGTCTGGTGAAGAATACCTGAGGAATTCCTCCTTTCGAATTCTCTATTTTTCCAGCTGTGCTTGACTCGTTCATCTTCAAAATGTCAGGCCTTTCATCATGATCATCAATTATGTGGATCAACGCGGTCGGATGATCCCCAATCAGACTATCGCCCTCCATATATCCTGGCTGATCCTCTTTTGACCTATATAGAGCTGGGTGGGTGTTGGCTCAACTTCCATAAGTTGATTTTCTTGACATTCCTTCTCTGTGACTGTTTTTGAAGTCGTTGGATCAGCAGTACTTTCTGTCATGATAGCGTTTCTGGGGATCCCTTCCAAAGTTCCAAACGTCAAAGCTGGGTTGTGACTAGGCTGCTCACCTTCTTCTTTGCCTCCGATCTTTAATCCCAAAGCGGCTTTAAATTCCTCATGGTTGAGTTCGTAGTTTAGCCAGTCGTCATCTTCTTCTTCGGACATGTTGTCATCTTCTTCTAGATCTTCCATGGATAACTTGGCCCGAATCATCTTTTGCGGCATTATAACCTTCAAACCAGACCTCGATGATCCGCCTTCGGGCTTTGTTACCATTGTTTTTTCATTGTTCCGGTCGCGCGAAACGACTTCACCTTCGGCCTTCGAAGGGCGCTTGAGGATAGTTTTTCCTGTCGAGAGCCTTGGTATTTCTAAGTAAAGCAGCGACTGACCACCCGAAGTGTGGTGTTGTGGCTTTGGTTTTCTTCCTTCTTTTTCCACCTGGATCTTTGGGAAGGATAGTGATGCTCTCGGTCTAAGGACTCCAGTGGTTGGTCGTTATCTACTTTGTACTTCATGGCCTTTATCCTCAATGTTGGCTATGGAGTCAAGATTGACCATCTGGTTCTCCAAATACCTTCTGGCCTTCCCGTATTGCCTTCTGACTCTTCGGGCTTGGGTGTTGGTCAATTCCCTCTCAGGCTTGCCTCCTTTTCCCACTAGGTACCACCTGCCATTTCAGACCATTGCGACTTTAGCGGGCTCGGTTGGCTTCACATTAGTCGAATTGGATGTGGTAGATGGTCTGTTATTTCCTTCATTTTGAGCGCGCATCTCCCCATGCTGGGCAGCTGATGCTCCGAATTCAGGTTGGACCAATCTCGTACGCCATTCGTCTCTATCCTCTAGTCTTATACGCTCGGCCCTCCTTGGGATAAATGGCTCTTGGGTGACTTTTCTGCTTACTTCTCGAAACTTCTCATAATTACCTTTCGGGCCCTAACGTGGGCTAAAAGGGCTATAGTTTCGGGCTTCGGACCTGTGGAAATTCTGGTCAGCTTCGACTATATTTTGAAGTAGTCGCTCATCTATGTTTTCTCATGCGGCAGGTATCTCGAGTTCGCACTCGCATTTGCATCGGCTGCACATAACAATTCCGGCCGTGATGGTTGCTTTTGGTCTTTCTATCAATGATGAGGTAGCCTTCCCCGTTTTCTCAATATCTACTATGATCCTCCTCTTATTCTGCCTTTCGGGGCAGTTGACCCCGACCATGTGAGTGGGAAACGGCTCGTTATCGACTCTCATAATGGTCGGTTTATCCAGGAGGATCCATGGGGATTTTGCATTTCATCTTGAGCTTCTTGAAGCGGGCGATGAAATCCCGCACCGTTTCGTGTTCTCCATGCTTCATATCAGTCAAGTCATTAATAGTGACCTCAGGTTCGGGCCGATAATATTGCTCCATAAAGGCTCCTTTCATTTCTGCCCATCCTGTGATAGAGTTCGGGCTTAAATTTGAATACCAGGTGAAGGCTTGGCCTGAGAGTGAGCTTCCGAACAATCTCAGCTTCAAAAGAGGCTGGGTCTCAATAGCTACGCATTGGGCCGAAAAGCGCCCGATGTGCTCCAATGCTGACGCGTACAAATCTTCTCCATTGAATAAACTGAAATTTGGCACTTTGAATCCCTTTGGAAATGGCAAATCATCGATATATGCGGGGTAGGGCTTCTGGTAAGTGGGTCGAGCCGCCCTTCTGATTCCGGCCTGACCATTGTAAAAAAGCTGCCTCAGTCCCTCTATCTCATTTCGTATAGCTTCATTCGGATGGAGTGCCGAAGGAGGTTCGATAGGGGCCTGTGGGTTCTGACCTGCTTCGTCTTCGTCGTCAGAATCTTGAGGCGGTTCGGTCGTCCTTGCATAATCCCGCCTAGTCCGTCCATTACCCCCATTATTACCGTTATTGTGGGCAACGTGGACGTTGAATCCCGCAGGTTCTCTCCATCTTTCGGCGTACATATTCTTTCGAACGGGCCCTGGTGGTAAGGCAGCCTCACCGGTCCTTGGAGCTTGATATTTGGAAGGGGTTCCAGAAGGTGTGCACCGCTGGCCTCCCGGATCCTTAAATGGGCTGCTTGCTTGCGTAGCGACTGGACCAGCGAGCACCATGTCTGACGTGCCTGTGTGAACAACTTGGAAAGGTGTTCCACAGGAACTTCTTACCACCATTTTGGGAGACGTTGAGTTATCATGGCCGCTTGTCTGGCCCGGAGAGTACTTTGGAACCCCTAAAGAGGTATTCTCATTTTCGAGGAGCCCTTTTTCTTTCCAGGGCGCGTCCTCTTCTTGTGCCATTCGTATGATTCGTTCGAAGATTTGACTTAGGTGAGCCCTAGTCTCATTTCCTTGAGGAGTCGTGTTCACATGCCCTTTCTCAACAATCTGGACGATGCTCTAGGACATGTGATTCATAGAGTTGGTCATAGAGTTGGTCATCGTCTGAAAACCTTCTCTCATGGCTTTTTCCAGTCGTTTAAAGGGGTATTCTGTGGAAGACTCCATTGACTCCGCTTCCACGATCCCTTTATTTCTCTTGTCAATGGCTTGTGTGGACTCCGCCATATAGACTTTCCTTCTGGTCCTTCTCACCATACACGAGTGAAAGTCCCACCGGGCGTGCCAAAAATATGTTGGTCTTTTTTCCTGTCAGGTATTCTTTTGGCCGACTGTTGTAATAGGCGTGCTCGAAAGAATACAGCAGCTGCTAGACCGACACCAATGCCCCGATTGTATCTTTTTGGCTCACGCATATGCTATTTCAATATTCAACAAAATTAAAAGTTGAATCAGGTTGACAAACAGAGTTCTTTAGAAATGAGTTCCATCATTCTTATTTATTCAGCTCCTAAATCAACGACAAAAGCAATAAAGATCCATGTTCATTGATTCCAAACTATGAAATACATTATCACGGTGATCTAAGGTTTGTAGCCGGCTAAATTATACAAATTCAAATTGAGCATTTTCAGAAGTTAGTCATACCATGAAGATGGCAGAGAAATAAAAAGATGGACACAGAAGTCGTCTGGCTATCTGAAATCCGAGCGAGTTTGACTGGAATATCTTGAGTGCTTTTTGAGTGTTTTGCAAGACGTTGTGTCTGGTTTTTGGAGAGAGAGTCCCCTTCTTCTGTGCTGGAAGCTCTCTATTTATAGGAGCAGGGAAGGTCTTAAGTGATGATGACTGAGCGAGGATGTTTGGCTGTTGTCCAAAGTCAGCTTGTTGACTTGACGTCCTGGACTGGTCCATAGTGGGGGTGATTGGACTTTCTGACGAGAACCGCCGGTCCTTCGAAACAGCTCTTTGGTCTGAAGCGTTTTGTACTTGGCGATTTGATATGCAAGTTGGCTTCTTACCTGGCTTGGTGGCTTCCTTAGGCGGCTGGCTTTCTTACTGGAAGAGGGAAAAGTCAAATCGTCATTAAATGTTGATGGTCCTTCTCCAACTTCGCGTGGGTTTGGAACAGTTTCCGATTTTTTATTTTTCAGTAGTCCAATCGCTTTGGGCCCCCTGTTCTTGGGCTCCGGTTTTGGTCTTGTCTTGGTGTTTATTTTAAACAAGAAAGTCCTCTTGAAAAATACAACTTTCAGACAACTATTGGGCTTGGGCCCTGGCCACGCTCTTTTTTGGGGAGGAAACCACCTTTGGTCCATTGACCAAAATTGGGTATAAACAATTTCTTTGTGTATGGTAGACGTGTCAATTAGGTCGGGCATCTTAGATATCATTTTCCAGTGTAGTATTGTCACTCCCATCATAGTAACTAATGCAGATCCTATTTGTTTTGCCCATAAATACATATCATTTTGATCAAAACACATCAAGCTTTTTTTTTGTTCTGTTGAATGAAAGAACATTTTAATTGATCAAATAAAGGGAAAGCTCAATGATCATTTACTTATTGGAAAATTTTGACTTAATTATATGATTCAGATCCAAAGTTAAACTATAAATTGAAATCGCATATTTATATTTGTGACTCTTTTTTTGCAGATTTTTATATTTTAATAGAATCGAAATTCGACATATGAAGAGACAGCTCCAAATTTGTTTGCTATGAATTCTTGTGAGTTATCTATATATATAAAGCAAATGGCAAAGAATGGTGAAACATTCAAAATACCAGAAAATGCCCTTGGTTAATTTAAAGATTAAGAATTGAAATTATAAATTAAATGAGGATAATATGGTAAATTCACATTGTTTTCATATTTAAAAAAATTAAAATTAAAATTAAAAACAATATCATATAATAGGTCCTATTTTTATGGAACATAACTACCCATGTTATCTTTTCTTAATTCTAAAAATAAAATAAAAAATAAAAAAATAAAAAAGAAAACCAATTGGCAAATGCGTGAGCATGTGCCAAGGGGCTAGTTATTAATAAAGAAGGTTATTAATGGATACTCTTATTTTTTAGAAGGATATTGGAATTATTTCAATAGAGATGAGGAAAAGTTAGTTATTATTTATAATAAAAAAAAATTAGAGGAGACTTAACATAGGGCATTATGACTTTTGTGGAAAAATATTTCAGATAGTCTGGTAAAATATAGGCTTTTTTTTTTTAAAAAAAAAAAGGACCTTTCCTATTGAGAGAGGCGATAGCATACTAAACTCACACACACTACACGGATGTTAAGACTTGAACCCAAGACCTTGCCTGAGGGAGTAAATACTCCAAACCACTACACTAGTGGGTCCTTTGCAAAATATAGGCACTTACGGAATTATGAAGAGGGCTACCCTTTTTTAAAATTAAAATATATTACATGTATTTTAAAGTTATTCACCCCATAAAAGTTTAATAGCCCATTGTTCACTCAATTCTATAGGCCTATAATCATCTTATATTTAATTTGTTTGCTCAATTAAGAAATATAATCTCTTAATAAACACTCATGATTTTAACTCTCTACTATTGTATATAATGTATGCTTTTATTTCTAGAAAAATATTTTAAGATAATAACTTTAGCTAGCCCACCAATTGAAAAATTCCTGATTATGCCCTTGAATATAGGACTTGTCTTGCTCATATGCAAATGAGACTTTTTGCACCCAGAGACACCCTCATTTTCCGTTATGCGCATTTATACCATGTTTTCATTGTTAAAGACATCATTGTAATATTACATAGCAATATGATATGCCTTGTTTTTGTTTTCAATTTCTTTTGGTGATGTATGTAAATAGTAAGAACGATATGTCCATAATTAGGGGTCATCATTTGGCATAGCCTGGTTCAATAGTTAGGCATGCTCGGCCTAACCTATTTTAAGGTTGGGTAGTGTTTGGGCTTAAGTTTTAAAACCTTCGGCCTGGCCTAACAAGGCCCATCCATGACCCGACCCGACCCGAGTAGGCATGCTTATTACTCTATTTACTTAAGTTTACAATGTAAATGTTGTCATCGGATCAGTCCGCACCAAAATGGATTCAGCTGCATCCTCAACTTATGATACTCGCAAGTGCACGAGCCGTTTGGTAGTATATCATATGTAAGTGCGAGGTCGATCCCACGAGGATTGATGATAGATTGATTCAATTCGATTCCCTGTACAAAACATAAATGGAAACAAGATTTAAAGATGATTGTGAAAAGTACAAGGATTGAAAACAAGAAAAAAAAAAAACTAATTCAGGTAAATAAGTTCCCAAGTTCAATTTAGATTCATGGATTAATTCTAGCTAAAGTATGATTAAGCCATGGTGTCTGGTCTTAATCTTGTATTAATAATTCCCTAATTTGATCATCTGTTGTCTAACCTAAAATTAAGCATTAGAAATCCACTAAGCATAGAAGAATGTTTTAAACAACCAAGCATGTATCTAATCCCTGTTGTCGAATGTCCATACATACTCTTCCTATTCCTAGTTCAATTTGAATTAAAGCATTGCGTCTACTCTTAATTCAAACCAAGATAGTTAACATACTAGTTTTAAAGGTGATCAATCATTCAAACAAGCATATTAACTTATAAGCATAATGAATAAGAACAAGAACCATAATTGAAACTTGGAAACTAATCAAACTTGAAAACTTTAAATAAGAAATTATATTACAATGAAAAATAAAGTACAACTCAGAAAAACAATAAGGAAAATTTAGCTAAAGGTTTTTGTTACAACAATTGAGAACTAAAAAGGAAAAACTAAGAGAATTTGAGGGAGAGAAGGGAGGGGAGCTCTAGAGAGGTCTTTGAGAGGCCCTTGGGGTGTGTGCTGTGTAGATACAGCTGCACCAAAATGGATTCAGTTGCATCCTCAACTTGTGATACTCGCAAGTGCACGAGCCGTTCGGTAGTATAGCGTATGTAAGTGCGAGGTCGATCCCACGAGGATTGGTAATTGATTGATTCAATTCATTTTCCCTACACAAAACAGAAATGAAAAAGAAAGGAAATAAATACAACAAGAAAAAAAGAAATAACTCAAGCAAATAAGTTCCCAAGTTCAATTAGATTAATGGATTGATTCTAGCTAAAGTATGATTAAGCCATGGTGTGTGGTCATAACCTTGTGTTCCTAATTCCCTAATTTGATCATTTGTTGTCTAACCTAAAATTAAGCATTAGGAACCCATTAAGCATAGAAGAACAATTTAAACAACCAAGCATGTATCTAATCCCTGTTGTCGAATGTCCATACATACTCTTCCTATTCATAGTTCAATTCGAATTAAAGCATGGTGTATACTCTTAATTCAAACCAAGATAGCTAACATGCAAGCCTAAATGGTGATCAATCATTCAAACTAGCATATTAACTTATAAGCATAATGAATAAGAACAAAAACCATAATTGAAACTTGGAAACTAATTCAACTTGAAAACTTAAGAAAAGAATTTACATTACAAAGAAAAATAAACTACAACTAAGAAGCAAAAGGAAAGCTAGAATTGAGAACTAGAAAGCAAAATTAAGAGAATTTGAGGGAGAGAAGGGAAGGGAGCTCTAGAGAAGTATTTGAGAGCTCCCCCCCTTGGGGTGTGTTTACAAGCTTAGAGAACTTCCCTATTTATAGGCCTAGGGGAAGTGAAAATCTGAATTCAATATGGCTAATGCATACAACACTTGTTTTATAAAATCTGAAATGGTTGATGCACTTGTATTAGAAAATCTAAATTGGGTGATGCACTTGTATTAGAAAATCTTGAATTGGTTGATGCACTTCACCAATAGATCCCACCAGCAGCCCTAGTTCATCTTCATGTCACCATGACCAAGCTTCCAACCAGAAATGATAGCTCATACCTAGCTTACCATGACCAAGCATCCAACCAGCACATGCTGAGGTCAGCATGACCAGCAACTTCAAGGGCTTACAACTTGGGCTTCTCTTAATCAAATTAGGACTTTAAGCACTCGAAATTGAAGTTCAGAATGTTTTCTTTCCAGCCATATATCATTTGGGCCAATCCAAGGTCGGAGGAGGAAGTTAAGGCCAAAACAAATTGCTAACTCATTTTCCGCGCTGATAAGATCCATCCTGAGCATGGTTCTGTGTTTGCTAGGTAACAGACTCCATATTTATCCAATGGGGCTGAATTGTGGATATATTATAGTACACACCCATTGGAACAACTTTCATGAAGAATGCGGCCTCATCCGAGCTATGTAGGTTGCTGAAACAAAGCTTGCAATATGACCTACGAAACTGGACTGGCAGGGGGCTGTAGCCAAAATTGAGTTTGGCTTTAAGCACTTCTTCCCTTTATCCAAATCAGGCTTTAACATGCATGGATTGCATCATTTGCTATCAAAAGCCATCATTGTTACCTAAAGCTGAAAGATAAACACAAAAAGGATTAAAAGCACAAGTTTAACTCAAAAACATAACCAAATCATAAGCTAGAAGGGTACAAAATGATATACAATTATGAACCGATCAGTGTGATAGATTAATATTTTGCATATATAATCTATCTCTATTTTGCATTGTTTTCATGTGAAATTGGTTAGTTTAATGTGTTTAGTGAAGATTTTGTAGGCCTTCGTTCCTAGCAAGTCTTTGGAGCTAAAACTATGATTTTTGAAGCTTAAGGGACCAAAATGGATAGAATTATCAACTCAACAAAATCTCAGCAACTCATTCTGTCATTTTATCAAACACCTGGAGTGCATATGTGCAAGTGTCAATTTATACCCACAACTAGTCTCAGTGACCAGTGCCAAAAAGATAGAGTAAGGGCAATTTACCATCAATGTCGGAGCTGAAATCGTGTGAAGCTATCATGGGCTGCATTTATGTGGGCTTTGTTGTTAGTTGCTGATGTTAGAGAAGGCATGCCGTGCAGAAATGGTTGTTGTATAGTAGGTGCGAATCTGCTGAAAATAAATACCAAGGCAAATGAAAATGAAAGCATCCAGATTGAATATGTTGAAGATCGAGCTTGCCAAAGTAACATACCAAGGTGGACTTGTAGACATTGGCTGATGTTGGAGACTCAGTGCAAATATGTGCAAATTTGATTGCATGTGTTGAGGCATCACGTGGTAGCAGCTGAATGAATATTAGTTGGGCTTGATGTTGATCAGGCATTACTCTTGCCAAGAATCCTCTCTACTGAAGCCGCGTGATGCTTGCCTCTTCTGAGTTGGAGAAAGTTAATTCCTTTCAACACCAACACTTTGTTTTATCCGTTTTAAATTGGGTTTTTGTTTTCCATTATTTCCTATTCACTTTAACCGAAAGCCAATTCCCAAGTCTTCCTCAGCCGCCAGCTATCTCTATTTTTCCTCCTCAGTTTGGGTTTTATTTTTGGGCTTTCCTATTATTCATCTACTTCCTAATTAATTATTATTTTTCTTTCTTTTTGGAGAATTCCTTTGACCTATAAATACTTAGCCCTGTTGCGTCGATTCAGCTGCACCAAAATGGATTTAGCTGCATCCTCAACTTGTGATATTCGCAAGTGCACGAGCCGTTCAGTAGTATAGCATATGTAAGTGCGAGGTCGATTCCACAGGGATTGGTGATTGAATAATCCAATTCAGTTTTCCTACACAAAACAGAAAAAAAACAAGAAAGAAAATAAATAAAACAAGAAAGAAAGAAAAGAAAATAACTCAAGCAGATAAGTTCCCAAGTTCAATTAGATTAAAAGATTGATTCTAGCTAAAGTATGATTAAGCCATGGTGTTTGATCCTAGCCTTGTGTTCCTAATTCCCTAATTTGATCATTTGTTGTCTAACCTAAAATTAAGCATTAGGAACCCATTAAGCATAGAAGAACAATTTAAACAACCAAGCATGTATCTAATCCCTGTTGTCGAATGTCCATACATACTCTTCCTATTCATAGTTCAATTCGAATTAAAGCATGGTGTCTACTCTTAATTCAAACCAAGATAGCTAACATGCAAGCCTAAATGGTGATCAATCATTCAAACTAGCATATTAACTTATAAGTATAATGAATAAGAACAAAAACCATAATTGAAACTTGGAAACTAATTAAACTTGAATACTTAAGAAAGAATGTACATTACAAATAAAATTAAAGTAGAACTTGAAAACTTGAAGGAAAATTTAGTAAAATCATTTTGTTACAACAATTGACAACTTGAAAGGAAACTAAGAGAATTTGAGGGAGAGAAGGGAAGGGAGCTCTAGAGAAGTGTTTGAGAGCTCCCCCCTTGGGGTGTGTTTTGAAGCTTGAAGATTTATCTATTTATAGGGCTAAGAGGGAGGAACATCATGATGAATTCCAACACCAGCATTCATCTTTTAATACAATCCATAACTCCCACTTCAAATTGTCTATGTTAGTGTGGTTGGAATCAATTCCATCCCATACTTCTTTTGCTGCACCTCAAGCTTTCTTCACATGGGATTTCAAAGGTGTTCAATTGTGGCTGCCTTTTGCTGCCAACCCATGTGGTTTTTCTTCACCTTTGCTGGAAAAAATGATTTTTCTGAATCAGGCTTGGTGTAGGAAGGCCTGAGGTTCCAATATGTATCCAATGGAGCTCAAATTTGGATATGTCATAATAGACACCCATTGGAACAACCTTTATGAAGAATGTATTCCCATCTGAGAAGTACAAGTGTATGTTTTGGGCCTTGCAAGTTGACTGCCGAAAATAGACTGGAATTGACTTCATTGCAGTCAGCTTGTGGGCTTGTTTTGGGCTTGATCTTCCCTCCTGAAAAATCTGGAAAAATCTGAATCTTCAAACCCTTTGAATTATCTTTCCAAGCATATGCAGCCCAGCTCAAGGACAAATCGGAAAGCCCTTCAAATGTGATATTTGGCCCAGTAACGCAGATGCTGCCGAATTTGACCTTAAGTTTCCAAAACTTGTATAACTTTCTCTAGAAGACTCGGAATCATGAACCGTAAAATTCTCCAGAAACTAGACTTCCACATCTTTCCAATGATGTATGGCTCGTTATCTGGTTCTTCTTGAGAAAGTACAGTACAATCCGTGAAGTTGACTTATCTGCAGACACCGTTTGAGCTAACTTGTCTCCAAAATGCATTTAATGAGTCTCAAGCTTATTATACTGAAACAAACACAAAATTTATTAAAAGCACAAGTTTAACTCAAAAACATAATCAAATCATAAGTTAGAAGGGTACAAAATGATATATAAATATGCATCGATCAAGCCTTAACCTAAGGCTGGGGGTTCGGATGATTATTGGGAGACCATAGACCACAAAGGCACGAGAGAGAGTTTTAGAGAGACAAAGAACAAGACCTAGAGCTAGAGTTGCTGCTGTGCAGAGATTAAATCTTCAATTGGTTTTTTCTTTCCTATGACACTGTTTATCATGGTTTTTATTAAAGTTGTCATGAACTAATTCCTTTTGCTTGGGCTACGATGTAGCCTAGCCATGAATACTCAATTACTTTAATCTATGTTAATTCCAAGTAGTTTTTTTCCATGTTGAGTATCTATTACCATGCTTAATGCTTTGAATGTTTGGCCAACATTCAATTGTTTTGATGCTAAATTGACGATAGGGATATCCAATTTGGGGTTGCTTCTTGTAATAGATGCCATGAGTTACATGATTAGACAAGGATGTTTGTCATGACTTATGTGGTTGTTTTGCAGGTTTTCCAAGGAGTTTAATGGGTTCTTATTATCTTAATTCCATCGCTAGGGATAGAGTGGGTTGGTAATAAGAATACTTTTGGCATAACCAGGGATGGAGTATCGAATAAAGTAGGGAAAATCTACTGTCAACATGGAGAATAATTAGGATTAACATGCTAAGGGAATAGGGTAGAATTGGCTATGGTGAAATCGGAAGCTCTAGTGCTCTCATAACTTGAATCTCACTATTTTATTTTCCTAAGTTTGCTTTTATTCATTGTTTTAGTTAATTAATCAATCAAATCTCATCATTCAATTGTTCAAAATAAAGTCTTGGGTTAATCACAATCGGTACTTAGTAAATTAAATCACTCTTCGTGGGAACGACACTTCACTCATCACTGTATTACTTGTGCGGATTGTGCGCTTGCAATAAATTCACAACAGGGTGTGTTTGAAAGCTTGGAGAACCTCACTATTTATAGGCCTAAGGGAAGTCAAAATCTGAATTAAGTATTGCTTCTACCTACAACACTCACTTCACCAACTTTACCTAATTTCCCCACTAAAAACAATTAGCTCATGCATATGTCATGCATGACAATGCATTGCAGTCTTCTCGTGGGCTCGTTTTGGGCTTGTTCCTCCATTCATAAAATTCTGGAAAAATATGGTGATAGGACCCGCCCCGAATTTCCTCGAAACCGGGACGGATCCCGTCTATGATCCGACATCCTGCAGATGCCGGGCCCACTTACTAAGAACCGAGACTTTCTACCAAAATTTTGGCAGTCTTCCCTGCAAACAGAACAAATCCCAAATTTCAAACCTGTCAAAACACAGTTATTTACAACCCAACAGCCAGCATGCATTACACAAAGCATAGTGTTTACAAACCATGGCCTCCGGCCTCAAAAATCAAACCCTAATAGGGCGATAACAGAGCAAGTCTAACAGAATTCAACAAACCAACAAAAATGAAGTTTTACGAATTTACAATGCACAGAGGCTCTACGAAAGCTCGGAGCACCAAAGTTCACGGTTCAAGGGCACACGACACAGCTCTGCTGCTCGTTCCAGTCAACTACTGGCTGTGGGGCGCAAAGCAGAAAATTGTGAGTGGACAAAACAAAGTTTAGTTTCAATTAAACCAAAGTAATATAACCCCACCGTTAGAAAACCATGCATGAAACCAATGCATTAAAAACCATCATATTCATATATATATATATATAGTTTGCTCAAACCCGAGCTAAATCCGAAATCTAGTGAAACTTACAAATCAACCCATCCAAACCTTTCCTTATAAATCTCAAATCGAACTCTCGAAACACGTGCCCACTGGCACGACGAGTGGGGAAGTATCCTCGCTCAAAAACAAGAACAAATGCATAGCTATATATATATAAAAGAGATATAATATAAGTATACGACACACCTAATTGTACCGGGGAAACAATCCAACAGGGGATTGTTGACTAGCTCACAAGTATCCGGCCTCAAACGCCCATGTGGCTAGGGATGAGTCGTCCAACTGGGGGACTGACACTCTAACCCAACACGTACGGACGAAGAATCAAGACCCGTACGCCTGGAACCGTCCTACGCGCGCAGACTACCCAATCAAGTAGGGTCTACAGCGACATCTCGTCAAGGATGCCCCGGGTTCCGACATTTCCAAGTATTTCACATTTCCATATTCCAGTTACAATCCAGGGGGAGGTACACGGGGTAGTGCTTGTAGCACTTCAAACCGACAATCTAAACTCACATCTTTCCACATCTCATAACAACAACCCCGTACTTCCCACACATAACCCAACAAGATAGGTAGCAATTTCTCAAATATCATTTGTATATACTCAAGATACTTAAAATGTCAAAACCCAGAAATATCTCAAATACCTTACGAAAATAATAGTTTCACTATAAAGTACAAGTTGACTTTCAATAAATCCTTAAATTCTCATGCATGAAAATTCCAAGATAAAATCATGCTATTTGTTTGAAAACAAAGTTCACTCACAAGTAGTCCCACACTGCGTGACCCTGAGAGGGTCCTACCTGCTGTGTGTGTTGAGTCGGATTACCTATTCAGAATACAAGCACGATATTAAAATCAAGTGCTTCGAACGAGGACTTTAAATTAAAATCCTAATTTCCCTTGTTTCTCTCAAGTACGAGGAACGAGACGTTCCTAAGGTCCAACTAAGAGTTTCGAACAATGGAAAAGCCTCGGAAGATGCTCGGTCAACCGGACGGTCAAACTTTAAGTTGATGAATCGGAACATCCGAGGCTTTGATTCACGATCCGCGAATTCCTATACGATCCTAGGAATACAAGGAACAACATACGTGAAATTGGGTTTGATCCAACGGTCCAAACACATCAAACCCAAAAATCACACAATATGTCAAATTCGTTCGAGGTGCAAACGATATCCAAATTAAGATCCGTAAACTCCTACGCGCTCAAGACAACACAAGGATCATTTTAGGATAAAAATGTGACCCCACCAGATTTCCCACGCGCCGCCCCATGTACCGGCAACGTGTGGGTGGCTTGAGCACAGTTCAGGCACCCGGAAATCTTCAAACCACGGCTTAAGACTCCTACCCTAGGTAAAACTTCTAATTTGGAGCCACTTTTGTTCTTGGACATACCCCAAATTATCGACGGAAGTGGCTGAAATTTCAAATTGAAAACTGGTAGATTTTAGGGTTCGAAATCGAGTTGTTAAATCTAGAAATCAGCCAAAACCTATCCAACAAGCAGCTAGATCAAGAAAAATAGTCGAGAATCCATACCTCACTCGACTGATTTGGCAGAGAAACGAGGGAGATCGAAGGGCTGAAAAATCGCGACAGTTCCGGCCTGTTTCTGGGCAAAATCCGGCGGCTGGACGGCAACTGGGGGCGGAGGATTGACTGGGTTGCGTCGGGGAGGTCGGCCCGATTCTTTTGCCACCGGTCTTGTGGCTTGCCGTGGACGGTGGTCGGAGTTGTAGAGAGGGAGAGAGAGAGAGAGAGAGAGAGAAATGAGAAAATGAGGGGTGATTTTCTGATTTTACCAAAATTAACTTTGAAAAAATTATGGTTTTGCCACTAGGGGTATGTATCTCGTATCTTCTTTGTTTCAACTCCAAATCGAGTCCACTACGTGTCTACAGACTCGGCTCAGTACGACCTTCCTTAAAATACCACTTGCTGCCCCAAACTCTCTCTGGATAAAAATTGACCTTTTTGCCCCCACTTCAAGGGCAAAAATTGGAAATTCCATTTTTAATTTAATTAAATCCAAACTTATTAATATTTTGGGTCGGGATGTTACATATCGGCCTTGAATCTCTTTGTCTTATCTTTCCAACCATACGTAGCCCAACTCAAGGAAAAATCGGAAAGGCCTTCAAATGTCATTTTTTGTCACGACCTGACTCCCCTAGCACGATATTGTCCGCTTTGGGCCCCCCTCTGACCTCACGGTTTTGTTTCTGGGAGCTCACGATCAACTTCCCAGTGGGTCACCCAACCTGGGATTGCTCTAGCCCTCAACTCGCTTAACTTCGGAGTTCCTAAGAATCCGAAGCCAGTGAGCTCCCAAAAGGCCTCGTGCTAGGAAGAGAAGTGCCCACACATTTAAAGCACTTCACCTTTCCCTCCCCGAGCGATGTGGGATTGCTCACCGTTCTTGTTTCCCCAAGACACGGGTCTTACATTTTTGGCACAGTAACACAGATGCTGCCGAATTTCACCTTAAGCTGCCAAAACTTGCATAACTTCCTCTAGAAGGCGCGGAATCATGAATCGTAAAATGCTCCAGAAACTGGACTTCTTCATCTTTCCAATGATGTACGGTTCATTATTTGGTTATTCTTGAGCAAGTACAGTCCAATCCGTGAATTTGACTGATCTGTAGACACAATTTTGAGCTAACTTGACTCCAAAATGCATTAAATGAGTTCCAAAGCTTAATACACTGAAACAAACACAAAAGAGATTAAAAGCACAAGTTTAACTAAAAAACATAACCAAATCATAAGTTAGAAGGGTACAAAATGATATGTAATTATGCACCGATCAGTAAATAAGGAACTACCCACTATTTGGATTCAATTAAAAATACTAGAAAATCAAATCCCCAACAAATCAAAATATGAAAATCCAGTTTAGTATAAGATACAGTTTATACCAATATTGATACCCTAACAAGTCAATGTATACTTTATACTAAAATCTCATAAAGTCGTGTTTGATTATTTAAGATATAAGAAATATAAACCGCCAAAAATATCATTGAAAACATTAGTATTTTGAAAATCCATTTGTCATAATTAGTCATATTTTGATAGAAAACAATTTTTCAAGTATGATATGTAGGAATTGCTGTTATTATTTCTTGGATTAGAGGCGGAGATAAGCTTTACATAGTGATATTTCATTATTTGTGGCTTATATGTAGAATTAGCTCTTCCAATAGGATCTTCTAATGAGGTTCATAAACTGCAGGTTGTGTGGTACGCGTCTCTCTATTGTGCAATGAGGTAAATATTTAAAGAGAGATTTGTTTCTAGTTTCCAGATAAATATAGGATTTGTAGTTCATTTGGAGTTCACAGAGAATCTACTTGTTAGAATAGAACAGAACTTTTGGCACTTTAGAGAAATATTTGTGTTGAAGAAAAAAGTGAACCTCCTAGCACAATTTCACCACCACTAATTAAATAATGGGGTTTTATTATTTTAGGTTCGACCCATTCGAGACGCAAGTCTCTTAATTACAATCCCTTGCTTCAAGCGAAAACCCTTTGATTCCATCATAAAGAAACAGAACATGTGTGTTTGGTTTTACGGCTGCTCCCAAGTCCAACCTCAGGGTGCCTACGTATCCCTCGCGGGAATCAAGCCACAAGCCACTTGTAGTTCAAAGAATTGCAATGAATGAATGACTCATTGCAAAAGGAAAGATTTGTATGAATTTGATTGAGTGAATTTAGCTGAATAAACCAGGGATTCGATTTTGATGTGTGTTTGGGGTGAATTTGGTTAAGAATAACCAGGGATTCTATTTGGAGTTGAGATTTGGGCGGTTGCATTTAGATTGAATCTCTAGATTGCCTACGTACCCTTTTGAAGGGATCAAACCAACGTAGTTCGGAAAAGATTGTTTAATTTGCGTGGTTTTGTACCACTTGGGATTTTGGCGTGGTTTTGTACCACTTGGGATTTTGGCGTGGTTTGGTGCCACTTGGGATTTTGGTGTGGTTTTGCTACTGATCGGTTCATAATTGTATATCATTTTGTACCCTTCTAGCTTATGATTTGGTTATGTTTTTGAGTTAAACTTGTGCTTTTAATCCTTTTTGTGTTTATCTTTCAGTTCATTGAGCTTTAGGTAATAATGATGGCTTTGGATAGTAAATGATGCAATCCATGTATGTTAGGGCCTAATTTGGATGAATGGATGAAGAGCTTAAAGACAAACTCAATTTTGGCTACAGTCCCCTGCCAGCCCAGTTTCGTAGGTCATATTGCAAGCTTTGTTTCAGCAACCTACATAGCTCGGATGAGGCCACATTCTTCATGAAAGTTGTTCCAATGGGTGTATACTATAACATATCCGAAATTCAGCCCCATTGGATAATTGTGGAGTCTGTTACCTAGCAAACACAGAGCCATGCTCAGGATGGATTTTATCAGCGCGCAAAATGAGTTAGCAATTTGTTTTGGCCTTAACTTCCTCCTCCGACCTTGGATTGGCCCAAATGATATATGGCTGGAAAGAAGACATTCTGAACTTCAAGTTTGAGTGCTTAAAGTCTTAATTTGCTTAAGGGAAGCCCAATTCGTAAGCCCTTGAAGTTGCTGGTCATGCTGACCTCAGGATGAGCTATTATTTCTGGTTGGAAGCTTGGTCATGGTGACATGAAGATGAGCTAGGGCTGCTGGTGGGATTTATTAGTGAAGTGCATCAACCATTTCAGATTTTATAATGCAAGTGTTGTATGCATTAGTGAAGTGCATCAACCATTTCAGATTTTATAAAACAAGTGTTGTATGCATTAGCCATACTTAATTCAGATTTTCAGCTTCCTTAGGCCTATATATAGTGAGGTTTCCCAAGCTTGTAAACACACCCCAAGGGGGGGAGCTCTCAAACACTTCTCTAGAGCTCCCTTCCCTTCTCTCCCTCAAATTCTCTTAAGTTTCTCTTTCTAGTTTTCAATTGTTATAATGAGATCTTTGTGCTGAAATTTTCCTTTAAGTCTTTCCAAGTTCTACTTTAATTTTCATTGTTATGTAAATTCTTTTCTTTAGTTTCAAGTTTGATTAGTTTCCAAGTTTCAATTATGATTTTTGTTCTTATTCATTATGCTTATAAGTTAATATGCTAGTTTGAATGATTGATCACCATTTAGGCTTGCATGTTAGCTATCTTGGTTTGAATTAAGAGTAGACACCATACTTTAATTCGAATTGAACTATGAATAGGAAGAGTATGTATGGACATTCGACAACAGGGATTAGATACATGCTTGGTTGTTTAAATTGTTCTTCTATGCTTAATGGGTTCCTAATGCTTAATTTTAGGTTAGACAACAAATGATCAAATTAGGGAATTAGGAACACAAGGTTATGACCACACACCATGGCTTAATCATACATTAGCTAGAATCAATCCGTTAATCTAATTGAACTTGGGAACTTATCTGCTTGAGTTAGTTATTTTCTTTCTTCCTTGTTTTATTTATTTCCCTTCTTTTTCATTTCTGTTTTGTGTAGGGAAAATGAATTGAATCATTCAATCACCAATCCTCGTGGGATCGACCTCGCACTTACATACGCTATACTACCGAACGGCTCGTGCACTTGCGAGTATCACAAGTTGAGGATGCAGCTGAATCCATTTTGGTGCAGCTACCACTTGAGATTTTGGTGTGGTTTTGTACCACTTGGGATTTTGGTGTGGTTTTGGTACCACTTGAGATTTTGGCGTGGATGCGGTTGCATCTATTGGGATACTAGACTGCCTACGGACCCTTGATGGGATCAAACCGGCGTAGTTCCAAAATGATTTGTATGGATAGAGATTTGATTTGTGAGAATTTGGTTGATGTAACCAGTGATTCAAATTTGTTTGCGGTTGCTTCTATTAGGATGCTAGACTGCCTACGTACCCTTAACGGGATCAAACCAGCGTAGTTCCAAAATTTGGAAATTAATGGGTAAGTGTGGCCCACTAATTGAGAATTTGTGTCTTTTAGACAATTTGAAGATCTTCATAGGTAGATGACCCATGAGGAAAATTGGAAATTAATGGGTAAGTGTGACCCCATGGGGAAAATTGGATGGTTTTGTACCATCTTTCTTTTTGTCAATGTCCAAGAAAAATAAAGAGCAATTTTGATTAACCCACTAATTTTCTAAAATTAACATTTGCACTTGGAAAAGTGTTTTGGCGAATTTGGTTAGGATAAACCAGATATTCAAATTTGGTTGCGGTTGCGTCTATTGGGATGCTAGACTACCTACGTATCCTTAACGGGATCAAACCAGCGTAGTTCGGGAATTTGGAAATTAATGGGTAAGTGTGGCCCAATAATTTAGAATTTGTGTCTATGAGACAATTTGAAGATTTTCATAGGTAGATGACCTATGGGAAAAATTGGAAATTAATGAGTAAGTGTGGCCCACTAATTGAGAATTTGTGTCTTTGAGACAATTTGGAGATTTTCATAGGTAGATGACCTATGAGAAAAATAGGAAATTAATGAGTAAGTGTGGCCCACTAATTGAGGATTTGTGTTTGAGAGATTTGAATTTAATCTCATTGAAATTTGCATGGGTAGATGACCCATGGGAATAACTGGAAATTAATGGGTGAGTGTGACCCCAATAATTTAGAATTTGTGTCTTTGAGACAATTTGGAGATGTTGAAATTTCATAGGTAGATGACCTATGAGAAAAATTGAAAATTAATGGGTAAGTGTGGCCCACTAATTGAGAATTTGTGTTTGAGAGATTTGAGATTAATCTCAACGAAATTTGCATGGGTAGATGACCCATGGGGAAAATTGGATGGTTTTGTACCATCTTTCTTTTTTGTCAATGTCCAAGAAAAATAATGAGCAATTTTGATTAACCCACTAATTTTCTAAAATTGACATTTGCATTAGGGATTTGGTGTGGTTTTGTACCACTTGGGTCTTCACTTGGCGATTTGGGAATTAATGAGACCCTTTTTATTTGAGCCCATTAATCCATAATTTGTGAATTTGAGACTTTGTATCAATTATTCACCAACTGGAATTTTTTAATGACCAAGCCCGTTGTATTTGAGAATTGAGGCAGATAAACCTGAATGCCATAAGCATTTTATTGAGCCTTCGTGCCTTTGCTGCCATTTTGCTTAGCTTGGTGCTGCAAGTAGTGACCTTGCGTCTTCGTCCCTTGGAATACAAAGGAGCACAAGTGCCTGGACACTTTGCTTTCATTTGTTGCAGACACCAACAGTGATGTGAGGGACTTGAAATAGCCTTGGTTTCAAACCTTCACATTGTCTTCTATCTGTGTGAAGCTCAATGCTTGCTTTATATTGTAAAACATATTCCTGAGCTTACTGGACATTTACAAAGAATGGGCCCTCTCAAACAATCACACCTCTGACTATTTTTTTATCGTCTCTGACTTCTTGACGTCAGTACAAGCCAGCTACTCTGTGAGTTTGTTGCTAAAGCTTTATTTGAGCCTTTTGGTTTGAGGGCTTTGTTGGCGAGTCCTTACTTAGTTAGGATTTTGGTTCCTTACTATGTTAGGACTTTGGTTCCTTACTATGGTAGGACTTTGGTTACTTATCCATTTATCTAGTCCTATTATAATTGAGATTTATTTCCTATTGTAATTTATATTTATTTCCTATTGTAATTTAGATATATTTCCTATTTTATTTAGGGTTAACACATCTTTGTACTTGTATAAATACCTCCATATTGGAGAAGAATAATAATATGAGCGTATCTTAGCATAACTGAATATTTGCCCTACTTTGTTTGACATGGTATCAGAGCCAGGTTTTCTTGTGACCTGTGTTTGCGTTCTCCTTGCAATTTAAGTGCTCTCCTCCCCTCCTCTTCAAGGGGGGGAGGGGGAGTGAAAAGGATATGTTTATTGACGTATTCTCATTACCTTGACGTATTCACATGAAAATGTTGCTTATTTCTTGACTTCGACGACCTCTTCTCTTCAGGGGGAGAGGATGAGTGAAGAGAAGTTGTGTCTGCGTGAATTAGCTAAAGTTGATATGGAAGAACTGTTGTTGTTGCCTTTGCCGTAGCCGTTGCCTCGACTACCGCCGTAGATGTTACCGTTGCCGCTATTGTTGCCGTTGATGTTGCCTTTGTTTGCTTCGCTTTCTGTTGCTATGGTCATTGCCGATGATGTTGCTGTGTTTTGATATGTCTCTATTCTAACCCTAGACACTACCTATTTCTGCTGCACTATACATCTAGCCTATAATCCTAGCCCACCGTCTCCGTCGTCTACCTTGCTACTGTCGCTGGCGCCTACTTTGTTATTGTCGCCGGCGCCTACCTTGCTATTGTCACCGCTGCTCATCTATTTCGCTGCAATTTAACCACCTATCTGCCATAGCTGATTCTGCTACATCTCAGTGTTAGTCAGTGCATGTTTCTCAAGTACCATTGATCATATGGCTCCATCGACCCCTTCTCTTCAGGGGGAGAGGGGGAGTGAAGAGAAGTTGTCTCTGCTGTTGCTGGTGCCAATGCCTTGTATTGCTGTTGATGATACCTGTTATGTCTCTACCTTATTGCTCTTGTTGGTGTCCGTAGTGTTGCTCATGCCTTTGCTGGTGTGTTTCCGTTGTGGTCATGCCCGTTGATCTTGCCCTATTTTTAGGGTAAGGCTTTACCTTTGTCGTGCCTTACCCTATTTTTAGGGTTCTATGCCATGCCTTGCCACCTTGCCTTTGCTTGGCCTTTATTTGCCTTACCCTATTTTTAGGGTTTGGTTACCTTTGCTTTTGCCGTGTTCACAGGTTGTGTTCTGCCTTACCTATTGTCGTGCTCACAGTGTTTGTGTCCTGCCTTATCTACTACCATGCTCACAGGGTTTCTGTGTTCTGCCTTACCTATTGCCGTGCTCACAGGACTTCTGTGTTCTGCCTTATCTACTGCCGTGCTCACAGGGCTTCTGTGTTCTGCCTTATCTGCTGCTGTGCTCACAAGGTTTCTGTGTTCTGCTATGTGCCCTATTTTTTAGGGTTTGCTCTTGTGTTTTTGCTGTGAACTTTGCTTTAGTTTGTCACTTGTTTCACTCATGGTTAACGAAAAGACCTTCTCTACAATTGGTGCTTCTCAAGTATGGTGTTCTGTGACTCGCTTGTCAAGTTGGGCGTGCGAAATATCTTTGCCCAACTTGAGGGGGAGTGTTGGCGAGTCCTTACTTAGTTAGGATTTTGGTTCCTTACTATGTTAGGACTTTGGTTCCTTACTATGTTAGGACTTTGGTTACTTATCCATTTATCTAGTCCTATTATAATTGAGATTTATTTCCTATTGTAATTTATATTTATTTCCTATTGTAATTTAGATATATTTCCTATTTTATTTAGGGTTAACACATCTTTGTACTTGTATAAATACCTCCATATTGGAGAAGAATAATAATATGAGCGTATCTTAGCATAACTGAATATTTGCCCTACTTTGTTTGACATGCTTCCAAATGCTTATTCAAGTGAAATGGTGTTAAAGCAATTTGAGCAATCACTTTACCTTGTGGCTTGATTTTCCCTTCCGCTTGTCATTGGGATGGGGCCTTTTGCTTCTCCATGAAGCAAAAGAAAAGTATTGTATCTCCTCGATTTATCTTATTTTTCCATAGTTCTGCTCCTTCCTATTTAGAAGCTTGATAACTTGAACCGTGGAGGATGAACTTAGAGAAATCTGCACTTCCCTTGGATTGGTTAGCATGAGTTTGCACCCAAACTTTTTGTATTTAGATTGATGCAGCTGGCAGCTTTGGGTTTGTTAGCTTTTGTCAAACTTGCCAATTCTTTCTTCTCTGGTCTCTTGCATACGACTTGTTGGAGGGGATAAGAATTTGGCAAAAACACATGTTGCATCGAACCTTTTTTGTTTCTCCTTGCTTGTAAACAATCAAAGAGAACCCAATATCAAATTTTCTTTGATAGCCAATCAGCCGTATGGCCCGTTTTCTTCCCAGTCAAAAGAGAGGTCATTCGACATGCGGCCTTCCTTTTTAATTCTTTTTAACCTATAGGCTTTTCCCTTTATTGTTTGTAACAAATCAATTATGGGATGCCATATTTGAGAATGTCGCAGAGGCACAACGTCATGGACCAGGCAAACCATCTCCCCAGTTGCAGAATTTTTCCTATCTCTATCCAAGATTGTTTTCGGGGTGCAAAACCCGATACTTTGATTTCAAGGTTTAATACCCAACGACGGACTTTGCATCCAAATAATTTCTGGGTTACTCACCCATGGATTTGCATCCAAAATGAATTTCAGGGTTTCTCACCCAATAACGGATTTCGTATCCAATGATATTTCGGGGTTTCTCACCCATGAATTTCTCATCCCAAATAAATTTCAGGGTTTCTCACCCAATAATGGATTTCGTATCCAATGATATTTTGGGGTTCTCACCCATGGATTTCTCATCCCAAATAAATTTCAGGGTTTCTCACCCAATAATGAATTTCGTATCCAATGATATTTATGAGTTTGACCCCAAAACGGATTCATCATCCATAGAATTTGGTTAATAGGTTTTATACCCAAGCAAGGAGGACTACAAGAGGGGAGCCTTGATTGCCTCTGTCATGGCTCCATGTTGTGCTACCTTTGATATGGACTGTTGCATATGGAATTGCCTCTGTCATTTTGCTTCAGCACAGATGTGCTCCATTCTTCCCCAAGGCCTTGCGGCTTCCCATCTTTTTTTTTTCCTGCCAGCCGTCCCCTTTGTATCCTTTTCATTGCCTTTTATAGGCTTACTTTGGATCAGAACCAATTTGAGGACTTTCAATTCCCTTGAAGATCAATTGAGCCCCACAAATATCGGAACCGCCAACCTCTCTCGAGATTGACTGGTCAAACTCCCATTTGTTCTGAACTCCTTTCTTTCAGCTAGATTACCAAGCTTCAAGGAAACTGAGGGCACTTGCACGTGGGATCAACCCCACTAATCTTTGGCTTTGAAATTTGAAAAGCACAAATAACTCTTTCTCTCTCTTCTTGAGAGTCTCTCTCTCCTAGTGAGAGTTCCCATACCCCTGGTGGTATCTCACTTCCTCATACCTGTTCCCATCTCAGGTCTTATCCTTTGTTCTCAATCCTTGTTACCAGCTTAGATTTTATCCCAATTCTCCTGTCTTCTACCTTCTTCTCTTTTCCCCTGTTTCTCTTGATCGTTTCCTTTGCTCTCTCAAAAACTCCAAACTTCAGTTTTTTCTCTTAACCCACATTTTCTATCCTCTGTTTTTCCATTACACCTTTCCCATATTCCACAATTCTCAGTTTTTATCCATGCCTTATATCTTCTTCAAAATCTGCCAATTTCTGCGTTTTGTTTAAATCTCATCTTACTCTATTGGGGTTCTTTATTTGTACCAGCTTTGGGAGGATGGAGGTTGGTTTGACTACCCCTGACCAACTTGCGGTTCAAATAGGGACATCACTAGGTTTACAGGAACTCAAAGCTGGAGTTACCCTGTTTGGTTCTTTGATTGCTGATAAACCTCCAAATATTGGGGCTGTAAAAAGGATGCTTAGGAATGCGTGGGCTGCCTTTGGAAATGTCCAAATCGTGGATGTCAAAGATTTACTTTTTTCTATAAAAGTAGATAATGAAGTTGCTGCAAAAAAAATTATAGACGGAGGTCCATGGACGATTATGGGGTTTGTGTTCTGTGTTCAGTATTGGCCACTAAATCTTGCTCTGGAAGAACTGAACCCCAGTCTGATCTCATACTGGGTTCAAGCCCATGGGGTTCCAAGGGGACAAATGAATGGGGAAACGGCGGGTCAGATTGGAGCACAATTTGAGAGGCTAATTGGGTTTGAAGACCCAGACCAACCTGGGGGAATGAGAGGGTATCTTCGTTCAAGAGTGGAACTGAATGCCTCGAATCCATTACCCTTGGGTATTTGGCTCCTACGCCCTGATCAAACTGAGTCTTGGGTGGAATTTCTCTATGAAAGATTGGCTAATTTCTGTTTCCAGTGTGGTCGCCTTGGTCATGGACTTGATCATTGCAAATTTGACTGCGTTCCTGATGAGGATGATGGGAAGCGCCAATATGGATCCTGGATGCAAGCCAAGATATCTCGTGACCTGGGTGTTTCTCCTCCTATCAAGTTACCAGTAGAGACACGGCGTCGAGCGGTGGCTACTAGGAGGACAGTCGGTGATCCTATAGCGAGTGGTGTTCACGTTCCCACTGAGCGTGTGAACCGATGTGAACAGGGCGTGCCTCGCATGGCTAATCCAGCTATTATTCCTGCTATCCAGCCATCTGTTGTCGGAAGAGAGAACAGTGCTTGTACATTGTCTATTGTGCCTAATAAACAGGGCGTGCCTCATATTGCTATTCCACCATCGGTTGTCGGAAAAGGACACAGTGCTTGTATATTGTCTATTGCGCCTAATAAACAGGGCGTGCCTCGTATTGCCATTCCACCATCGGTTGTCGGAAGAGGAAACAGTGCTAGTACATTGTCTTTGGTGCCTAATGGTGAGGGCCCAGTAGCTAGAATTGGTTCCAATTCGGGTGCTTCTGCCAACAGACCTATCTTTTTAGCTGATGCAACTGTTAGACAATGGATTAATCAGGAATTGTTTATTTCTGTGACCAATAATTGTGCTTTTGTTGGACCTAAATGTTGGAACTTACCCTTGGGCTCAATGGCTGGTATCAAAGCCCACACTCTTGGCAATTCAGAGGCTTGTAAGAGTGGACCTGGCTATTTTATTAATACTCCTAAAATCCAGACAGCCCCCGTGTCTGGAGAAATCCAACCTTCTGAACCTCCTCCTATTCATCATACACATGCAGTTTCTAAACCTATCTCCCCTGAGTCCCCTCATCCCATATTTCCATCTAAAAGACCTCTTACTATGTGTTCCTCTCCTGAGGAATCTATCCGGAAAAAACCAAAAATTGCAACTCAGCCGTTCCACTTAGCTGTGTCTACCAGAGGTCCCAATATTTCACCAAAAATTAGCAGGGGCAGGCGTGGTAGGAGCAGATGTGTTAGAAACAGATTTCTTCAATCTATGGACCTCTGTGATGACTTTTTCAGTGAGGTAAGGGTTCCTTCAGCTGATCGTGATGAGTTATATTTGGATAAATTTGGTGTTGAGATATTTCCTTCTTTGGAGAGTGGTAGCCTCTCAGGCGGTGGCGGCTGGCCTTCAACAGCCACAACATCGCCATGAGTTATGTGGTTTGGAATTGTCAAGGGTTAGGCTCCTCCTTGACAATTCGGCCACTAAAGGAGTTAATTAGGAGGCGTCGTCCTTCTATTGGTTTTCTGTTGGTTTTGTCAAGGGTGAAGCTGCATTTGATGTGTGGGTGTATGTTTTGTGTCACTATGGATGCGGGAGGTCTTACTGGGGGCTTGGGTCCTCAGAGTTTTATGGACTCCATTTCCTTGTTGGATCTTGGTTATTTTGGGCAGCGGTTTACTTGGCAAAATCTTCTTTTTGGTTATGTCGGCAGCTTTGTTTTTGTGTGTTTGTCTTTGTTTCCTATTATGCTTGTTCTCCTCCGATTCCTTGCGGTTTTGTCTCGTTGTTGGATCTTCTCCACCGTGTTACGTTCTGGAGCATCTCTCCTCAGTAATACTATTGCTGTTGAGGATGCTTTTAAAGTGCTTTTGGCACTTACCTCTCGGATTATGGTAGCGCTCTCTGTAGCTGTGATGGCGTATCCATCACCATCTTCCTCTCGGTTCTTTGGCTCTTGTGACTTCTCTGGTGGTTTTGGTCTTGCATTGGGTGCCTTGCCAATTGGTTATTGGTGGTGCAGCATGTCTCAGTTTCTTGTATTACGGACTTTCTTTCTGTTTCTTAGTTGTTGTTGTTTCCTTTTTTTTTTTTTTTTAATTTGATTGGGTAAGAAGCTTGGTTCTAGCCTTGAACTGAGGTCTAGCTGCTTTTACCTGGTTCGTGTATTTCTGGCTCTATTTGCAATCTATCCCGTTTTGGTTTCTTTGAAACCAAACATTGACCAAAAAAAAAAAAAAAAAAAAATTTGAAAAGCACATGGGATAATTGGATTTAATTGCCTTTTTTTTTTATTTGTTTCTTTGAAACACTTATCATCTATATTAGATAAGGGTTGTTGGACATGGGCTTAGACAAACACAACCCATGTGATTTTTTTTTTATGAATTTTTTTTCGGTTCAACAATTTGACTGAAATATCATGGATCCTATACATACCTAAGACAACCTAGGATTTTTGGAATGACGATATAGGAACCATATACAAAAGCATAAGCATCTACATGTCTCACAAAATGATCCTTATCTTCATTGCTTGTGCTGATTGTTGAGGGGTATTTTTTCCACCTTGCAGGACAGAGTGCCTATAAGTTTGGTTGGTTTTTCCTGTTCTACATGGTATTATATGTAATGATACCATGTAGCTCCACATTGGGTTTTGCATTTTTGCGGCGATAGCTCCTCCATTTGTCTTTAATGGGAAATCATTGATGTAAGTTCTACCATTTAAATCTTTTATTTTTTATTTTTTTTATTTTTTTATTTGTTGTGTTTTCGTGATTTTGTTTGTTTCTTGAGTTTAATATTCTCTAGTCAGTTGGTTCACCAATGAAAATTTAGCATGGAAATTACTACTAAGTCAAAGTACATTTTGACAAGCCATCCATGAAAGGAAATGACTTGCCTTAGCTACTGCATTAAACGCATGTTTTAGAGATTGGAAGTGTAACACTAATAACTGAAATGGGGAAGTGCCATCCTGAATTGCAAAAAACTGAGCAGCAACATGTCTACTTGAGTTTCCTTGCTGGAAAATATCCATTTTGCATGAGCAGTATGATAACTAGATTGTCTGGAATTTTGGGTACCTGAATTTTGTGTATGCCTTGTACATTGATTAATACCTTATGCATAGAGAAACAAAATAACATTTATATATCGGATGATTATAATGACTAAAATCTTTTGTAACTGAACTAGAAAGAATGATAATTCATAGATATTTCCATACTATCAACGTAATTTCGTCATTTTAATAAAATATCTTATAATCTACAATATTTATAAATGATTAAGGATTGTGAAATTTTTTTATATAAAAAGACAGGCATAAAGCATGATAAAAAAAAGACTGTTTATTTTAACAAAACTAGCTTCTTCGCAACACAAGAGACCTTTTTCAATCACGCTCAAGAGTCTAGACTTAAAATTCTTTTTTAGTTTTTGTAATTTTTCTAGGTGTTTGTAAAGCTTAATTTAATCACGAGTATTAAATATCACAAAAACTTCTATTAAAAAAATCACAAATGCGAAATAGAGTATTTTGGTGGTAAAGCCGCTTATTTCCAATCAGCCTAATCAGCACCAAAGCGAACCGCTTGCTCCGGATATAAATGGGCCTCCGCTCTTCGTCTCCAAGCACAAAGTCTATAAATAGCACACCACAAAACTCGGATCCATATTCAGAGGAAGGAAATCAAAACCCAGAAACAAAGATGGACGACAAAGAAGATACCAACAGAGTCGGCGAAATTGAGGAATCGGACCCGAAATCCGAAAGGTCATCCCGGAACCCGAGTACGAATCCTAAAACCGCGAGGACGAAGGTTCCAGAAGTGGAGGTCTACCTGTATCGGCGAGGCAAAGGCCCGATCGACACGTTCAGGACAAGCCTCGGGGGTTGGGACCAGAACCAGTTGTAGGTCCGAGACATTCTCGACAAGTACGGCTTCAAATCGCTTTACGCTTTCAATACCGGGTCGGGTCGCGGCGTTCCGATCCGGTTTAACCCCCCGGAACGGCAGGTCTATGCTGGCTTATAAAGATGGATCTACGGTTCACATTGACGGAGAGCCCAAGGTACTTCATTTCTATATCTGTTTCTTTTCTATATGAAAACCCAATTTGTGAAATTAATCGAAGTTTCTGTTTGATTGCCCAGACAATTTGATTGCATTGGGTAGAAATAAATGTAACTTTAATGTGGTCATAAGAGATACTGAAAACCCAATCAGAACCTTTAAAGCAAGATATATTATAGCAATTTACTTCGTTGAATTTGAGCCATCAAATTTCCATGCTTATTTTCTGTTCTTCTGTTTACATGACATTGTGTGACAACTAACAGGACCACTTTCCTAAAAGTCAAAATGGCAAAAGTTCCCGTAAAGAACCTGCAGGAATCATCTTATAGGTGTTTTTCATGAGAATTTATCAAAAATAGCCAAAATTAGACCCCTAATTTCAAAAATGTCAATTTTTGTAAAATATTTCAAATATAGCCAAAAACTCACTTAAATAGACACAAATGTCCTCAAATTTAAAACCCACAGATTAAGTACAGTGTGTACAAGAGAACACACTCGCATCAAAAGCAACCCAAGTAAACTAAAAGTATCAATCCAGCACAACATCAGTAAATTAGCTAATACTTAATAATCTGCAATATGTAATCTTCATCATACAAAATCTAGCCTTCTGCACCATATAAAAAACTTTGATAAATTTGGAATTACAAAGAGATTAGAATGCCAAATTGAAAATGAACGGTGGAGCAAGTAAGAAACAACTCTGCCACTGCCAACAATATTATCAAGTATTTTGCATATTTTTTAACCACCAGACAAAACTAAATCAGATTAATAAAATAAGAATCCCATGATAAGTTTCAGAACGCTGCTCCTAGAAAATTACAAACTAAAATGCAAATTAATATAAAAGGGAAGAAAAAACCATCGAAGTTAGGCAAGGAAGTTTAAAGTGCAGTATGGAGAATAAATGAAGAAGAAACTGAACGAAGAATCAAGGAAGAACTACACTCATCGTGTGACTAGGGCAGTAATACGTTTGCAATTGTACGTAGAAAGATTCCTAATCTAATAGAGTTTTCTTTTTTAGGTTAATGTGGGTTTTAAATTTGAGGGCATTTGTGTCTATTTAGGTGAGTTTTTTTGCTATATTTGAAATATTTTACAAAAACTGACATTTTTGAAATTAGGGGTCAAGTTTTGTCTATTTTTGATAAATTCTCTTTTTTCATTTATATCATAGACACTGAGTTTTACAACCACATATTCTTTAAAAAAAAAAAAAAAAAAAAGGATTTCACAGCATTGTTACGGTGAATCAACCACATTTTGACGATGAAGCAAGTGATGCTCATCTGGACGTCGTCATAACTGAAATTGGCGACAAGCTGCACTGAAAGATAAATTGATTAGCAACAAACTTAAATTGGGTCTGAAATACCAAACCTCAGAAACAACATTCCTAAGATCATCTTGTTGCAACATTAAGATTCAAAACAATAGATTGATAAATGGGTGATTATCAACCGATGCATTATATAAAATGCATCCAGACAGTAAATTAACTGGTTTATAAATAGTTACATTATTTTACAATTTTTTTTCTATGTATATAGTGGTATTGTGGAAAATATTTTTACTACTTAATGCCTTAAATACCTTTAGCTTATAGGACTTAATAAAACAGCATAAAAGTGCTAGCGTTTTTCTTCACTTGAACGTTTGAAGTTTTATGCTCTTCCGCATTACAATGACATGAAAATCACTGTCAACTTTTGGATCCGTAACTTCTAGTTTGAATTACATTGGATGTTTGTTCGGCCCTCAGTTGTGCTTAATTGGGTTGTTCCTTTTAAGAACGTATCTATAGCATATGTAGTAATGTCAATATTCTTATAGCTCCAGAATGATTTCCCTAGCTTGAAAATGTCATCCTCTGCTTTCGTGGAAATGTGAGTACATACATTTTGACTAGATTGACACCTACTACTCATTCATAACATGTAGTACCTCATAAATCCAGTTCTTCAAATATTTTAATAAAAAAAAGTTATTATAGTTTGTTTATTTCAATTCTACTCAACATATTGACCACGGTGAAAAATTGTCGTCTCAGATGACACTCATTTATATGATGGTTTAATGAACCTCTTAGAATTCCATTCTGTTACATAAGGTAATTTAAAACTCAGATATGCTAATATAAGAGAAGACTGCATAATTGAAGGAGATTGTACAAACTATCAAGGAGATGAAGTGAAGCAAACAAAGTAGGAATCCCGGCAAAGCAATTGATCGGCTGCAGATACGATCAATTCTCAATGCTAAGCTTATGATTGAAAATTCTTGTTGGCTTATTCCATCCTGCACACAACAAAAAAATAGTGCAGTTGAAATAGTCACGTAAGTTGTGTCAATAAGAATCAAACCATTATAACAAAGCTTGGTCTAATGAGCTTGTAGCTCTTGAGGTGAAAATTTCATGCCAATAAGCGCGCAACTACTTTTGATCAGCTAGGTCTAATAAAAAAACCAATCCAGTTTGTTAATAGATACTTTGTTCAAATGCATAAAATATTCAGCTGTTGCATACATGTGTACATGTATATACTACGTGAGTTGATTAGAAAAGATAGTGATGGGAACTTACTAATATCAATTGTGAGAAGACTGCCATTAGCCTTTCAAGTATTTATGTGCAGACATTTGAAGAGGAGTTTTTAACAAAGTTGGCAAAAATTTAGCTGCTCTTTTAAGAATCATAGTTTTTATTAAATTTTTCAACAATAGCTCAAAATAAGAGGGTGCAAGGCCTAAGGAGGAAATCAAAGTGGTTACCCTCCAAATCAAAAGTCCTATGCACCCCCATTGTTTGCTATTATTGAAAGATTTGATAAAAACTGCAGTTGTTAAAAAGAGCGAGAAAATCTTTACTAGTTTTGTTGAAAACCATTTGGAAAGAGCATAGCTTTTGCGGCAAAGAGATTTTTGGTGAGAGCTTGCACTTGCATCAGCTGAATTGTGAGGAGAAGTAGCTTTTGTGCTGATGTTGATGGAGTGGTTCATCATCATGATTTGGTTGAGTTCTTCCACGTCTTGCTTGTGCATCAAACGGAACCCACACTTCTTTATACCCGACCAATATATTCTTTCCATTCGACTGCATTCTTTGGAAAAATACTCATAACGAGTATGGAATGAAATCTTTATCTGACTGCATTCTTTGTCGACTACATCATGATATGAACAAGATACCCAAAGGTGGCCTTTCTCAAATCGACTTCTAAGCCGACGGGCAGGGGCACCTTCAAAGACAGCACGGACACCTTCTTCAATTAGATAATAGGCAGAAATGTCATAAAGTGGATTTGAGTGATCCACCGGGGCACCTTCTTCAAAGACAGCACATAAAGCAATCCAAATCCGCGTGGTAAATGGAGGTAGCTCCACAATTAAGGAATCTCCTACACGTTGATTATTGAACCACTCTGGAATTCTACTTCCAGGTATTACAATTTCGAAATAGTGCCTACGATGTACCTGTATTACAATTTGGAATTTGGGAAGAATGAGTGCAGTTCCATGTATAGGTTAGTAACTTGTTTATTATTATTATAGCAAACAACCAGAGACAAAGAGACAGAGAGAGAACCTGACGGACTCTCCAATCCAAAGCAATCCTGAGCATTCCTAGTAATTGACTATCATTGCAGCCTTCATTATCAACCAATCCAAAGCAATTCACACAACTCAACTTCATATAATCTTTGCTTCCGTTTTTGTTGCCAAACTTTGGCAACATTTTTAAGGAAGTGCAATCGTCAGTGTATATTTGAATAGAGAAGTAGTCTTCATTCCCAGCCAATCCAAAGCGGAGCTGGGGCAATTGTTGAAGTCTTTGGCACCCATTCACCCACAATGACCTAAGCTTAGAAAGACATCCAATGCTTGCTGGAAGGCTAACAAAATTGTTTCTACTAAGGTTTAATTGTTCTAAAAAGGGCAAGCAGCAAATATCAACGGGAATATCCCCTTCACAAAGACCACAATCACTCATATCCAATTCCTTCAAAGACCATAAACCATCTAGCGAACCCAACACAAAAGCCTGTCTTTGGAGGCCCCACCAAAACCTTGATTTATTAGGCCATGATCCATAGACCAAGCGACCACCTCCAAGGAAGCATGACTCTGAATTATTATTAGGCATATTGATCATTAAATGGCCCATCTCCCGATGTTTTCTTGGGCGTTTGTCACTACATGAGCATTTATCTGCATAGAGCACTTGAAGAGACTTCAAATTACAAATTTCGCTCCGAAGACCCAAGAGATTTTCACATTTGCTTACATCCAAAAAAGTAAGGCCAACAAGACATCCAATTGATGAAGGTAATTTCTCAATGGGCGTCCCACTCAAAATAAGCATTGACAAATTTTCCATTTGTCTTGAAAATTCTGGAATCTTTTTTAGTTTTGAGCAACCTGAAACACCGAAATATTTAAGAGAATCCATTTCTACCTCCCTTGGAAGACTCTTAACACTTTTGCATCCATTTAGAATTAAATCTGTAAGCCATTTTAGAAATGCAATAGACGGGTGAATCTGAACTAAATTCTCACACCCTTTAAGATTCAACACCTGGAGTTTTGGAATGCCAGTGAAATTTGGGGTTGTTGCCAAGTTTCGAGAGCCAGTAAGGTCCATGTATTTCAAATTGGGCAAGTCCTGTACAATATTAAATGAAAAATAGTAGAATATATAATTAGCAACCGAAAAACTAAAACTTTTTGTTTTTTTTTTCTTCAAAAAATTCGAAATATAGCATATGGTCAGTAATCTTACAATTCTTTCATCCCAGAGCCCAACTAGTTTGCTGTCCCGCATCTTAAGCAAAACAAGTTTATTCAGTTGAAAATTTGATGGGAGATATTTGGAAGGATACCAATTCCATTTCATAATTCTTAAGGAACCAGGAAGAACTCTGGGGATTGAGGAAATGATCACATTATCAACTTCAAGAAATTTCAGGTTAATCATCTTAGAGAATGCTTCACAATTCCAATCCGCCTTTTCAAGTTCTTCCATTCTTAAGGCAATGCCTTGAATTTTGTTAGTTGCCTGTAATAAAGAACAGAAAAGGAAAAGTTAATTCTACATGTAAGTCTATTATTGAGTTAAAAAGAAATCATATTTCTTAAAATATAAAAAAATAAAAAAAATTGGTACTTTCTACATAACTTCTTACCGTATTGTTTATCAATACATGAATGATGTCATTACGATGACACAATCGACTACGTCCACCGGGCTCTTCAGGAGACTCTTGACGAACAATTTCAAATGCCATTTCTTGTATCAAATCATGCATCCCAACAATGTTAACTTTGTTTGAAATATCAATAGTTAAGAGCGACTTCTCAACCAGAGCATTTATCCCACCACAACGGTCACAACGGTCACAACTGTCTAGTATTCCAATTACTTTATTCTTGTCCATCCCCTTAAGGAAAAATGCAACATCAAGAAATATATTCTTGTTCATCTCATCTAGTCTATCAAAACTGATTTTGAGCAAATTGAAAATTTCTGTCTCTGGAATTTTCCTTAGCTTATCCAATTCATTTTTCCATTCATCTCTATCTCTCTTATACATAGAGCATCCCAAAATTTTAAGAGCTAATGGAAGGCCTCCAGCATAATTTACAAAGCACTTGGACAATTCCAAAAAACCTTCCTCAGGCTCAAATTTTTTAAAGGCGTTCAGACTAAAGAGCTCAAGAGCCTCATCATCACCTAATCCCTCTACCTTATATGATATCTCCATATCATGCTTTTTAACCAACCGTTCATCTCTAGTTGTAATGATGATTATACTCCCCTTACCAAACCAATCCTTTTCCTTGGCAAATTTCTCTAGCTGGCTTGACGCATTCACATCATCAAGAATGAGAAGAACCTCTTTATTACATAAGCAACTCTTAATCAAATAGGCCCCCCACTGTTCATCCCAAACTTCAGTAATTTGTTCCTTCAAAATCGGGGAAAGCAGCTGTCTTTGTAGATCAACAAGACGATTACCTTCAGAAGCCTCTCTAACATTAGCAAGAAAGCAGCTAACTTCAAAATGAATAGAAATGCTTTCATAAACAAGCCTAGCAGTGGTTGTCTTGCCAATGCCTCCCATTCCCCATATCCCTACAAAGCGAACATCATCTGTAGGATCTAAAAGCAAATCCATTTGCTCACGTGTAAACTTAATTCCCACTAACTCTGTGGAATCTAACAATTTGAATGCGCGATGCACTTTCCTCCACATCCATTCAACAATCTTTTCAATGAGATTTCTTTCACACCTACAAGGAAGAACAATGATTAAGTCAAAAGTATAAGCCATAGATATAACCAAGTATATATGGAGAAGTTGCTTACTCATTCTTTGAATCCAACCCAGATAAATTGGCAACTTCTGTTAAAGCAGCTCTCCAGCGCTTCACCTTTTCTATGTTTTCCCTAAACCTTTTCTCATGCTCAGCGAACGGCCCTGCAAAACTGCCGCTTTGTTTTCGCACATCGGAGGGATCCACATTATAAAACACAGGCAGAACTGTGCCGTTGGATTTCATGCATTGGAGAATCTCTGTAAGTTCATCCAAGCACCAGGAAGAAGAAGCATAGTTTGGCGAGAGAACAACGATTGCAAGCCTCGATTCTTGGATTGCTTTGAGGAGCTCTGAAGAAATGGTTGTCCCTCTTTCAAGCTTTGGATCATCCTTGAATGTTTTAATGCCCCTGTGCTGCAATTCGTGGTATAAATGGGACACAAAGTTATTTCGAGTGTCTACACCCCTGAAACTCAAAAACACATCGTAGTTCCATTGAGGAGGAGCCGACTGATCAGCTGAAGGATGAAAAGCAGAGGCTCTTTGGGTGCTCAACGCCATTGGAAATTTGCTGCTTCCGCTGTAAACACTACTCAATGAAACAAGAACTTCGCTAACTAAATATTCAAAAATCCAAACACTCAACTGAATAAATACGAAGATGATCATAAATGGCTTGAAAAATGAAAAAGTTTGAAATTGAAATTTGGTAAATGAAAATTTAATAAACCAGAGGAAAATTACGGGCGTTGAAGGCATATAATGCAGTAGAAAAAGTTTCAGCGCAACTGGGTAAATTTAGATAGTCAAACATGGTGTTAATTTGGATCATCTAAGCAAACATGTCTACTTCCAATTCAGCAGAGAGAAATTCAACATTAAACGACCAATTTCAACATTAAAACAAAAATAATGGGTGAACTAAAAAACTCAAATGCTTTATCTTAATGTTACCTGAACAAAGCAATTATGAAATGGAGACAAAGCCAGAGAGAATTGGTAAGACCAACAATATGAAGCTAACAGCCTCAGAAAAGAGACAGAGAAAGACGAGCACACGGTTTCTCTTGGGTCAATGATCGGGCCAATTATTTATTTTTATTCTTGGTGTGGTGATAATTTTTTATTTATTTATTTATTTTATTTTATTCTTGGTGTGAGAAAAGGCAATTACTTGATATTTCCCTCAGATCAATTACTTAATATAATTTTTTTGTTAAACCATCAAGGATATTCCCACCATCTACAAATTTATTTGAATACACGTGATTGTCTGTCTGTCACGGCTTAAAAATTCATTAATTCGTCACCTCCTCTGCAAATGCTTCGCACAAATCACAGCCCAACCCAGTTTTGTTAGAGCAAGTCCAGCGGAGCCCTCAGCCCAAGTCTGGGGGGAGAAAAACAAAAAAATCTTGTTCCTGCGGTCAGCCCAAGCCCGGGCAAGGAGTGGGTCCCACGAACTCAGGTTGGCCCGAAGGCCAGTTCAGCCCGAGGTCCAACTCGCGTGTTGGGTGACGTCATCGCTACAGTGCTCACGCTACAGTACTTGCGCTACAGTGCTCGAGCTACAGTGCCGCTAAAGTCCATGTGTCGCGATCTGGGCTCTCCGATCAGATTTTTTTACTCCAATCCAACGGCAGCTAATTTTTGTGCAATAAAAAAAATGAAAAAAAATCGAATTTTTTTATAAAAAATTACTGTTTTTTTTTCTTCTATAAATGCCAAAATTTTATCCGATTGAGATTTGAAATTTATAATAAATATTGACACATATGAACCAGGAAATCTTATCCGAAAATATTATCCAAATTAATTATTGAGGTAAAACAATTTGTGAAAAAAAACAAAAAAATGAATAGTAATTGTCCTTAACCATGGCAACGGGTGAAAATACAAAATACACTATTTGCAAGGGCAACCACTATTCACGTGAATAGTGGCTGCCCTAGCTCCCCCTTGCCATGATTAAGGGCAAATGAGTGGAGTTGCTCTTAGGGCAATTTGCAGTGATCACAATGGGTTCCCCATCCTTGTCTGCCTTGCTAATTACCACAACATCTTGGAAAGCTCAGTCGCCACAGAGAAAGTGTGAGCCAAAACGCACTGCATGCCAAACTCAACAAAATTTCCTTTTTTGGCCTTCCTGTTTTTTGCCTTCCTTTTTTTGCCTTCTTTTTTCTCTCTGCGTTTTCCTAAGAGACTATAGTGCAAATATGATCAAGTTTTCAACTTGACAAATTAAAATCTGTACAAGTACCTCCTATCTCTTAGCTTGAGCCTTGAAATATAAATATGAATTTAACTCGGTATACCAACTTCATATCTCTGTTTTACTAAAACCACAAGAAAAAAAGGTGACAACAGCTTTGGTGGTCCAAAATGGATTAAAATCTGTAAAAAAATCATTCTTATCTTTTAGCTAGAAAGAGAAGAATAAATTAAACTAGAGTTGTTGTCAAAGAAAAAGAAAGGTGTAGGAAATTACCCGAACAACACCCTCCCTAGCTGACAAAACAAGAATATCTGAACAAGAAAAAGAAAGGTGCTTCTTTAATTTCTTCAATGTTCCATTTATGAATGATTAAAGCAAAGTAAATCAACATATGATTAATCAACAAAAGACTATTTTCTTTTCTTCGGTAATAATCAACTATAGACTTTAATTTCAGGCATTATATTGAGCTTCCAAAATTAAAGTTAATTACGCCAATGGGTTCCCACCACAGTGGTGGTGGATTCCCCCTTCCCCCCATGGCACCCAGGATCGAACCCCAGTGGGGTTTCTTTCCTCCAATGTAACCAAAAAAAATTAAAGTTAATTACGTTGATTTAACCCAAAAAGAAAAAATCAAAATACTCTAAACCTTTCTCTCTTCCTATTTTTAAATTTTAAGTCAACTTCCTCTGTTTCCTCCTCTGTTTCTTTTTTTCTTTTATAAATTAAATATATTTGACACCAAAATAAATAAATATATAATTTAACATATAACGCTACATTATTAATTATACATTCAAAATGCATATATCATTCACACAAATTACAATTAAACTAGTGCACCCAAACGGATCCTTATAACAAAGTGATAAATCTAATAATAAATGTATGGTTAGAAAACAGAGTGCTGGGACACAATGACAGTCATACACAAAAGTTATAACGAAAAAAATACAGTTGATTGGATCCAGCCTATTTTGAAAATAAACAACTCGCACACACTCCCTTTTCAAAAAAAAAAAAAATCAACACACCAAGCACTATGCTCAGATTTATTGGATTTGTCAAGGGAAAAACTAAAATTAAGCCAAAATAATATTAGGAGTACTAGGATTTCTTCCAAAAAAAAAAAATTGGGAGTTGTAGATTTATGGTCAAGAGGTATTTCAAGGAGAAAAACAAGAATTTACCCAATTAACATAACACAACTAGAGGCGCAATGGCAACAAAGGTAAAATTTACAATCTTGAGGGGTGGATACTCAAAACTGAACTTCATTCCAATTGTTATCCTGCTTAGGCGTAGCAACAACTTTTTAATGTATTTAAATTGTTCTGAAATGTTGTCCCTTTACATTGTTCTAGCCTTCCCATTCTACTTCTTTAGTGTCTTTAATCTTTTGCATCTTTCCCATAATGTATTTATTTAATAGCCTAGCTATGATGCTTATAATTGACCTCGAACCCCTCCCCCTTAAGATGCGTTTGATTCATAGAAAATGAGGCTTAGGGATGGGAAATCATATTTCAGATAGTCTGGTAAAATATAGGCACTTACAGAGAAATGAATGTTGTAGCTGATTGTATGGCTAACTGGAGATTTAACTTGGATTTGGGGGTTTGTCATTTGGATGAGGCCCCCTGCTTGGGTTAGCTCTTTCTTGGAGGATGATTTATTAGGAGTTGTTAGGTCTCGCTTGATCTGTACTAGTTAGTTTTGGTTTCTTTTTGCAGTTTGTCCCCCCTAGCTCTTTCTTGGAAAACTGTTTTCCAAGTATGATATGTCACTACTACAAAAAGTGAAAAAGACGACCAGAAAAAGACGACGGTAGACGAAAAAACCGTCGTTGTATTTAAAAAGACGACGGTAACAAAAAAACGGTCGTGGATAAGCGACTTAAACAACTAAAAAACGGAGGTACTATTGAATATTTTTTTATAACGACGCACACAAATAAAAAAGCGTCGTCTTATTAAAAAGGTTTTCTTCAGAGTTAAAATCTGAACAAAAAACGACGACAGCAGATATGACAAGCGTCGTCTTTTAAAAATCAAGTGTCCTTTTTTTGGTCAAGACATGGTTGTTTTGAAAAAACTTTCGTCTATTATATTTAAAGATGACGGTTTTTTTTTAAAAAAGGTTGTCTATATATGTAAAGATGACGCTTTTTATAAAAAAATCGTCGTCTATTATATGTAAAGACGACGGTTTTTTTTTTTAAAACGGTCATCTTTACATATAATAGACGACCCTTTTTAAAAAAACCGTCGTCTTTACATATAATAGACGACGGTTTTTTTTTTAAAAAGGGTCGTCTATTATATGTAAAGATGACTGTTTTTTAAAAAAAACCGTCGTCTTTTGAAACACGCTAAAGAATGGCCGCTTAAGTGAATTCGCGCTCAACAAATTTTCAAATTTTCACCCGTCTTTGAAAACCTTATCTCTCATTAACAAGCGTCGTCTTTTAAAACACGCTAAAAAAAGGCTACTTAAGTGAATTCGCGCTCGACAAATTTTCAGATTTTCCCCCGTCTCTGAAAACCTTATCTCTCCCTCCTTGAAACCCTCCTGCACTCTCTAAAACACCCTCATGAAACTCTCTACAAAATCATCAAAAAATCAATATCAATGAAAGAGTTGAGAGATTTTCGCAGATCCATAAGATGTAGAGGGAGGTTCTGTATTTGAGAATCAAAGCTGGTTGAAAGGTTTGATTTGAAAGTCACCTAATCTCTCAATACCCTTCTATATCTTGCTAGTGAATTCTGGATTAGTTTCTTTGCGTTTCTAGTATGTTCTTTGTCTCCCTGATTTCAAATTTTCTGTCTCTCTTGATTTGTCTGGTTTGTTTACATATATATTTTTTAATTTATGGTTTCTTTTTAGATTTTTTGATTTTATTATCAGGAGATGAGGAGGAAGCTTGCAGATTTATAACTTTTTCTTTTGCAGGTTTTCTATGTGAGTCGTATGTTTTTTTGTTGTTGAAAATTTGTTACCTTCTCGTTTCACTATCATTTTATTTATATATTTTTTCTTTTGCAGGTTCTCGATGGTCTTTTTTATGCTCATTTTACAAGTTTTCTATGGAAATATGGTCCAATGGTAAAATTTCTCTTCCACCTAATTTTTTATGTTTATAATCTTGGCTTTTTTTTTTTCTCTCTTTGTCATTTTGATTTATTTACAGGGATGATGGAGGAGACTTCAGTTGTGCATCATTTGTATGTTTGGATGAGGAAGGCTTGGATTAGGAGTACGTAGGTCTTGTTAGGAATTATGTTTGTTGTAATAACTATTGAATCTTCAAGTTTTATGAAAGAAACTATTTTTGAGTGTATATATTCATTAATAAAGCATTATGGTTGGTTTTCTAGTTAAAATCGTTGTATACCATCATAGGAAATCAAAAAGAACTAAAATGTAGCAATTTGGGAACTTATTAGACGACGGTTTTTATAATAAATCATGATCTTTACAGATAATTAACGACGGTTTTTATAAAAAAGGTCGTCTATTATAGGTAAAGATGACGTTTTTTTTTTTAAAAAAAGGTCGTCTATTATATGTAAAGATGACGGTTTTTAAAAAAAAGGGTCATCTATTATATGTAAAGATGACGGTTTTTTTTAAAAAAGGGTCGTCTATTGTGAAGTAAAGATGACTGTTTTTTTTTTAAAAGGGTCGTCTATTGTATGTAAAGATGACAGTTTTCATAAAAAACCGTCATCTTTACATACAATACACGATGGTTTTTAAAACCGTCGTCTTTCATCCTATAATTAACGATCTTTGCCTTTAAACAACGACGATTTTCTTTAAAAACCGTCGTCTTTACAGATAAACAACGACGGTGAAAAGCCGTCGTAGTTTGACACCCAAATAGACGGCAGTCGATTTAACGACGGTGGATCCCCGTCGTCTATTTCGTTTTTTGTAGTAGTGTGTAGTAATTGCTATTATTATTTCTTGGATTAGAGGCGGAGGTAAGCTTTACATAGTGATATTTTGTTATTTGTGGATTATATGTAGTGTTAGCTCTTCCAATGGGATCATCTGATGAGGTTCATAAACTACAGGTGTTAAAATATGTTTGCTTACAACGATCTATGCTTTACTGGGATGCCTTGTTTCATAGGTTGTGTGGTACACGCCTCTCTATTGTGCAATGAGGTAAATATTAAAAGAAAGATTTGTTTCTAATTTCTAGATAAATATAGGATTTGTAGTTCATTTGGAGGTCACAAAGAATCTGCTTGTTAGAATATAATAGAACTTTCGGCATGGATCCTAGACATACCTAAGACAACCTAGGATTTTTGGAATGACGATGTAGGAACCATTTATACAAAAAGTATAAGCATCTGCATGTCTCACAAAATGATCCTTATCTTCACTGCTTGTGCTGATTGTTGAGGGGTGGTTTTTCCACCTTGCAGGACAGATACTGCCTTTAAGTTTGGTTGGTTTTTCCTTTTCTACATGGTATGTAATGACGAAAATTCTGTATCATTTTGAATTCTTACTGTGCAGCTGATTGATCTGATTTTTAATTAATTTCATGAGGTAGCTCCACATTGGACTTTGCATTTTTGCGGCGATAGCTCCTCCATTTGTCTTTAATGGGAAATCATTGATGTAAGTTCTACCCTTTACTTCTTCTTTTTGTTGTTGTTGTGTTTTCGTGATTTTATTTGTTTCTTGAGTATAATATTCTCTAGCCAGTTGGTTGACCAATGAAAATTTAGCATGGAAATTACTACGAAGTCAAAGTACATTTTGACAAGCCATCCGTGAAAGGAAATGACTTGCCTTAGCTACTGCCTTAAACACATGTTTTAGCGATTGGAAGTGTAACACTAATAACTGAAATGGGGAAGTGCCATCCTGAATTGCAAATAATTGAGCAGCAACATGTCTACTTGAGTTTCCATGCTGGAAAATATCCATTTTGCATGAGCAGTATGATAACTAGATTGTCTGGAATTCTGGGTACCTGAATTTTGTGTATGTCTTGTACATTGATTAATACCTTATGCATAGAGAAACAAAATAACATTTATATATCGGACGATTATAATGATTAAAATCTTTTATAACCGAACTAGAAAGAATGACAATTCATACATATTTCCATACTATCAACGTAATTTCATCATTTTAATTAAATATCTTATAAACTACAATATTGATAAATGATTAACGATTGCAAAAAATTAAAAAAAAAAAAAAGACAGGCATAAAGCATGATAAAAAAGATTGTGTTTATTTTAACAAAACTAGCTTCTTCGCAACACAAGAGACCTTTTTCAATCACGCTCAAGAGTCTAGACTTAAAATTCTTTTTAGTTTTTGTAATTTTTCTAGGTGTTTGTAAAGCTTAATTTAATCACGAGTATTAAATATCACAAAAACTTCTATTAAAAAAAGGTAAATGATTTTCCCACTTCCCTTTTATCCACATACACTCCTTTTGGTTTAGAAAAATAAAGTGTAAGTGAATAAAAAATGAGTGGGAAAATCAGTCCCCTAAAAAAATCACAAATGCGAAATAGAGTATTTTGGTGGTAAAGCCGCTTATTTCCAATCAGACTATTTTTGAGAAATCTACAGATATTGTTGTGTGCGTTGACCTCTTTATTCTTCGCTGGGCCTCCGCTCTTCGTCTCCAAAGCACAAAATCTACAGATAGCACAACACAAAACTCGGCACAGAAAGGAAATCAAAACCCAGAAACAAAGATGGACGACAAAGAAGATACATACAGAGTCGGCGAAATCGAGGAATCGGACCCGAAATCCGACTGGTCATCCCGGAACCCGAATCCGAATCTGAAAAGCGCGAGGACGAAAGTTCCAGAAGGTGAGGTCTACTTGTATCGGCGAGGCAAAGGCCCGATCGACACGTTCAGGACGAGCCTCGGGTGTTGGGACCAGAACTAGTTGGAGGTCCGAGACATTCTCGACAAGTAAGGCTTCAAATCGCTTTACGCTTTCAATACCGGGTCGGGTCGCGGCGTTCCGATCTGGTTTAACCCCAGGAACGGCAGGTCTATGCTGGCTTATAAAGATGGATCTACGTTTCACATTGACGGAGAGCCCAAGGTACTTCATTTCCATATCTTTTTTATTTTTTTATTTTTTATGAAAACCGAATTTGTGAAATTAATCGAAGTAAGTTTATGTTTGGTTGCCGAGAAAATTTGGTCGCATTGGGTAGAAATAAATGTAAATTTAATGTGGTCATAAGAGATACTGAATTTGAGTGTGAGATAGAATAGACAGAGAAGTGTTTGACATTTAATGCGGAATTTTTCATATTGAGAATGCTTTGTTAAGGCAGTTTATATTTTCATGGTTTGCAGCCATGATATTCCAACTATATGAAATAAATGAACTAGGCTGCAGGTCACTCTCAATCAGCAATAGGGTAGTTCCTCCATACAATCAGAACCTCTAAAGCAAGATATAGTATAGCAATTTACTTCGTTGAATTTGAGCCATCAATTTCCATGCTTATTTTCTGTTCTTTTGTTTACATGACATTGTGTTTGCAGCCTAAGAATGGATGTGATTGTGACTATTGAGTTCACCTAAAGAACTTTCCGGATTCATCCTATAGGTTTTGATCATTTATATGATAGACACTGAGTTTTACAACCACATATTCCTAAACAGTAGGATTTCACAGCATTTTTCTTGAAGAATTCTTTATCATTTGTTAGAAAATTTGGCATCAAAGTAATAATTTGATCTTTCAAAATAAGACTCTGTCCCTCAATCAAGCCATTAGTCATATTAAATTTCTCTTCATTATAAGGTATTAAGTAATGACATTCAGTTGGTTAAGAGCATTTATCCATACACGAGAGGTCTTAGTTTCGATTTCCACTCCCTCAGTATCACTTGTACCAAAAAAAAAGCACAAAATATTGTCCTCCAATTTGGTTAGGTAAATAATAACCTAATAGCTGTATTTAATCTAAAGAGGACGCTTGAAGTTCAAATTCTCTTTGCAAACATGATGACGTACGATAACAGTCTGAGGTTTAGGTTGAGATATAAAGGGTTATGTATGCCTATTTCAGCTTAGAAATATAAAAGAAAATTTAACGGAAAGACCGAAAAGAAATAACCAAAATTTGAAGTAATTTTGGATATTTCCATAGGAAATCCAGAGATACTGAAGAGAAGAGATTAGAGGCGAAGATGAACAAGCATGAGAAACAGCTGAGAGAAAGGGAGATGCATTTGAACTGAAGATTTGCTGAATTAAACTCAAATATTGTATAACAAACATGAAAATCCACATATTTGGGATACAAGAAAAACAAAAGCTAAAGGAAGAACCAAATATAGTAGCTCAAGACCACATAAGTAACTCTTACCCAAAAGTTAATTCAAAGATTCCATGAAGTTGATTCTCACAAGTCAAAACTAGAAGCATAAATTTCCTTTCGAAAGTTGAAGCAGTAACTTATAGTGAGACAATCCAAAATGGGTTCCTACAGTTTGGGGTTTCTTGGCGTTCGTCTGACAAAAACAGGACCACTTTCCTAAGAGTCAAAATGGCAAAAGTTCTTGTAAAGAACCTGCAGGATTCATCTTAAAAAATAGACAGTGATTTTTACAACCACATGTTCCTTAAAAAATAGGATTACACAGCATTGTTACGGTGGGTACTTCGCCCGTTTTTCGTTTTTATTGTCAGAAACTGTTGCTATTAGCACAGCACCACAGAAAGTAGTGCAAAACATACTTTCTTATGTGTTTTTTTGTCTATTTCATGGGCTGTCAGTCAGGATCTCCTGTATCTTTTGTCTTTCAACCCTCGCATTTCCTTCTAAAAGGCAAATAATTTGATTTTCTCCCATGTAAAGGAATGCTCTGCAGGTGGACTGTTTACAATTTATATGCCACAAGATTCTTTGATATGCATTATGTTGCAGACAGTGGAATGTTGCAGTGACATGTGATATGTCTTTTGGTACTAGTTTTCCTACTTAATTCTTCTCTAAATGCAGGATTCCTTGATCCAACCGGTGACAAAAATCTTGCTCGGAGTAGCTGTTATAACCATCTTGATAACCTTGGTTTTGAGAGATCCTCCACAGTGGGTCCAAAAATTGAACATTTCTAGCTTGAATTTTCCTCCTTGGATCGTTGCTCTGGCGGTAATAGTTTTTACTCGGATGAGGAAGAGAACCGGAGATTTGCTGAAAAAGTATGGTTGGTGAAAGGCGCCATTGATGCTTTCCCTTGTAAGGCCTTTTTGTTTCTCAAATTTTGATAAAAAGAATTTGATTTAGTATCAACTGAATTTTGATGATGATGCAAGTGACGCTCACCTGGACGTCATCGTAACTGTAATTGGCGACAAGCTGCACTGAAAGATAAATTGATTAGCAACAAACTTAAATTGCGTCTGAAATACCAAACCTCGGAAACAACATTCCTAAGATCATCTTGTTGCAACATTAAGATTCAAAACAATAGATTGATAAATGGGTGATTATCAACCGATGCATTATATAAAATGCATCCAGACAGTAAATTAACTGGTTTATAAATAGTTACATTATTTATAAATAGACAGTAAATTAACCGATGTATGGTATTGTGGAATATGTTTCTACTACTTGATGCCTTAAATGCCTTTAGCTTGTAGGACTTAATAAAACAGCATAAAGATTGCTAGCTTTTTTCTTATCTTGGTACTTTGATTCAAGAAGTACATGTTAGCTAAATCTGCCTCAATCTTGAACGTTTGAAGTTTTATGCTCTTCCACATTAGACGATGACATTAAAATCACTGTCAACTTTAATTTACACTATAGCCTATGTAGTAATGTCAGTCTTCTTATAGCCCCAGAATGACTACATAATTGAAGGAGATTGTACAAACTATCAAGGAGATGAAGTGAAGCAAAGAAAGTAGGAATCTCGACAAAGCAGTTGATTGGCTGCAGATACGATCAATTCTCAATGCGAAGCTTATGATTGAAAATTCTTGTTGGCTTATTCCATCCTGCACACAACAAAATAGAGCAGTTGAAATAGTCACGTAAGTTGTGTCAATAAGAATCAAACCATTATAACAAAGCTTGGTCTAATGAGCTTGTAGCTCTTGAGGTGCAAATTTCATGCAAACCTGGCCAATAAGCGCGCAACTACTTTTGATCAGCTCCAAATCCTGTATCAAGACCCCAAAATTGAGTTGACTACTTTTGATCAGTCTATGTGAACATACTTATTGATTTGCAGTATGTTAACAAATACTTTCTTCAAATGCATAAAATATGCAGCACTTGCTTACATGTATACATGTATATACTACATGAGTTGATTAATGCTCTGCAATAGTTTAAACAGTAAGTGATGAATCTAATGGTAAATGTATGGCTAGAAAAGATAGTGATGGGAACTTACTAATATCCATCGTGAGAAAACGTCATTAGCCTTGCAAGTATTTATGTGTAGACATTTGAGGAGGCGGCGTTTTTAACAAAGGTTGCAAAAATTTAGCTGCTCTTTTAAGAATCACAGTTTTTATTAAACTTTTCAACAATAGCAAAAAATAAGAGGGTGCAAGGCCTAAGTAGGAAATCAAAGTGGTTACCCTCCAAATCAGAAGTCCTATGCACCCCCATTGTTCGCTAGTGTTGAAAGATTTGATAAAAACTGCAGTTGTTAAAAAGAGGGAGAAAATCTTTACAAGTTTTGTTAAAAACCATTTGGAAAGAGCATAGCTTTTGCGGCGGAGAGAATTTTGGTGAGAGCTTCCACTTGCACTTGCACTTGCATCAGCTGAATTTTGAGGAGAAGTAGCTTTTGTGTTCATCATCATGATTTGATTGAGTTCTTCCAAGTCTTCATCGTGCACCAAACGAAACCCACACTTCTTTATACCCGGCCAATATATACTCTCCACTTCTCGATCTGATACCCGACGGTAATAAGAAGTTTTGAATGAAATCTTCACCTGATTCCGTATTTTGTGGTTTACATAAAAAGGAAGACAAAATACCCAAAGGTGAGGTGACACATGATGGCCTCTATTAATGCTAATCTCAGGGCTTAAGCTACATTTAATTGTAAATACAGAAGAAAGGTCATGAGGTGGATTTGGGTAATCTTCTTCAATGACAGCACATAAAGCAAACCACATCGGCGTGGTCCACGATGAAGACTTGGAAGAAATCCGCCTGGTACATGGTGGTAGCTCCACAATTAAGGAATCTCCTACACTTTGATAATTGAACCACTCTGGAATTCTACTTCCAGGTATTACAATTTGGAATGCTACCGACACAGTAAAGGAATCTCCTACACTTTGATTATTGAACAACTCTTGAATTCTTCTTCCAAGCATTACAATTTCGAATCTCCTACACTCTGATAATTTAACCTGTACCATGTATAGGTTAGTAACTTGTTTATTATTATTATAGCAAACAATCAGAGACAGAGAGACAGAGAGACAGAGAGACAGAGAGAGAACCTGATGGAATCCCCAAGTATTCCAGAGCATTCCGAGTAATTGACTACCATTGCAGCCTTCATTCTCAACCAATCCAAAGCAATTCACACAACTCAACTGAAAAGAATCGTTGCTTCTGCCAAACTTTGGCAACATTTTTAAGGAAGTGCAATCGTCTGTGTATATTCTAATATACCAGAAGCCATCATTCTCATCCAATCCAAAGCGGAGACGGGGCAATTGTTGAAGCCTTCGGCAGCCATTCACCCAAAATGACGTAAGCTTAGAAAGACATCCAATGCTTGCAGGAAGGCTAACAAAATTGTTTCTACTAAGGTTTAATTCTTCTAAAGAGGACAAGCAGCCAATATCATCCGGAATATCACAAAGACCACAATCACTCAAATCCAATCCCTTCAAAGACCATAAACCATCTAGCGAACCCAACACAAAAGCCTTTCTTTGGAGGCCCCTCCAAAACCTTGATTTATTAGGCCGTGATCCATAGAGAACGTGAGTACCTTGAACGAAGCATGACTCTGAATTATCATCAGGCATATAGATCACTAAATGGCCCATCTCCGGATATTTTCTTGGGTGTTTATCACTACATGAGCATCCATCTGCATAGAGCACTTTAAGAGACTTCAAATTACAAATTTCGCTCGGAAGACCCAAGAGGTTTTCACAATTGCTTACATCCAGAAAAGTAAGGCCAACAAGACGTCCAATTGATGAAGGTAATTTCTCAATGGGCGTCCCACTCAAATTAAGCTTTGACAAATTTTCCATTTGTCTTGAAAATTCTGGAATCTTTTTCAGTTTTGAGCAACCCTCAACACCGAAATATTTAAGAGAATCCATTTCTACCTCGCTTGGAAGACTCTTAACACTTTTGCATCCATTTAGAATTAAATCTGTAAGCCATTTGTGAAATGCAATGGACGGGTGAATCTGAACTAAATTCTCACACCCTTTAAGATTCAGCACCTGGAGTTTTGGAATGCTAGTGAAATTTGGGGTTGTTGCCAAGTTTCGAGAGCCAGTAAGGTCCATGTATTTCAAATTGGGCAAGTTCTGTACAATATTAAATGAAAAATAGTAGAATATATAATTAGCAACCGAAAAACTTAAACTTTTTGTTTTTTTTTTCTTCAAAAAATTCGTAATATAGCATATGGTCAGTAATCTTACAATTCTTTCATCCCAGAGCCCAACTAGTTTGCTGTCCTGCATCTCAAGTGAAACGAGTTTATTCGGTTGAAAATTTGATGGGAGATATCTGGAAGAATACCAATTCCATTTCACAATTCTTAAGGAATTAGGAAGAATTCTGGGGATTGAGGAAATGATCACATTATCAACTTTAAGAAATTTCAGGTTAATCATCTTAGAGAATGCTTCACAATTCCAATCTGCCTTTTCAAGTTCTCTCATGCTTAAGGCGATGCCTTGAATTTTGTTAGTTGCCTGTAACAAAGAATAGTAAAGGAAAAGTTAATTCCACATTTAAGTCTAATATTGAGTTAAAAAAGATATCCTATTTCTTAAAATAAAAAAAAACAAATAAAAATTGGTATTTTCTACATTACTTCTTACCGTATTGTTTATCAATACATGAATGATGTCATTACGATGACACAATCGACTGCGTTCACCGGGCTCTCCAGGAGACTCTTGATGAACAATTTCAAATGCCATTTCTTGTATCAAATCATGCATCCCAACAATGTTACCTTTGTTTGAAATATCAATAGTTAAGAGCGACTTCTCAACCAGAGCATTTATCCCACCACAACGGTCACAACTGTCTAGTATTCCAATTACTTTATTCTTGTCCATCCCCTTAAGGAAAAATGCAACATCAAGAAATATATTCTTGTTCATCTCATCTAGTCTATCAAAACTGATTTTGAGCAAATTGAAAATTTCTGTCTCTGGAATTTTCCGTAGCTTATCCAATTCATTTTTCCATTCATCTCTATCTCTCTTATACATAGAGCATCCCAAAATTTTAAGAGCTAATGGAAGGCCTCCAGCATAATTTACAAAGCACTTGGACAATTCCCAAAAACCGTCCTCAGGCTCAAATTTTTTAAAGGCGTTCAGACTAAAGAGCTCAAGAGCCTCATCATCACCTAATCCCTCTACCTTATATGATATCTCCATATCATGCTTTTTAACCAACCGTTCATCTCTAGTTGTAATGATGATTATACTCCCCTTACCAAACCAATCCTTTTCCTTGGCAAATTTCTCTAGCTGGCTTGACGCATTCACATCATCAAGAATGAGAAGAACCTTTTTATTACATAAGCAACTCTTAATGAAATAGGCCCCCCACTGTTCATCCCAAACTTGTTCCTTCAAAATCAGGGAAAGCAGCTGTCTTTGTAGATCAACAAGACGATTACCTTCAGAAGCCTCTCTTACATTAGCAAGAAAGCAGGGAACTTCAAAATGAATAGAAATGCTTTCATAAACAAGTCTAGCAATGGTTGTCTTGCCAATGCCTCCCATCCCCCATATCCCTACAAAGCGAACATCATCTGTAGGATCTAAAAGCAAATCCATTAGCTCACGTGTAACCTTAATACCCACTAACTCTGTGGGATCTAACAATTTGAATGTGCGATGCACTTTCCCCCACACCCATTCAACAATCTTTTCAATGAGCTTTCTTTCACACCTACAAGGAAGAACAATGATTAAGTCAAAAGTATAAGCCATAGATATAACAAGGTCTAAAGGTACATCAAAGTGAAAATTGGCTTACGAAAAACCCAAGTATATATGGAGAAGTTGCTTACTGAATCTCATTTGAATCCAACCCAGCTAAATTGGCAACTTCTGTTAAAGCAGCTCTCCAGCGCTCCACCTTTTCAATGTCTTCCCCAAACCTTTTCTCATGCTCAGCGAACACCCCTGCAAAACTGCCGCTTTGTTTTCGCACATCGGAGGGATCCACATTATAAAACACAGGCAGAACTGTGCCCTTGGATTCCATGCATTGGAGAATCTTTGTAAGTTCATCCAAGCACCAGGAAGAAGAAGCATAGTTTGGCGAGAGAACAACGATTGCAAGCCTTGATTCTTGGATTGCTTTGAAGAGCTCAGAAGAAATAGTTGTCCCTCTTTCAAGCTTTGGATCATCCTTGAATGTTTTAATGCCCCTGTGCTGCAATTCGTGGTATAAATGGGACACAAAGCTATTTCGAGTGTCTGCACCCCTGAAACTCAAAAACACATCGTAGTTCCATTGAGGAGGAGCCGACTGATCAGCTGAAGGATGAAAAGCAGAGGCTCTTTGGGTGCTCAACGCCATTGGAAATCCGCAGCTTCTGCTGTAAACACTACTCAATGAAACAAGAACTTCGCTAATTAAATATTCAAAAATCCAAACACTCAACTGAATAAATACGAAGATGATCATAAATGACTTGAAAAATGAAAAAGATTGAAATTGAAATTTGGTAAATGGCTTTTGAAGGCATATAATGCAGCAGAACAAGTTTCAGAGCAACTGGGGAAATTTGGATCATCTAAGCAAACATGTCAATTTGGACGTTAACAAAAGATATCAATTAGTATCTAACAAGAGAACATTACTTCCAATTCAGCAGAGAGAAATTCAACATATTATTTAGCACAACTCATAAGGAACAAAAAAGACCAATTTCAACATTAAAACAAAAATATCATGTCATCTCAAATAAAGGGTTGGCATTAAAAAGCCTCATCACTAACTACACCAGTCAACTAAAAACTACAAATGCTTTATCTTAATGTTACCTGAACAAAGAAATTATATTAAAATGGAGACGAAGCAAGGCAGCAGCTTTAGCTTAATGTTACAACGCCAGAGAATTGGTAAGACAACAACCACAAGATCAGCAAGCCAACAAGAAACTCACAAAAAATACAAGATCAGCAAGAAGCAAAGCTAACAGCCTCAGAAAAGAGACGTATAGAGAGAGATAAGTAATGGCGAACATAGAGAGAGGTTACACGGTTTTTATGGTCAGCTATCTCCAACGTCTCCAATGGGAGTCCAAGTCTTGCTGAGTCAATGAGTCATTTCTTTTGCTTTTCAATGATGATGACGTATGAAATAGTCCAACGTTTAGGACAAATTTGTTCAATATCAACAATAATTTACCTTGTGAGGTGTGGTCAACAATAATTTCAAGTATATTAGTTTAAGATCAATGACGTAAGCCTGAATTTATGGGCTAGGAATTCTCAACTACAAAACTTACCAGTTTGCCCAGCCACTGCACACTTGATGGTTAGATATAAAGAAGATGATAAGTGGCATGGATGAAACACAGAAAACACAAAAATAGTAATTACCTTTGTTTGGGTAAAAATGGAAATCAATTAAACAATAGAAAAATAAAGAGCCAAAGGACGCCGTGCAGCAGAAAGTACACTGAAGAAAAGAAACCCACAAGGAAATGTAGGAAGGAACAGATGGAAAAAAAGGAGAGGGGAAAGAAAAATAATGGAAGAGAGAGAGAACCGCGTGGTGAACACAGGTTTCTCTCTCCAGCCACAGAACGACTCCAATGAGAAAGGGAACATACGAAATTTCATGGAAGTTCCCTCTTTAAAATGGGTTTTCTCTTTCTTTAGCTTTACTTTTATCACCCTCTCTGGGATATTGGGATCACTAAAATGAACGGAACATGTTTATGGTATATGTAGTAATATCAGTCTTGTTATAGCTCCAAAACGATTTCCCTAGATTGAAAATGTCATCCTCTCTTTTCTGGAAATGATTTCCCTATCGTTTAACATAACTTGTGTCAATAAGAACCAAGTCATTATAACAAAGCTAGCTAGGTCTAATGAGCTTGTAAATCCTGAGGTGCAAATTTCATGCCAATCTAGCCAATAAGCACAAAACTATTTTTGATGAGCTCCAAATCCTGTATCAAGACCCCAAATTTGAGTTGACTACTTTTGATCAGCTAAGTCTAATAAAATACCATTCAGTCTATCTGAACATACTTATTGATTACTGAATGTAATTACTTCTTGAGTTGCAGTATGTTAACATATACTTTGTTCAAATGCATAAAATATATACTTTGTTCAAATGCTGAATGCAATTACTTATTGATTTGGAGTATTGCTTTGCAGTAGTTTAAACAGAAATGTTCTTTCTCATGTATTTATGACAAAAGCACATGAGAGAGAGAGAGGAATTGTCATCCAAGAAACAATAACGGAAACTGTGTAGAGTACTGGCTAGCACTGGTGAGCACACGGTTTCTATTGTCTTCTTTGCAATGGGAGTCCAAGTCTTCTTTGCGTCAATGAGTGATTTATTTTGCTTTTCAATGAAGACGAAGGAGGGCATCATTTCATTTCCGACAAGTTCTTTTGAGTGTCAAAGCCAATTATTTGAATGGCTGCTTTTCTTGGTGTGTAGTGAGATTTTTTATTTTTTATTTCTAGGTCACACTAATAGTCCACATCATCATAATTAACTATAGTTCAAACAAAGTCCATATACCAATATAACCAAAACCATAAATCATCTTATGAGTCTAGATGAACCCTACCACCACCATCTGAAGAAGAATTGTTGTGGCCTCACCCACCACCACAACGTAATAGATCTAAGGAAAACATGGAGTACACAGGAGTCGTGCCCTTGGCCACATGATAGCTCCGTCATGTGCGACATTTAGGAAGATTAGATGGTTTGGGTATTTTCTCATTAGAAACTTGAAACATATTTGTTTGTACCATGGAAAAGGAAAAGTCGTCTACTTGATTTAATTTGATGATCCGGTTCAATCATTTTGTTGGAGTGCTGCTAAACGAACCCTAAAATTAACTGAGTACACCCTATGATCTAAGTACACTATAATATTTAAATCAAAATATAAAATTAACTAAGTACACCCTAGTTAACTACCAAAAATACCCCTGGAACACCCTTATACACTCTATCACACAACACCCTAATACCAATCCTAAACTAGGTTTCTCTATTCATGCTCTATTTTCCGATTTTGGGTTGCAGTACTCTTGAGAGAAATTGGTAAGGACTGGATTTGTGCATGAATGAAACTTTGTGTTGATTTGTCAAATTGCGTTGGCTCATCCAAAGTTTCAACTGCAGCTGTGGCTGAAGATGGGAGCTGGTCGATCGAGAAGCCAACACTTCAGAACATGAACAAGCAAGGTGAGCAAGATTGCTTCAGTTTTAACATCACAATAATTGAAGGGGTCCTTTGTAGCAGTGTTTATCTAAATGGTGTACATATTGATGATGGTTGTAATGTCGACAGTTGAAACTAGTGTAACACCCCATGATACAACAGGTGGAAAGCTAACCAAGATATGCGAAGCCGATTGTGAAACTTGGAATCGATGTATAAATTGTAAATAGTTGAGGGCCTTGAGTGAAGAATTGAAAGGCAACCTTCCTAATACAAGAAACTCACAAAAAATACAAGATCAGCAAGAAGCAAAGCTAACAGCCTCAGAAAAGAGACGTATAGAGAGAGAGATAAGTATTGGCGAACGAACATAGAGAGAGAGGTGTAGAGTACACACGGTTTTTATGGTCAGCTATCTCCAACGTCTCCAATGGGAGTCCAAGTCTTTTTGGGTCAATGAGTCATTTCTTTTGCTTTTCATGAAGAGGAAGGAGGGCATCATTTCATTGCCGACAATTTCTTTTGAGTGTCAGGCCTTTTTTTTTTTTTTGGATACTTGTCAGGCCAATTATTATTTTTGGTTGCTTTTCTTGATAAACTGTGGTGAGATTTTTTATTTTTTATTTTTTGGTCAAACGATAAAGAAAAACTGTGGTGTTAACGTCTCCAATGAGAAAGGACGGAAGGAAGATACGAAATTTCACGGAAGTTCCCTCTCTGAAATTAGTTTTCTCTTTCTTTAGCTTTGCTTTTATCACCATCTCTGATTATTGTGATCACTAAAATGAACGGAACATATCTATGGTATATGTAGTAATGTCAATCTTCTTATAGCTCCAAAATGATTTCCCTAGATTGAAAATGTCATCCTCTGCTTTTGTGGAAATGGTTTCCCCTTCATTTAACATAAGTTGTGTCAATAAGAACAAAGCCATTATATCAAAGCTAGGTCTAATGAGCTTGTAGATCTTGAGATGCAAATTTCATGCCAATTATTTGAATGGTTGCTTTTTTTGGTAAACTGTGGTGAGATTTTTTATTTTTTATTTTTTGGTCACACGATAGGGAAAAACTGTGGTATGGAAGGAAAAGGCAATTACTTTTTCTTTCTTTTTTGTCAATAAAAAGGCAATTACTTTTTTTGTTTTTAAAACATATTAATTATAAACTTGAACAATACATTCACTAAAATTACTAATCCACATCACCACAATTAACCAGAAGCCCAAACAAAGCCCACATATCAACATAATCGAAATCCTAATCAACCCATAAGCCTAAACGAACCCTACCACCACCCTTGAAGAAGCGTTGTCGCGACCACACCTTAAACTGCATCCATAACAAAGCTGGGAAAAACATGGAGTACACATGAGTCATGTCCTTGGCCACGTGGCAGCTTCGTCATGTGCGACATTTAGGAAGGTTAGATGGTTTGGTATTTTCACATTAGAAACTTGAAACATATTTGTTTGTATGGAAAAAGAAAAGTAGTCTTACGATGGTAAGGGGGCGTTTGGTATCCTCTTCAAATAGGGAACTCAAAAATTTTGACTTTTCTTAAAAACAAGGAGTTCCTAAATCTATTTTTAAGATTCAAAAACTTGTTTGGTATGCAACTTGAAAACTGTTTTCAAATCTTAAAATTTTGAGAACTTGTGAGTTGTTAGAAAAAAAAACTGAAAAAATTGATATTTTTTATTTTTAATAATTGAGGTGTTTTTTAGTTGTTCTTGAGTTTGAGTTTTTCAAAATAGGGCTACCAAACAGGTCTTCTTTGTTTTGGACTCAAATTCTGTTTTTTGAGTTTAAAAAGTTGGATTCAAATTGAATACCAAACATGCCCTAAATACTTGATTTAATTTGATGATCCGCTAACAGTTTCAATTATTTTGTTGAGTGTTTGTCCCCAAATAGAAAGTACAAATAAATAATAAGACCAGTTTCAATAATGAATGCTCTGCAAGTGGACTGTTTTACAATTTATTGGCCACATATGCATATGATGCATTGACATGTGATATGTCTTTTGGTGTTAGTTTTGCTATTGAATTATTCTCTAAATGCAGGATTCCTTTATCCGACTGGTGACAAAATTCTTGCTTGGATGTTATAACCATCCTGCTAACCTCGGTTTTGAGCATATGCAGTAATGTCAGTCTTCTTATAGCTCCAAAATATTTTCCCTAGCGTAGTGAACAGATGAAAACCCACAAAAAAAAATGTAGAATAGACGGAGAACCACGAGAAAAATATAGGAACTGGAACAGATGGAAAAAAAGAGAGAGGGGAAAGAAAAATAATGGAAGAGAGAGAGAGAGAGAGAACCGCGTAGTGAACACGGTCCCTTTCTCTTTACAGCCACACGTCGTCTGCAATGGGATGGGACCGGGCATTATATGAGACTCAATTTGAGGAGAACATGATTTCTCTTCACCGTCACCCGACTTTACCAAAGAATCGTCGTGAAAATAATTCAAAACCAATTTCTGCATACAAAAAGACAAGCAAATGAAGAAGCATGGAAAAATACCAAAGAAACCCGCCACACACAAATATTGAGAAAACAACAAGAAAGGACGACACTTTCCACCCAACAGAAGGAACATACAATTTCATCAAAGTCCCTCACATGTGTTTTCTTTCTTTACCGTTACTTTTATCACCCTCTTTGGAAAATTGGGATCACTAAAATGAACGGAATATGGTGGTAATTATAAAAAAAATGTTTTTTTTTCTAATCACAAAACGTTCTTGAGCTTCACAAAACTATCATATTGTGTCCTTTTTATTTTGTGAGCACGCATGGACCACAAATGACCAAAAAAAAAAGGACTCAATTTGATAGTTTCAGAAACTTATGTTCAAGAAGCTCTCCAGCGCTGTTGTTAATATTATGTTAACTCGCAATTGTACGGGCGAATTAGTAGTATAGCAAGACAAGTACGAGGTTATACCCACAAGGAATGAGAAGTTAAAATTAGTTATGTACTTAGATTACCAAATTCAAGGAAGTAGGAGGTTATGTCTAAAACAGAATTTAATGCAAGAGTGATTGTGATTGTTGAACAAATGAAAGAAAACGAAATTGCAAACAAAAGCAAAGTGAGCAAATGTAACAAAGAATGTTTTTGTGGGCTGGAAAACAAATTTGGAGACTAGGGCATTCGATTCACCATAACAATTCAATTTTGGGTTATAAGGATTCAAGTGACAAGTCTAATTCAGATTCAAAGATTGATTCTAGCTAAAGTATGATTAAGCCATGGTGTCTGGTCCTAACCTTGTATTCCTAATTTCCTAATTTGATCATCTGTTGTCTAACCTAAAATTAAGCATTAGCCATTAGGAATCCATTAAGCATAGAAGAACATTTTAAACAACCAAGTATGTATCTAATCCCTGTTGTCGAATGTCCATACATAATCTTCCTATTCATAGTTCAATTCGAATTAAAGCATGGTGTCTACTCTTAATTCAAACCAAGATACACAAATCTGAATGGTAGCTAGGCATTCTGATTAGCATATAGACATATAGGAATAATGAATAAGAACATGAATCATGAATCATGAATCAAGAATCAAACCTGAATTTTGAAATTTATAAACCCAGAATATTCATGTTAGGTTACATCGAAACCCTAGTTATGAATTTAGCTGCTCATAATGGGAATGAAACTTAAACATAAATGAGAAAACATATTGAATGCAATAAGAGTAGAAAAACCCTTTTTCTGAAGTTCTTGTGGTGTCTAAGGCTTCTCCAGGAGCTTCCTCACGTCTAAAAGGATGTATGACAGCTAAAGAGGTTATTTGGGATGAGTTTGGGTGAGTTGTGATGGTAGAGAAAGAGGAAATTCGTAGGGAAATGGAAGGGAGGATTGATGGAGCTGTTTTGGTGATTTGGGGCTGTTTAGAGTGTTTGGTTGATTGCTGGAGTGTTTGGGGTTGTGGGAGTGTTTGAGGATGATTTCTGAATGTGTTTAGGAAATGATGGGAGTGTGGAGGATGGATGGAGGGAATTGTGGATAGATGGATTGAATTGTTCAATTGTGGATGGATGCAACTCTATTTATTGTCTGGAATTCGTCCTCCCCTTGGCTAGTGTAGACAGCCCACCAGAAATCCTGGAAAGTGCTCCTTGCTTTTGTGCAAACAAGTTTCCCATAATTAAGCATGCCTTGTTTTGCTTCTTTAGACTTTCATAGCTGAAACACCTCCCTAATTTGCTCAACATGTCTTATATAAAGTTAGGTACAGCTGAGATGAGTTACATGGCACAAAGGAGGTGTGGAACACAAGGCTCAACAGATGGCAGCTGCATATTAAAATACTCTTGAGCATGGTGTGCATTTTGATGGGCTCACAGATTGGGCTTGGCTTAATCAATTGATGCGTTTAAGAAGTCCATCTTGAAGTTCAGAATTTCATCTTTCCAACTACATGTTATTTGGGCTAATTCAAGTTTGGAGGAAGAAGTTAAGGCAGAAACAAATTGCTAACTCAGTCTGCTCGTTTTTGCACCATTTTGCATCTTTTCCTATCCAAAGCCACCATTGCTACCTAAGGCCCAATGAACTGAATGATAAATACAAAAGGGATTAAAAGCACAAGTTTAACTCAATAACATAACCAAATCATAAGCTAGAAGGGTACAAAATGATATACAATTATGAACTGATCAAGCGTTGCACTTTTTCTATGTCTTCCCTAAACCGTGTGGGTACAGTAGTGAGAGCACACGATTTAGGGGGAGAGAGAGAGAGGGAGGGGGCGGGGGGTAAGTAGTGGCGAGTAGAGAGAGAGAAGAGAGTAAAGTTGGAAACCGTGTAGTTACAGTAGTGAGAGCACAAAGTTTCTTTTGCTTTTCGATGAAAGGAAGGAGTTTTGGACAAGTTCTTTTGAATGTCGGGCCAATGTTTTCAATTAGGGGTGAGCATCTAAAACCCAAATACTGAAACCGTACACTAATCATATCGCACCGTACCGTACCAATAGAGTATGGTATGGTAGCGGTATCAAGTATTTGGTACAGGTCAATACCGTTCCGTACTGAAATATAAACATGTTCAAATAGAAACATATAGTTGTTGTGATGAACTATGAAGGAAGGAAGGAGATTTTCCAAAATCCCATATTGCAAATTTGTACATATAAAAAAAGAAGAATTTCTTGAGGCTACTGGGGATTAGGGTTGCTGTTGTTTACTTTCTTTGATCAATGTCTATGAATTGTAATTTTCTTTTTGCATCTTCTGTCAAATTTTCTCGGATAATCATATCTGTAAGTTCATTTTCATGGCTTAATTAATGTAAATTTCATTTCCTCAAATTTTTTTCCCCATTTCTACAAATGAGTTGGGTTTTTTCCCCCCATAATTAATGTCTTGTACATATAAGAAACTGTTGTAATTTAATCTGGGTAGCCAACATTATGATGAAAAAAGTTGTGTTTTGTCTTCAAGCTTCAGTCTGAAGCTTTGGATTCTCAGGACATATCATATGAATGAATTATGAAATTTAGTAGCTATTTTTATTGTCTTATTCATTCCGTCTTGCATTTTTTAGTTGTGCCACTTTGGTACCGAAATGGTACCAATACCATACCGATACTAATTTGACACGGTACGGTGCGGTACGAACTTTGGCAAACGATAATCCCATACCGTACCATACCGGTTTTAATTTCCGGTATCGATAGCCGTACGAGCTCAGCCCACCCCTAATTTCAATGATTGCCTTGTTGGTAATCGATCAATCAATAATATCAGCATTTGGTTAAAGCATCAAGGATTTTCCCTTTCGGCAATTTTTTTTTTGCCAAACCTTTTGGCAAATTTACAATGTTATCCTTCTGTCATAACTTTATTGAATCCCTTAAATCATATTATGCAGGATTGTAATTAGGCACAACAATTCTGGTCCATTTTACATGATTTTGGCATGATATTCCCACCTACTAATGTAGAGTATCATGTCCCAATGGCATTAGGTTTCACCTTCTTTCTTGAAGGATTCTTTACCATATGTTGGAAAATTTGGCATCATAGTAATCATTTGATCTTTCAAAATAACGCTAAGGGCCTTAATCAAGCAATTAGTCATATTAAATTTCTTCTCAGTATAATGTATTAAATAATGACCTTACAGTTGGTCAAGAGCATTATCCCTAAACCAGAGCTCTTACGTTCAATTTCCCTTCCACTAATATCACTTGTATAAAATAATAGTTTAAATAAAGCACAAAAAATTGTCCTCCAATTTGGTTAGGTAATAATCTAATAGATGTATTTAATCTAAAGAGGAAATTTAAAGTTCAAATTCTCTTTGCATCCGTTGGTAGCGCGACTCATCATAGTGGCACGACTCATACATTCATACTAAGTTTTGCATACATGATGATGTACGATCTGAGGTTTAGTTTGAGATATAAAGGGGTATGCCAATTTCAGCTTACAAATATAAAAGAAAATTTGTTGGAAAGACCCAAAAGAAAAAACCAAAGTGTGCAGTAATTTTGGACAAGCATGAGAAATAGCTGAGAGAAAGGGAGATGACAATGCATTTGAACTGAAGATTTGGTGAATTAAACTCGAATATTGTATAATAAACATGAAAATCCACATACTTGAGACACAAGAAAACAAAAGCTAAATGAAGAACCAAAGATAGTTGCTTAAGACCACATAAGTAACTCTTACCCAAAAGTTAATTTAAAGATTCCATGAAGTTGATTCTCACATCACAAGTCAAAACTAGAAGCATCGATTCCGTTTCGAAAGTTGAAGCAATAACTCATGGCGAGACAATCCAAAATGGGGTTCCTACAGTTTGAGGTTTCTTGGAGTTCATCTGACAAAAACATGACTACTTTCCTCTCAGTCAAAATGGCAAAAGTCAAAGCATAGTATACAGCGTGTGCAAACAATGGCTATGAATCGGGAGCATAAAAAAGGAAAAATTTAGGCAGCCCAGCATTAGAGGTGAATTGCTCAAATAAATTCAGCATGCACAACCACCTCTTTGATCAGACTCTGAAACAGCCTCCGGGATGCCTTGGAAATATCTGCAAGTAAAAAGGAAATGGAAAAAAAAAAAGATAAAACATCATGTTTAAATGGGTCATAAATGTATCTCATAGCAAGCTCCAGAATCTGAAAATAACAGCATGCAGCTATAATAGTAGAAAGACAGAAACATTCTAGATGGAAAGGTGAGGGACTTTGTACAATGATGGAAAAGCAGGGGCGTTGTAGTGTGATGGAAAGTTTGAGACACTTAGTGCGATGAAAAGTTGGGGACACTGCAAGGTTATGGATAAGGTTTTTGAGATCTAAAGGGAAAAATTCATTAAAATCATTTCCTTGTTGATCTAAACAACACAGCCAGTTGCAAAGATCTTTAGAAGTGAATGATTCATGTTCGCTACTTATCTAATTCTTAACTCTAAACTCTTATAACAGCATCCTAGAATATCAAAGATCAAATGCCAATCCTCTGATGAGACTGGTGAAACCAGGCTTATTCAAACTTACCACTAATCTCACCCTAGAAGATCTCAAATTAAGTTTGAAGGAGAATAATTCACTATGTTTATGTCCTTCATGTCATAGAGGTGTGCTACTATCTATCGACTGTGCGCAAATGATTCCAAAAAACAGCTGATTCTCATTCTCTGATCTGGAGTAGCTGATGAAACTAAGTATATTCTAAAAACAGTAAAATAGAAATTTGCTTACTCCAGAATATCAATAGCATATAACACAGATTATAGAACAATATGTCAGCACTCAATATAAACTTACATGTCCTGCTCATGTTCATTTGCAAGAGCAGTCTTCGCAATACAAAAGAATGCAGCATCAACATTGTAATCTTCTTTTGCTGATGTCTCAAAGTAAGGAATATTCCCCTTTGATGTGCACCAGTCCTTTGCTTTCTTCTCAGAAACCTGTAAAGATGATAATTAGAATAATGTATCATGGACAGATTGTGGCCAGCACAGTGGACCGTGTATCCTTACCACACGACTATTCCCCCCATCAATATCAATCTTGTTACCAAGCAATATAAACGGAAATGTCTTGGGATCCGGAGGGTTGGCCTGGCATTAAATCAAAAAGATAAATCATTTTCTGAAAAACAAAATTCAAATTACAGAACTGCTTAGGCAAGAAAGGTATATTTACAATTTTCAATACTGCTTAGCTACACTCTTATCAAGCTACTGCGTTTTATGAACTAAATTAATTTAGGAAAAAAAAGGACAATTAATAACATGAAACAAGGAAATCACGTTCCCAGAATGAGAAACTAGGATATGGGAGGTACAAAAGAAACCGGTAAAGAGCATGTACAAAATTAGAGAATAAATAGAAAAGCAGCTAATTGAAAAACAAACACAAGAAGGAAAGCTAAAATCCTATACCACGGAAGCTCAACTCTCTCTATCTCTCTCTCTCTCTCTCAATTAAACCATAAAAACATATCATACAACAACATTCGGTAATCAGAATCACACCACTGTGCTGCATGGCTGCAAGTCATTTGACAACTGACTTAGGCATCAACCAATGAACCCAAAAGTGCCCTTATCTTTACTGCTTAATAGGATCCCCATCTGCAAGAAATCTCCCTGCAAATTCTAGAACTATTTTTAACTGAAGCAAGAAAGGAAGGATAGAACTTAGATATGAACCCTTTCCTCCATAAGTAGACATTCCCGAACCCCTTCTTACATACGAGAGAAAGCTCCCAAGAAAAGGAGTATTGATGACCCAAGATAGGTTCTTGTAATTTACTTGCACACTAAAGTAAAAAAAATCTTGCACTTATCGAGAGAGAGAGAGAGAGATGGATAAAATCTGACAGAACTGAGTAAGAGGGAATGGAAAATAGGAAGAATTAAAGCTAAACCTATTTAGAATTGTATTTAGTTTTTATTTTAAAAATGCTTTTATGTATTCTTCCTCCTTTTTCTGGTTACCTCTCCCTCTCTCTCAATTAGTAGTCAACATAATTAGACAATTACTGTTTATAAGTTCTAACCTACTCTCTCTCTCTTCCCTCCCACCATATTAATTCTTCAGTCTACGAAACCTCTACAACCGAAAATTGTTTTTATTAAGTAGCCACTCCAAGATAAACCAAAGTAGCTCACTTTTCAGAATTTGGAACGCACAGTACAAAGGAAAGTAATACACAAGTGATACTACTTCTCTAAAGTCTAAAGTAGTACTATTTTCATTGTGCCAATGCTGCCAGTGTTTATTCAAGTGTTTTCTGTCAACGCATGTATTTGTTTGAATAATTGATAAATGAGAAACACAATGTACCATTCCCACACGCAACAAGACATAATAGCAAAATGGGAGAAGTCCTAAATACTCAGATGATATATAGATAACTTGAAATTACTCAAACCATCAAATGTGTGTGTGTGTGTGTCTGTGTATAAAAACATTTATGAGTTATATTCTCTAATCAGAAAATTCGACATGCTATGTTACCAGATAACCAATAAGGACTACACCTACATATGTTTCCAACTGATAGTCCTACTAGGGAGTCCAACAACGTAACACATGAGATTGTTTAACAAGAGCAAATACCAGATAAATATATGACCGAGAAAGGCACGAATCAAACCTGCTTGAGAAACTCCTCATGCCAATTCTCAAGAGTATCAAAGGACTTCATTACATTAACGTCATAAACTAGAACACAGCAATCTGCCCCTCTGTAAAATGCAACTCCAAGACTCTGAAATCTTTCCTGCCCAGCTGTGTCCCAAATCTTCCAGAGGAAAGAGAAAAACAGAAGAACTGACGTATATTAGCACTAAACTTTCCAGCTAAAACTATCCTGAATTTAACTGAATAGAACATTCAAATACCATTGAACCGGAAAACCCACTTGTAAAGTGACGAGCCTGTCATCAATTTGGAGTTCTTTCGTGACAAAATCGGCACCTATTGTAGCTTTATACTGCTGACTGAACTTCTTATGCACATATCTAAATAACCAGTTTAAGAACTACAAAATCTAACAGCAAATTAAAGATATAATTAAACTGATACCCCATTAATATAAACAATGCCCATATGTCGATCATAACCATATTAAGCTAAATGTTCAAACCAACAAGCCAAAAGTAAACTAAAATTCATCTAAGAAAAGATTCACATTGAAAAAAAAAAAATTAGATTTCAGAGATCGGACAAAATCAGGAAAATATATAATTCCAACCCAGAAATTGGAAAACAAAAAACAAATATAATCTCACAGATCCTGAAGGATACTGGTTCATCAACGACGTCTTGCCAACCCTAAAACGAAAAAATATAAAATTAACAAACATAAATGTAGATACATATACAATAGCCGCCCGTACAATTAGAAACCCTAGGCCTAGAGAACGTACCCACTGTCGCCGAGAACGATGACCTTGAGCAAGGTCCGTCTACGCAATGACATGGCGATGAATTTAAGTGAAGGAAATCAGAAGAAAAAAAGGCGATAATTTCCACTTTTTCACAGTAATGGAATTTACATACGAAGGCGATTGATTGGTTGGGTGTTTTCTTATAATTTGTTTTCAACTTTTTATTTTTCTTTCCAAGAAAAGAAAGAAAGAGAAAGAGAAAGAAAGTGAAAGAAAAAAGGGGCGCCAATTTCGATCGCTCTATGTTTCTTCTTTTTTATTTATTTATTTTTTATTTATTGGAATTATTGTGTTTTGTGTATTGAGTCGGCAGCAGGACAGCAGCAAGCATAATACAAAGTGCTAGGTGACATTATAGTAGAAATAAGTTTGATGGGGTCCGCTTATCCACAAAACAAAAACCTTTTCTGAACTGGGCCCACTGGAAATAAAATGTTCCTTCGTTTTAAATTGTACACGTGTGAGAGGATAAAAACTTGAGCGTGAGCTGCTTGCCAATGCACCTTGCATGACAAAATCATTCATTGAAACTTTTATCAAATCTTATTTTACCCCATAAAGTTAAAGAGGCTCACTTAATCCTCTTCACCGTAATTTTGTGTTTCATTTTATCCTCATTGTTAACATCATCCAAAAGACTGTCAAAATGCTGACATAGTAAGAGTGTTTAAGTAATTTCATATATGTGGCTTATTTACCCACCAATTTAAGAAGATGATGTGACAAAGTGGAGCCCACAACATAATAAAATATTCTTAGTATTTTAAAATAATTAAAATATTTATAAGAACCTAAATTTTTTTTAAAAAGATTAGTAGCAATCATCTTCTCCACATCGCCACCACCATCCCTCCCAGCCTAGCATGCTCTCCTCTCTCCCTTGATCTTCCCCATCTCCCTCGATAATAAAAACCATCAAACAGCTAATCCAACCTTAAAATGTATTTTCTTTTCATATTTTAATGCCAAGCCAAATGGTGAAATCAAATTTCGAGATCCCATGAAGTTTGATTTTGCATTCTAAGGTTGATTGAGAGTTGAAATAAGATGAACATGAGAAGAATAGTAAAAGGAGAGGAGGAGTGTATATCAGGGAAGGGAGAAACAAAAGAATGACGACTGGGTTGGAAAGTAATTCCATAGGTTGGTAGGTTGTGGCTAAGGTGCATTTGTCAAAGATGCTTGTTCATCGTCACCAACCTCTCATTCCAATCCGAGTCTAAAAGTTCGAAAAAGAAAAAGATGGTTTTTTTTTTTGGATTAAGGAAACTGGGTTATTAACCTTGTTTTCGTGTGATGTTATTTGTGCTGGATACACTTGAGAAATGGGTTTTGGAGAGGGAGGTGGGTTTTTGTTCTGATTGGGGTGATTGCTGATGAGGTAGGAGCTGAAGACGTACAAGGACAGCTAGAGCCATAATCCATTTGCAATTTCTGTAAAAGAAGCTCTTTTTTTTATTATATATAATTGGGGTATCGATCTTCCATTTTTGCTGGGCAAGAGCTTCATTCTGACATGGAACCCTCTGTTTTCAGAGCTCTAATCTTTTGCTCTAGCATCTCATTTCAATAACCCAGAAAAGATTGAAGCTTTAGGTGAAATATTCTGAGAAAACGAAAGGGTTTTAGTGGTTGGGAGAGATCCGGTGATGAAGTGGAAACGAAGGAATAGAGACGGATGATATGTGGGTTCGACCCACTCATTTTTCTCCCCCACCGATTTGGACCCAAAGAACTTCTTAGAGGAGAAAGAGACCAGAAGGAGAGAGAGGAAGAGAGAGCATAGAGATGGGGAGGGGGAGGGGAATGGGTGGAAGTTGCAGACTTTTTATTATTATATTTTTTTATATTTTATGAATTTTCATTTGGTGGAGCCCAATTCGAAGAAGCGAAGGGTGGATGACGGTGATGTGCATCAACAACCAGCTAACCTCTCATGCTTGCGGATCAACTCGACCTTTAACTCATTCTTTATAACATGTCATGCTGGCATCATAGATACTAAGCTAGAAGGTTTTGAGGGGAAGTTCACAGGTGAAAAGATGGATATGGCTTTGCAAGCCACACTAGAGGTAAAACTTGCTCTTATGTGGTCGTTCTTGGATTAATTCTTAGCTCCACTCACCTTTTTTTTTTTCAAATGACTTGGCTTCAATATCATGTTCAGTTGGAGACCATGACACCCTTAAGAAGCAAAGTGCTCATATCCATGAATTAGAGAAGAAAAAGAAGGAAAATAATGTCTTTCTCATCGCCAAGTTGAGATCAGTGGTTGACAGTGAGAGGAAGAAGGTCGGTGATGCCAAGTCTGAGCTTAAATGTGTGGCTAACACGCATGCTAAGGATGTTGGGGTGATTCAAAGCAAGTGACTAAGCTTATTAATGAGGTGGCGGAAATGAGGTCGACCAAGGAGAAGGTGATTGAAGACTTCAAGTCTTCTAAGGAGTTCGAGGTGCTCAGGTCAGCTTACTCAGATGAGGGCTTTCAGTGTTGCATGAAATTGATGAAAAAGGGCTATCCAACTCTTCATTGGATGATCTCAAAGGATGCTCTTACACGAGGTAAGCTTGACTTTGGTGACGCCCCCAACCCAGATAGGATAGGTCCCATACGGAGAGGGGCACCTATGAGGTCGGCATGTTTAGTGTGACCATGACTAGAGGTGCTAATGAAGTTGGGGCTTCACTAACCTAATCAGGCTAGATCATCTTTCTTGTACGCCAAGCTAAATATTAGCATGACAATTATCCATGGAGCCTTTGAGCAAGAACCCCTTTTGTTGGATTGAACATGTACATGTTTTGAGATACTTGTGTTTTATTTGTCTTTCCATCACTCTATTGTCATGGAGTTGGCTTGGTGTATTTTTTTTTTGTTGAACATTGATCCTTTTTGTACTATACATGAATGCATTGATGTCCATACATTTTGAAATAACTCAGAAACTAGGTGGTTGTTCTTCATCTAAACTTGACAAATTTTAAGGTAAGATTTTGCCTACTGGAGCTCACTCTGCATGATTACGAGTAGCAAGCGTGACCTTATGAAGTACTGGGTCACCAACTTGAAAAGCTCAATGTTTGAAGTGTGATTCGTTGAAAATGCAAAGTTGCTTATCTCCAAGCTCGTGGACTAAGCATAGTCCAGCAAGAAGCACCTCATACTCGGCTTCATTATTTTAGGCCTTGAGGCCAAACCTTACGGCGTACTGTATCTCATCATCTTCAGGGGAAGTCAAGACTAACCATGCATCAATTCCTTCATGATTTTGTTTGGGCCCAATTTGACACACCCAGCCCATGTCAATTTTTGGACAGCCATCAACAAAATCGGGCCAAGACTATATATTCAACTCAACATTAGAAGCCTAGAAACTATCAAACCGCAAAGATGACTTGGGCCTCGAAGAAACCCAAATTGGGCTTGGATATTTTCAAAAAATATAAGCCTGTAAAAGAAACAAACCCACGTGACCCCCTGACTTGGAAAAGTCAGCAATCTCAACTAGGACTGATAAAGAATTAACAGGGGCAGGTATAAAAAAGAACATCTCTGAGAAAACTCAGCCACCAGGAGATCAAACCATTTTATAATCAGAGATATTTTTTATGATCCAAAGAAGGCACTATTTTCGAGGGATACGCAGACTATGTTTTCTAAAAAATGAGATAAGCAAGAAACAGGGAGTTGCTAAACTACAAAATCAAACTTACCATCACAGTTTGAAAAAACAGTTAAACTGGAAAAAAGGGTGAGGTTCCCCATAAAAAATAGGGAAGTAATTAACTCAGGAACTGACCATTGAAGGCTTATCTGCCAGAATTGAGAGGCTCCACTCCCTGAAAAGTTTCTTATATATATGGGAGAGGATGAACAAAGCAAGGACAATCAATCAAAAAACCAAAAATCAGTCAAAAGACAAAAACTCAAAAGGATCACTTGATCTTAAAGAACTTTCAAACAAACTGAGGCAACCAAAAGCTCATCAAGCCTCAAGAAAGAAGCCAGCTACAAATCAAAACTTCCAGTTTTAGACTTAGAAAAGGTCATTCAAAACGAGATTTCTCTCGTTACAATTTTGGTTTAGCAAAAGCCAAAGCAAGCAGAGTCTGAGTTTTTACAAATATGAAAACCTCAACAAATTTATGGAGAGCCCTGACTAAGCAGAACATGTACCACAGTGCAATTCCAGCTCAGCAATCCTCAAATCCAGCCACTTTTGCCCCTTTCAGACTGAAGAGGCCGCATTTCTGCCCATTAAAAAGCCTTGCAGGGCTTGAAATAGATTAAAGCTCTGCCAAATTCAAGCTTTGGTATCGATTTATAGCTGAAGCTTAGCAGTTGAAGTTGTTGACAATCCAGTCCAGCACAGGCATGTCCAATCCAGCCCGGATCAGAAGCATCTACCCAGACAGAAATGAAAGTCCAGCCTTCTTTTTGTCTTTCTAGAGTCAGTTTTCCCATTTTGAGCTTTGTAAAAGAGAGTTCTGCCTGAAAACGGTTCACTCTCTTATCATTTATTCTGGCTAGAACTACCAGTTTTGTACTGTGAAAAATTATGAAGTCATCACCAGTCTGAGACAAGAAAAGAACTTGCTTGGGAGATATTCCTCACCCAAATTCACAATCGTTTGTTTGGAAATCAATAACTTGGGGCGCAAGTTATCTATTTCAAAAGGTCTGCTAGGATTTTTCATTGCTAGCAGTGGCACGCTCGCACACTAAAGAAAGTTGACTTGTTGACCAGTTAATGGTTTTCAAGGCAATGAGGAACTTTACCCTACCATCACAAGAGACAAATCAAAACAGGTGAACAGATTTAAAGCACCACCAACAAGTAGAGTCCAAAGTGAAAGGTTATGCTGTATCTTCTTCTCTATGATGGCCTCAGGTTGATCAAATAGTAATGTTGGTGGCTCTACATCGATGAACTAAGAAAGGAAATCAACCACAGCATGAGCTTTGATTACTTCTCATGAGTAGTATTTGATATCAACAGAAAGCTCTAGACGTCTAGTTTTATATGTAAAAAATATAGACCAAGAAGAGATAGTTACCTTTCAAAGCGTTCCTCCTAAGCTCCACACTTCAAAAATGAAATCCATAACTTTCTCCTTCGAAACTCACCCTTGTTCTATTTGGAAGTTTTTCAGTTGTCAATAGTTGACCAAAACCCTAAAATCGTCCTTTTAAACACGTTACCTAGCGACGTCAACCTTAACATTGAAATCTAATCGGCCCATTAAAACTTGACGGAAAGTCAACCCATTCACTTAAAGTACTTGGGCTTTCATAATCTAGCATAAACTTGGGCTTTCATAACTTAGTATAAGCTTGGGCTTAATAACCTAATATAAGTTTGGGCTTTATAACTTAAGATAAGCTTAAGCAAACAATTCAAGTTCAACCCTAAACCCATAATATACAACAAAATGACATAAAATTATAAATAAATGTTCATATTAAAATGTCAAGGCTTACACAATGTGGGTCACTTTAACTTGCAGGGTTGAAAGTGAGATTAGACTATAATTTTTTTAACTTGCATGGGTGAAAGTGACATTTGGCCATAATTTTGGAGGTATTCAAGCAATTAAGCCTCAACAATTTGACTAAAGTTGGAGGTATCTACAAATACCAAAATTACAAGTTGGCCTTTTATTTTAAGAGCATCTCCAAGGGACATGTCAAATGCAAAATGTTAAATTTGAATTTGATGGCTTATGTGGCAATTTGACACTTACGAAAAAATTTAACTCCACCGAAATACCCAAATATCATATTATTTTATTTTTTTTAAAAGTAAATAATAGTGAGGTCTATGACTAAAATAATATTAAGATAATATTTAACATCATGTTGTATGATATAATATTTTTGACATATCCCTTCTAGCCTTTGACTACTCGGTTGGAGTAACTTTAACAATTAATTTTTTCCATTTCATGTTTAAGTGGCAATTTGATATCTCATTTAGGCCTTGTTTGGTAGGCCTCATTGGATTGGAATAGCTTAATAACACCCACAACCCATGTTTGCTTCTTTAAGTTAAATGATACTAGAAAGTTGGGGCCCACTAAAAATATCTCGCTAGCGCAAAATAGAGAGGTGCGTGGAGGTGCCACTAAATAACGATGTTGCTGTTTTTTACGAGCGAGTCTGCCATTATCCAACTTAAATGCTTGCGCTCTTTCTCTTCGACGTTGCTTTGCTCTCCTCAATTGTGCTTTGCTTTCCTCTTGTGCTATGCTCTCTCTCTCTCTGGTGATATTTGATGGGTTCAATATGCAATTTCTTGGTTTGATTTTTAAGTTTTGATTATGGGTTTGTTTGTAGTTAACTTAATCTGAGGAGAGTTATGCTTTTTATTGATTTATTTTGGTTGGATTATAATTGGGTATTTTTATAGGGTTTTTAATTTTGAATTGTTTTGATTATGGGGTTTTTGTTTGGAATGAGAAGATATGAACAAATTGATGGATGGAATGATAAACGTTTTAATTAAGATTGAACTGGTAGCTGGAAGTAGAACACAGAGCTACAAAGTTCTAAGTAAGGCCTCTTGCTTGCTACCTAGCTGTGAAAGGAATATGTGTAGAGAAATATCATATGCACAAACTTAATAGACTTTTTTCATACTAGATATATTTAGCTAATTTTTCATACTATATTCTTTTCTTTTCTTTTTGTAAGAATATAATGTGCTTTTTAAATGAGGACATATGAGATAATTAATTAAAGGTGTAGAAACACACCCCACAGTGAGCCTTGAATGCCATTGTTGGCTTGGCTTTGAATCAGCTTTACTTTGTATAATATATTGTTGTTGATTTTAAAGGCTTAGGTCCAAACTGCAAATTGTTCTACGAGAATGGTTTATCTATTTTGATTTCAATTTAAGTCTTGAATGTTCATGTACATGTCTCAACTCATGCGTTTTTTTTCTTGTCATGGATCATATGCCTTTCAATTTTTCTATGATTTATTAGATATGGATTGAAGAAAGCTTTTATTGATGGTATTGTTGGAGATGTGGCATTTAGAGATAATGTGTGCATGTACGATCCTTGTGCTTATGATATTCAAAATGAGGAGGAATCAATGACTTCAAAATATGGAGAGATGAATATACAATCATCAAGAATATTTTAATATGAAGCATTCAAAAGCAAGAAATGTAATATAGCAATGTTTTGGGTTGTTGAAAGCTAGGTGGGGAATACTAAGAAGTCCGTCTTTTTACCCTATAAAGACGCAATGTTGGATAATTACATCTTATTGTCTTTTATATAATCTCATTGGGAGGGAAATGTCCATGGAACCAATGGAGCCTGACGTGAATGAAATTAATAAGGCTGAAAATATGGTAGAAGGTGATACGATTGGCATTATCGAAGCATCCAATTAATGGACTGCATGGAGGGATGACTTGGCCTTGCAACTGTATAATGAGTGGAGGGCAACTAGGAATAACTAGCCAATTTGTGGTTTGTGTTTCAATTTGTATTTGAGACATCACCATTCAAACTTCAATGTATTAATTTGCTTCAGGATTAAGCACTTTGCAATTTGAATATTGATTATGAGTATTATATTTGAAGTAGTAGACTGCGGTAATTGATCATAATCCATTCAATTCACTTGAACAATTATGTTATAATTTTGACAACCTTGCTGTTGTTTACTACTATTAGTTGATGTTAGAGATTTATATAGTTGTTTGTTTTTCTTTAGTTCAATGATGATAGTTTTGCTTTATATGTGTGGAGTAATATTAGGAATGGAAAGTGTTGATACCAATCAAGACTTTGAGCAAGGGAGGAGATAAACTAGGTGGTCATGGTCTAAATTTGAGGAAGAGCAATTGCTGACAATGCTTGAAGATTTTGTGGCTGGAGGCCATCGTTGTGAGGCTGGTAATTTCAAATATGGTACTTTACTCCAAATGGAGAAGGTTTGGAATAATCTATGTCTTGGTGCTAAGCTAAAGGCATGTCCACACATTGAATTAAAGTTGAAGAGGTGGAAAAAACAATATAGTATAATGGGAGACTTCGGAAAAAAATGCATTGAAGTGGACAGTAATGAAGTTTGGTAGACTTACGTGCAAGTACCACTCTCCCATATTTCATTACAAAGATTTTTTTTTTTGGGTTACATGGTTAAACATAACCTAAGTGGTGCTTTATTTATTGTAGCACCACAAGCATGTAGCTGAATGGAGGAACAATCATTCTCATTATTTGATAGACTTCCTAATATTTTTGGAAAGGACTGTGCTAATGGAAAAGGAGCTGAAGTCCCTTGCGAGATGATGGAAGAGCAAGGAAATAATGAAGTGGATGCTAGTGATGACAATGATATATCTCCCATGTCAATAAACAAGGAGGGCATGCAATCTGTGCCTAGTCAAAACAAGAAGAAAAGAGGCTCAAGTGATGAAGATAAAATTGTGACTGCATTGGAAAAAATGTTTGAAGTATTTGGAAATAGGATGCAAATGGTGAGTGATTCTTTCTTAAAAGGTAATGAAGATCGTTCAGATTTTGCCGAAGAAGTCAAGGAAATGAGGTTTTCTGCTATGGATCAAATTGCAGCATTAGAAATCATTTCGGATAAGTCACAAACAGTATCTCTATTCAAGTCACTTGATGCTGATATCAAAAAAGCATTTCTTGAGCAATTGCTCAATGAAAATACTTGAAGGAGGCCACATCCCATATATTGGAAACACCACAAGTGCATCTCCCACCTTAGAAACACCACAAGTGCTGCTTTTGCTTTTGTTTTTTCTGCTTTATTAGTCTTATTTTGGAATTATTGATGTTTTATTATATGTTAATTAGTGAATTTTTAGATGATTATTAGTATTGTTAGTTTGTGAGCTTGTGGACAGTAATATGTGAACTTTTTTTTTAATTTTTGGAAGTAATATGTGAACTTGAATTTGTAATTTAAAGTCATGTGAAAGCAATGTGCAAAGTGTGTGAGAGAGGTTGGTAATTCAATCCGCGCTAAATGACCAAAATAACCCTTAAAAAAAAAGTCAACGTGAGTCAAATAGATGGATTAATGGATGAAATGTTCGGATTTTGACGGTGAGGGGAATATTGATAATAAAATTTAATTTGAGCCCTTAATTCACTAAAAAAAAAAATCATGAATAAATTGAGAGTTACATACAAGTTCACGGGGCAATTTATCAGACTACCCCTATAAATATTACGGTACTTCACTTTGTTGTGTCTATTTACAACTTGGCCCTTCAGTTTAAGCGCCAAACTTCTACGTGGAACTTGGGGGTCCGTGCCTTTCTGCCTTCCTCCTTACCACACGCACAGTCGTTGTTGAAAAGTGTTCGCATTTGTCAGCTCTTTTCTTTTTCTTCATTCCCAGAGTAAGAGCAGACCAAGAGTGAAGGCGGAGGCAATGGCGAATTCATTGGTGATTGGTTTAAGAATTCTGTTTGCGGCTTTAGGCTGTGTGATGGTCTTCACTCTCACTTACACTCTCTCCACCGATGGTCTTCCTTTTCGCAAGGACCTTCTTACTCCGTACTCTCTCGCTCTCTAAACTATTTTTGTGCCAACATTATTGTTTAAAGCTTCAATCTTTTCTTCTTCCTTCATCTTTTTTCTCGTTTTCGACTGCTATGGAGGTTTTGTTTTCTTTTAATCTTGTGAAATTTTGGAATTTGTTTCAGGTGGATGGTGGCAACCTTGGTTGATTTCTATATCAATGTTGTACCTTTGGCGGTATGAGCACAAACAAATTTTTTATGCTAATTTCTCACTTTCATTGAGAATTCTTCAAGTTTCATCTTTGTAATTGTTGTGATAATTTTACTTGAGAAAAAGATTTCTATGTTCTTTCTTTTCAATAAATATCATACAATAGCTTTGTTTAAAATCCATAAAATCAATTATTGATTTTCTATATGCAATAAAATCGTGTATTTTTTTACCTGTACTTTGGATGTTAAACATGACTGAGGCACTTTAGTAGCTTGAAACTTGCAATCAGCTTTTGTTGTAATCCTATGCATTTCAAAGAGTTGATGTGGCTAGAATACACATTGCTTATCAACCAAGTATAGGATCCTAAGCTTTCCTTATAGGTTTATTTCTTTTGTGAGGAATATGTCCTCACTGGTCTATACGAAAATTTCACGAAGGATGCTCTGGTGTTTGGGTTTGGACTTTTTGTTAAACTCTGCCCTCTTTGGTTACTCTTTTCAAGTCCAAGTGTTGTCATGTCGCATCAGGAATGACTCCAAGCGTCTGTGTCTTTCTTTTACCTTACTTAGCCGTACTCTCTTCCCCTTATTTCTCAGGATTATGACCTTACAGTGTTGTATTGTAATTTCATTTTGAGATGTTCAAATAGACTATTTGAATACGAAGATACTCCTATTACTGGCTGTTTAGGTGCTTTAGGTGTACATAAAATGATTTTATAAGTCCTTTCACTCAGATGTCTCTTGATTTACTTGTTATTTCATGTTGTATAGAGTTGAATGCACCTTCTGCAAACGGTTAGGTCTTATTAAATTAAATTTCACATGGGATTATATAAAATTTGTTTCTCGTATCAGGTTTGGATTTCGTACAAGGAGTCAAACTGGATTAGTGCAACACTATGGGTAATTCTGCTAGCATGTTTAGGAAGGTTTGCTTTCTAGCCTCTCATAAATACCTATGTTCTTCATTCAGTGTGTCATATGGGAGTTGAGAATCTATATATTCGAGGGAGTTAAATGATATGAAGGCTCTGTTTACTTTATTCCTCTTGAAATTATGTTGAGACTTCAACAGGTTTGTTTAAGTTTCTACTTTGCACGTCTTTTTTTTTTTCTGAAATTTTGAATAAAAATTGCCTCCATAGATGAATCTTTAGCAATGCTAAAGTTATGTACTTCTATTTTTTTGTTCTTTGCGTACATTATATATATTCTATTTTTCTGGTAATAATTGTCTTTACATATTTGGTGCTTTTTTTAATTCATCATTTCATGCAAATGATTAGTGTTCTAATTTGAGTGTGAAAGTTTGGTCTGAGCTTATAATATTCTTTTGACCCCTTGTGTTTGGTACTGCATTGGATGTGGCTGTTAATATTTGTATGCTCTCTCCTGGGACACAATTTGTGCTAGAGAAGCTTGTCATTTGATCTGGTTCATTATACCTTTTAGTAGTTTGTTAATAATTGGTTTCTCTTTTTTGGTTTCTGTTTGTAGTATCACTACATGTGCCTACATTCTTTTCCAATTCATGAAGCTATCGACTCAAGAATCGCAAGATCCCATGTACTATGTTCTGTTGCGACATTCAAACAAGTAGGTAAACTGAACTTCACCCATGCTCTCATGTTGGAATCAAATTCGTGTATAGAATCTATGGTTATGGAAGATGTGCAGAAAGAATCGTGTCAATTAATCACATATTTTATGTAAATCCCATCTGGCTTTGTTAGTTGGAAAAACATTGTTCAGGCTAGGTTGTAGGGTTTTTAATTTCTTTAATTCTGATCTTTTTATTAATTATTGTTCCTAGAGGATTTGGATGTTTCAAGGTCCTGGGTTGTTAGTTCTAGCACGGTCCAGTGTGCTCTATCAAGATTCAATTATTATATTCTATTAAATTTATCTTTTAATTGAATGTTCCTAAGTTTTAATCTCTGAGATAATTCAAATATGATGCTGTGGTTATCAATTAGAAATATAGAACGAAACTGGCAAAGAATTTTGACTTTATATTTAGGACCTCTGATATTTCATAACTGTTGACTTAATTTAGTTTTCTTTTATGTGTACAAGCAACCCATTAGTGGTTTGTAGAATTTACACACACTGCAGAGCACAAAAAGTATTTTATAGGAGAAAATATCTTATATACCAAAAGGGATGGTTCAAATTTGTCTGTTTGACTGTAACAAGGTAGGTGATATGTTGAACCAAGAAGGATGTTCTAGTAGAGAAGGAGGACATTCTGGTAAGAACAATGAAAGCGGAGGAAACAGAGTTGTCTTAGGTAGCCATGGATGATTATAAAAAATTAGATTGGATAGGGAGAGAAAATAGTATTATTGGAGATGGTTGGGGTTTGTGAAGTTGTGATACTGGCAACGGGCTGTAACTGAAAGAAAGAAGGTGTGATATTGTGAAGAGGCTATTTGAGAAAGGAAAGGGATGCAAGTGAAAGGTGTTGTTGAATTTCTGCCGAGATTGGCACAGCAATACAAGAAAAGGCTGGCTGCATTTGAAAAGGGGTTGAGACAATATAGGAGAGACATTCTTGGATGGTTTCAATTTAGTCTGTGTGAATTAAATGCATGAGGTGATTTGTTTACAAGTTAACACTTCAAGAGGAATTTTACTTTACTTTAAACTAAGCAGTTCACAGTTGTGCTATATCTGATAATTGAGCTCTATATAATCATTGGAGTTTGCTAGATAATGGTGGTTCCGCATTGCATGTGCATGTGTCAATTGTTAGAAAACAATCAATCACACAACACACAAGATTTATGAGGTTCACCCCAAATTTTACGATGATGACGACAATCCACTATAAAGATAGCAAAATTACAACGAAGAGGAGATAACCTCTTCCTCATACATTCACAAGTAATTTCACGCCTCTCAACCCTTCTCAATAGGGTGACCAAATACACCCAAGAACTTACTCCCACACTCTTGAAGTTTCTCTCACTTCTCAATATGGGTTACAAAGTTATCTCACTTGAAAAACAGTGTTCTTTACAAAAACTCCCTTCTGAAAGTTCAGGCAAGTTCCACCTCGCTTGAAAAAACAGAAAAACTAAAATTGCATCTTATGTCTAATTTCTAGCCGCATCTCAACATCCATATGCTAGAACTTTTACAGGTTTACTTAGTGAGACACACGTGCACATACACACACAAATGCACGTCTTGTTATGCTTTAGGAAACTGCATATGCATGCTCCCTTTTGTGAATGTGGTTGCTTTACTTCTGCTGGTTTTCATTTTCTCAGTCAGATAAAGCTCTATATGATACTGAGCTTAATCAGATAATGGTGGTTCAACAATGCATGTGTGCATATTACTAGAATTTGTAGAGGTTTTATTAGTGGGATTCGCGCACACATGCATCTTATGCTTTAGGAAACTGCATAGCTGCTTTTCATTTTATTGCACTAGATAAATTGTATCTTTCTTACCATCATTTTTCATTTTCCTCTATCATCCCCTTGAGTGGAGATGATAATGTTTGAGAAATTTTAAGTTAACTAGCAGTTAATAGAATAGAATGATATCATGCACATCTTTTAACTTGCCCTGTTCCAATAAAAACTGATCTTTGAGAAACATTCTCATATAGGTATGATATGGAAAATAAGGATAAGCTTTCCCCTGTTTGGATTGCAAGAGTCCTTTTTAGTGCCTTGGGTCTTTTGATGCTGGGTACTCTGCTATACACACTCTTCACAGATGGTACCCCTTTTCGCACAGAGCTTTTGACTCCGTAAGTATTTATTTACTTTTTCAGTCCTGTCTGATATTCTTGTCTTGTGAATTTATTTACTCTGTAAGAGAATTTTGGTGTAGTAGTAAGCACTGTCTTAGTTACAAATTTTGATTGCGCTGTTCATTTCAGTCATGTAATTAAAAGTTAGCTACTCTACATGTTTGCAGGTGGATGACAGCAACACTAATCGACTTTTATATCAATGTTGTTGCTCTATCAGTATGTCTTACATACCCTTTATAGTTCTATAATACCTAATTATTCATGTTTCCAGTATCTTGCGAGAGGCTGGGGGAGTAAATAGAAATCGATAATCAATTAACTGAAATTGATTACCATTAAGTTGCATGTTAAATAAGAATTCCAACTTAGAAAACAACCAAGTCAGGGTGTACTTCTGTTTAAGTAAGTTACCTTGAACTAATGAATGATTGGAGTCTTATAGTAGAATGTTCAAAAACATCCATATACCAACAAGAAAAATGTCATTCAGGAATTTGTGTTATGCAGCAACTAAAGTCATAATGAATATTCTAAAATTCGTGGCTGAGGGTTGCTGGTTGCCTCACTGATTTTTTTCCCCTCCCTTTTTCCAAGTTCATTTGTATACTTCGAAAATAGAAAGTAATGATCAATTTTGCTTTATGGTGATTTCCTGTAACCTAGTTTCTTCAACCTACCTAGGTTCTTAATCTTCTTTCTTCAGTTTTACTTGAAATCCTTGTGAGTAAGTAAAATTTGAACATTATCTGTGTGCATCAATATGCGTTAATTTCGAATTAACAATCTTCTAATCTTCTCTGCTTGCATAAAAATCAGGTTTGGGTTGCCTACAAAGAATCAAGTTGGATTACTGCAGTCCTTTGGATAATCTTTCTGATATGTTTTGGCAGGTATCTCTCATGGTTTTAAACATCATATACTTTCTTATTATCTGTTGAGAAGGCATCCATTTTCTGATGTGATAATGCATCTGTAAATATTTGCTAGCTGCAGTATACAATTTATAGACAATAACTTGATTGACACACAATTGTTTGAATCAGATTATCTGTATGATCTGTATGATTTCCAGATCAAAACCTTTGGTTTATCTATATATTGTTTTTACAATGGGTATTCATCAATGTTTTATAAGTGAGGAAAGCAACTTTTTTACTTTGAATTGTTGTGTAATTTTATGTTTCAGTTTTCAATTTTCATTAGTAATGATGCCATAATATATTGTAGATTGATGGTGAGCTAAAACGACAGAATTACAAAAATGGTTTGGTTATAGAATTTGATAATAAGATGATATTTGGGGTGTGTTAAGTTTTATCATTTGGGGTCTAGAAACTCATTTTATAACATCATGAGTCTGCTGCTAGCTCATTAGGGTCGATTATAATAGCTTGAACTTTATTGTCTCTACTTTCCAGCATTACCACATGTATCTACATTGTCCGGCAGCTGCTGGGGCTGGCATCCCAAGATCCAATCTACCTTGTTTTACTAAAAGGTGGTAGCAGGTAAGCCTACAGTTTTTTTTATAGAGTCTACTTCAATATTTTGCGTATCAGATAACTGTTGTATAATTTTCAGAAACCAAATTTCAATTCACCTGTTCTGTTGTATTTATGATATGCTGTCTGAAGTACTTAACTGGTTTGTTTGGAATGGAGATTAAGTGGGCAATATATAAAGCTATTTGTTGAAACTTGAAACTACAGGAAACAAAATTTGGTATGCATAAAAGAAAAAAAAGTAAAAATGGGGTGAGAATAGTTAAATTTGATTGGAAGTCTTTAACGTATGTTGTTAATCAAAATTGTAAATGGGAGAAGTAATGAGTAAGCTAGTTTGTTCCTGCACACCAGCAACTTGGTTGAAGAAATCTGTTAAACAATGATACTGGAAATATATGGATGGACTGATTAATGAGATAACCCGAAGAGAGTCTTCTAAAGAAACAATAGAAAGCAACATTGCTACAGTAGCAAGGAAGCTTGATCTTGCTGGGAGTCTCAATTCCTAGAAATAGTTAGGTTTTCTTTGATTTTCAAGAGTCGAGCACAGAAGTTACGAAAAAGAAAGAAATCTGAGCCCCTTCTTTTCTATCAGGATTGGTTTTTCTCATACATTTATTCAAGTTAGAAGTCTTTTCTGGACATGTATTAGTCTTGTGGTATTCTTGAATTGTTTGCTTTATAAATGGAGGTACGGAAAAAATAATTTTTTTTTAAAACTGTGTCCAATATGTCTTAGGCTAAGTTTTGCAGCATCTTGTGTGTAGGATGTGTGAGTAAGAACATGAATACAAAGAACAGAAAAAAGAAAGAAAAATGCAGATGTGAGGATTGAACAGTTCAATTGTGATGTAAAGTTTATTTTGTTGTTGTTTGTTGTAGGGCAGAAAGCAGATGTGAGAGAGTTTTGATATGAGGAGACTAAAATTTGAGGTTGATGTGCAATTCAAGACCTGTATAGCTTGTTCAAAGTGCTGCATCATTTGAAGGCATATAGTTTTCTTTATTTGGTCAAGGAGAGGAGCAGTGGAGCAGTTCCATTATAAACTCTCCGATCCATGCCACATGAGCAATCTCTTCATATATGATCCATGTTCTTTACATGGATGCCAAATCTGTAAATTTGGGAATTGATCTGTGGTATCACTTTATCATGCATGAAAAAATACATAAAATATTGTAAATTACAGTCCGGCTCACTTAAGGACCTAAAAATGAAGTTTTTTATTTGGACAAAAAAAATAATTTGTTCCCTCATGCTCCCTATTTTTACCCAAACAAACCCTAATTATTCTAATTCACAAAATAAGAAAAAAAAAACAGAAAAAACAAGCAAAAGCAGCCATGGAATTTCATTTATCTCATTCTTCCACCCAATTTTTCCTGTCTACGTTCTCCATGGTAGGGCTCGTCCCTGAACTAACCTTCCATAGCTTCAAAGACCAAGAATTTGAAGGACCCACTTGACCCTGTTGATCCCAGAGACTTGACGTCTGCAGATTCGTTCTTGGATTTTGATCGAGTCTATAGAGGATTGGTTTAAGGATACGGCAAACCCTGATATGGAAGAAACAGGGGAGGTCAAGGTTAAGGTGGTTGAAGAAGAGTATATTGGAGAGGCAAATGGCGGTGAAGGCCAAATTCTTTTTCTGTATGACCCAAATGATTGCGGGTCTGAACAGACTGTTGATGGTGTTGTCTTATTGAGGAAGAGCTGGGGAAGGTCAGTTTGCTTGGTTGTTGCGATCAAAATTTGGTTCTTGATGGTGGAAGAATGCAGTACTATTTACAAAATAGAAACTTGTGTCTGCGTAGGAAGATTTATTCTTCACCTTATAAATCCAGGAAATCCTAACAATATAGGAAAGAAGTCCTAATTACGCAAGGAAAGTAAATACAACCTTGAATAAAATAGGAAACTAAAATTTCCTGATTGTAGAAGGGAAAGATCTCTATATAAAGCCCACACACAACTCAAGGTTAATCCCACAACTTGCAAAGCTTTCCCTTGGAGATTCTTGAAACGTCAAATTAATCTCTCCTATTTTTTGTTGCTAGATTAAGTCTTGTGCATTGCCTTCTTGTCAATCTCTCACCCATGGAGAAAACACGATCATCCATTCATTCTCCCAATACGGAAGTCTCGTCACTATTCATACTTTCATAGTATTCGTGAAGGTGGAATAAGAGGGATCATCGCAGGAGCTATACTCAAGTTCCTAGATTCTGAGCTTCAGGTAAAAAGTTCAAAACCAAAACTCTATATATGTTTAGTGAGATTATTAATTATGAGCAATATATAGTACCAAACTTTGTTCACCAAACAATGTTTCATTCATTAAAATATACGAGTCCAATCTACATTTTTGTTGGCTAATAGCATGTTATAGGAACTTCTAGGATATATAATATAGTGACATGTGTAACACAAGGTTCATATGTTATTGGGGCGTATAATATAGATAAATAAATATGCGTATTACAATATAAGTGGATTAGTCACGTCATCACGTGGTGCTACCCCTAGCTAGCATGTTTATGCACTTCTCACAATTTGATGTTGGTGTGTTTCTCATGCTTTTTTAAAAATAAAATAAAAATCTAATACGACTAATTTTTTCTTTAGTTGTTAGCTATATATAGAAGCTAGATGGTAAGCATGTAAGACTTGCACATTATTTTCATGTGGTTGCAAGGACGAGCACATGTGACCTTGTGGCGGCCATGCTTACTACTCCATATGAAAATAATCATCCCTTGTATGCTGCTGAAGATATCATCTCTTTTTATCTCAAACACTGTCCTAAAGTCTTTCCCCAACCCAAGTACAGTTAATTGTTGACTGAAAAGACTTTAGGGCAGTTTCCGAGATAAAAGGGGATGATATCTTTAGCAGCATACAAGGGACGATTATTTTCATCTGGGGTAGTAAGCATGGCCACCACAAGGCCACCTGTGCTCGTCCCTGCAACCACATGAAAATAATTTGCAAGTCTTACATGCTTACCATCCAGCTTCTGCATATAGCTAACAACTAAAGCAAAAATTAGTCTTATTCGAATTTTATTTTATTTTAAAAAAAGCATGAGAAACACACAAATATCAAATTGTGAGAAATGCATAAACTTGCTAGCTAGGTGTAGCCCCACGTGATGACGTGGCTAATCCACTCATATTGTAATACACGTATTTATTTATCTATATTATACGCTCCAATAACATATAAACCTTGTGTTACACATGCAACTATATTATATCCTAGAAGTTCCTATAACATGCTATCAACTAACAGAAGTGCAGATTGAACTCATATATTTTAATGAACGGAACATTGTTTGGTGAACAGAGTTTGGTACCATATATTGCTCATAAGTAACAATCCCACTAAGCATATATAGAGTTCTGGTTTTAATCTTTTTACTTGAAGCTGAAACTCTAGGAACTTGAGTATAACTCCTGCGATAATCCCTCTTATTCCACCTCAATCAATACTAAGAATAGTGATGAGACTTCCGTTAGTGGGGGAATGAAGGGATGGTTGTATTTTCTCCATGGGTGACAGATTGAAGAGAAGGCAATGTACAAGGCTTAGTCTAACAACAAAAAAAGAGAGAGAGATTAATTTGAAGTTTCAAGAATCTCAAAAGGAAAGAAGTGCAAAACAACCAAATTCCACACTTGATATTTGGCATCTACTTCAACGATTCCCTCAGTTTTCTCTACAACACTCCTAGGCGATACTAATCAAGTGGGTCGACCGAAAAAAGACTAATCAAGCGACGCTGCTACAGATACTTCGGCAAAACAAGGGACCTCTTCTTCTTTACATCCTTGTATTTTGTATTTGGTTCAATGATTATCTCTTGGAAGTTTTAAATCGTTTGTATTTTGATATGTTTGCTTTACAGATCCCGTGGATCTTCTTTGTAATTTACTTCTATTTTCAACAAAAAATTCCATATTTGATAACTCCCAGTCCCTCCGATCACCTTCTTCATACTCATCCACTCCATTCCCACAACTTATACAGCTCTAAGCAATCAACAAAATGGTTCAGGGCCAACAAAAACACATGACCAAAATCTAGTAATATATTGATAAAATATTCAAAATCATAAGTTACACTTGTCTACGTCAATTTATTAGGGAAAAACTACTATCTCACGGGGTCTTCAATCTACAACTTATAGTTCTATCACATCAAAATCCATCTACTTCTCCAGCCGAATCTTGAATGGTAGGTGAGTCATTAGGTGGAGGCAAGTATGGAGGTGGTTTGCGTATACTCGTCTCCGATGTACCTCCATCTTTCACGATCATAACAGTGTTCACACCCTGCCAATTAAGAATCTTCCTATAAGGATTAACACCCTTTCTCTCATATCATCTCCTAAACAAATGAAATGAAATTGCAACAAGTTCTCCTACCATCTCAAGATGATGCTGATGATGTTGAGGTGAGGTGAGATGTCGTGTGGTGTACTGACGGGTAATAAAATCCTAAAGGGCTCCTGTAAAAGCCGCTGGGTTGGTTGCTATTCAAGTGGAATACTGCAATAAAATGTAAGTCGCAAAAACAGATTGCCACCAAGACCTCAGAAGCAACCAATAGAAAATTTGTTAAAGCCAATACGGTGCAAAACTTCAAATTGGAATACTTTAGACTTCTGATTGGATCATATTAAAAAATAAAGCTGTCTTTGTTAATCAAGTATTGAAGAAACTTCCAGTTAGGATTTTGATCTTGAAAAATACATGGAATGAAACTGATTTTTGGCTGCTGGATTTGGATACGCGTTGTGTAAAACAGTGGGAATTTTTTTAGTACTGAAAATCAAACTTGTTTGTTATTTAAGCTTAATGGGAAATATCTCACCAAAGACCAAAATAAAAAGTTTAATGGGGATTTCAGAAAACACTGATCAGTTCTGGGCTGCAAAAACATGTTGCAACAACTAACACTACATTATGAGTTAATTGAAGACATAAGTTGTCAATAGCCAAAGCAATATATAAAGCTACTCCAATAAGTCCACTGAAGAAAGCATGTAGCCCAAAGAAAATAAGGGAGCAAATTACCCTAGCAGTGGAGAGGGGTAGCAACAACAACAGCACCAACCCATGTATTTATTGGGTGAATCTGCTTCAATGGAGTATATACGAATGCATAAGTATTATAATGGAAGCTGCAAGACCAGCTGCCAACATATTAGCCTGCAACAACCTTGTCATAAAAGTTGCAACATTAGTCCCCAAATTCCCAGTCGATCAAATATTTCAGGTGATGCAAATCAGAATTTTATTGTCATGTAACATTTACAGAAGGAAGTGTGAATTCATTGGGTCACCTTGCTTGCCAATGAAGCAGTGCCAGCTAAACCAGCAGCAGATGCTCAGGTGACTGCATGAACTATCGTAATGCGTCCTGAAGGATATGGTCTTCACTTTGTTCAATTCATTTTGGCATAATTATCCATCTCAAACACCTACAACCAAACAATTTCTAATGATTTAACACCTAATCAAGACAAAAAATTAATACTAAACAACTGAAGATACTGCAGGCAATGAGCCATTAACTACTCAAACATCATAAACCAACTCAGGATCAACTACCAGAAAAATGTTCACCAGCAGAAGGAAAACAAGTATTACAATCGCTCAACAGAGTTATAGAACTCTTAAAGTTCCTCTAATGCTTTATCTTAGATGCTTTTTTATACCCTCACTCCATCTTATCTTAGTTATTTTTGTTAACATAATTATGAGAAAGTAAGACGTCAGTGTGAAGCAAAAAATTGAGTACAGAGTGAGACACTGCACATATAGTAAGCATTACAAAGATATTGAAGTGAATTTGGAAGTGCTTTATCTAATACTGTATCCTAATTCATATTCTGTCTAAACATTCATCAACATAAAACCTCAATAGGACAGTAAACATTTACTGTAAAGTAATGTTTTTGCTTGTGCACTTGCTTATCGATAGGGGAAAAAAAGAATAACACAAGAAAAAGATTTAAAAAAAGCTTTCTTGCCGAGCTCATTTTAGCTTTTTAAGTACCAAACTCAATTTTGACTGAAAACATATAGCTCAATGACCTCAAAAGCTCAATGTGACTAAGGCGGCTTACTTTTTTCTTCTTTATTCTGAAATAAGAAACAAAGACTTAAATGTCAAGAATCAAGAGCATTCAAGTAACATCTGGTAGTGGATAAGACGTCTACTTACAAAGCAAGAAACAACTTGTCATATCCTTTAGAATGTACTAAATTATGACACCCATCTGGACTCTCCTCACTTCATCGTCCGCAAAAGGCCTTGCAATCTGATTCTCTCTTGAATAAGCCCTCTACATGCTCCAAATTCTTGGTCTCCCATTAATTAAGACCAAAAATTTATACTCAAATGCCCCCTAATCCACTTCCTCCAAACAACCACAAAACCCTTCCAAAAGCATGATAGCATTAGAAATATTTCTTTTTCTCATAGCTGCATTTTAAGTACTCAAAATTTAAAAAAAAATATTGCTTCTATAAAAAAAATAAAGTTAAGAGAGAAAAATATTACCTGAGATGAATCAAGTTTCATGTTGTTCACCAATAATCTCGGCAAGAGCACAAGCCATCTTTGAAATGGTGGAATCTCTTAGCATCTCGCATGATGAGTTCCCTGCCTACAATTTTTGAAATAATCTTCAATGCATTATGGCAATCACCACAAACACGAAGATTCTTGATTACCCTAATAGATGACCGAGCTGGGCTGCTGAGGAGGGCATAAGCTACAGCAAGTCTCTCACTATGGGCAAGCAAAGCATCTTCCTTGCCTTCCTGATCTATGTCATGTAACACGAATCTAGTCTCTGGAATGTAACCAGCCTCCTTCATTTGTTCCCTTAAACCCCTAAGTTGAGCATAAATCTTATCATTCTCAGGATGAGATGTATCTCCTGCTTGATATTCATGGACTCGGCTCCTGAGTTCTAAAATATTTTGGGCTGCTAATTTTTTCTTCTCTTTCTCCTTTACAAGGTCCAAATCTTTTGCAGGAACAAGGCCAGCCTTTGATTGCTCATTTAAGCTGGAGGGATCTAGCTGCTCAATAAGCTCAGCACACCGATCCCCTAGCTCCAAATACCCATGAACTCTGCAGAGATTCATCAAGGTTTTCCAAATATCGACATTAGGTTCCAATGGCATCTTTTCAATTAACTCCAAAGCTTCTTCCAGATAACCTGTACTTCCTAGCATATCTACTACACTGACATAATGATCCATAGTCGGGACAATGCCATAATCTTTGCTCATTGATTCAAAGTGCAGCAGTCCTTCAGTAGTATCTTCCAAGACACTATAAGCGTGGAAAACACCAATAAACATTTGCCCATCAGGTTTCAGACCTGCTTTCTTAAACTCATTAAATAGATCAATGGCATCTTCCCCAAGGCCATTTTTAGCAAGCCATGTTATCATAATGTTCCAAGATGTCAAATTGGGCTTTGGCATCTTGTTGAAAACCATGAATGCGTTGTCCATAGAACCACATTTAGAATACATCTCTAAAATTCTGTTGTACATGCACACTTCCAAAGGAAACGCTAATTTTGTAATGTTTTCATGAACAAATTTTGCTTCTTCCAGAGCTTTAGCCTCCCTGCATGCCTTCATTAACTGTAAATACAGATGCAATTCCACATGAACATGCTGCTTCTCTAGCACAACCAAGATCTCCACAGCCTCCTTAACTTTGCCCTCCTTGCAAAAATTATCCAACTTTTGAAGAGTACCACTGTATGGGCTACTTTCAGAAGCCTCAATCAGTTTTCCTTGAGATTTAGACTCACTTGCTACTTGAGAATCCACTATCCTGTTTTGAAAAGGATCCGTATTTGTTTGAGATTGTCCAACATGTGGGCTTTGCTGATATTGACTAGGGCCTTGCTGATATTGTCCACAACTAGGGCCTTGCTGATATTGTCCACAACCAGGGCCTTGCTGATATTTTCCATCCCTAGGATTCTGCTGATTTTGTCCATAACTAGGGTTCTGTTGATATTGTCGATAGCTAGGGTTCTGCTGATACTGTCCATAACTAGGGTTCTGTTGATGCATTGCATCGTTCCTTGTGTAATAACCATTTACATTTTGCTGATATTGTGCAACATTCTGCATACAATTCTGATTCAGGTTTCCCTGAAACCCTGAATTGCCTTGTGAACCAAAACCATCTGGATTCTGTCTGACTTCTATGGATCCCTCCTGCCGAGACGCATATGGATTCTGTATACTTCCATTTTCTAAATGTCTCCAATCCAATTCAGGGGTCTGCAGCAACCCTCCATTTTCTTGCCCATTATGCCCACAAAAATTTCCATCTTGTTGAAGTGGATGGGTCAGAAATTCATTCCTTGTGCTTCTCTTAAAAACCCCATTGTAACTCTGATTGTACTGATTTGAGCTCTGCTGGGGGTCCCTTGAACCATCTGCACAGGCCCCATTTAGTTTCTGTTGCAGCTGCACATTATTTTGACCATAATGCCCACTATAAGTTCCACTCGGCTCGGATGTACTGTTACTTCCCTGTATAAACATACAATGAAACAAAATCACAAAGCAGCCTACAATTAAGCAAACTTCATGATCTTAAAGCTTACGTTAAATTTGCCAAAAAAAGAAAAAAAATCGTATTGTAGTTAAGTTGTTAGCCTCATGCTGAGCCTCAACTTCCTCGTGCTCAGGACCCGTAGCAAATGCATATGCACTGGAACTAAAGGTGAAAAAATTCGTAAGACAAAATTCCAACTGACAAAAACTTCGAAAGCCCCAGTAAGAACAGAATCCAATATCAACAGAAATGGTACATGTTAAATGCATGAAAATGGTGGGATGTAAAAACCCAGAAATGCCATTTTCAAATTTACAGAAACGAAAATGGATACCTTAGGCGAGCTTTGGAGAGCTCCCAATAGCAGCGACCATGGCGGCGGCCAGCCCAGTGCGAAGAAGCTTTGGTGGCCCCAGAAGCGAGACCAACAGCAGTAGCCGCCGAAAGGGCTCGGATTCCGTAGGGGTGGGATTGGGAGAGAGAGTGTCGAACGACGTCGTTGGCTGCCGAGGAGGAAATGAAAGAGAGGTAGAGTGAGTTTTTGGATGTTAGAAACTTGGAGGAGAATCTCAGCAGCTTCCTCCACATCGTCTCGTCAATTGAGAAAGAGCGAGAGAAGAGGAAGAAGAAGAAGCAGAAGAAGGCAGAAGAAGGCAGTGAGTGCAGCTCACCTGAGCGCCTGTTTCTAGGAGAGGGAATTTCGCTCAAACCCGAACCCTGAGCCTAACCTTGAAATTTCGGGTTTGGGCCGGCCAGCCCATTTTAGTGACCTTTAAAAAAAAATTTAAAAAAAAAGTCACTTTCCCTTTCACTTTCGTTCTTGTAGTTTGTGGGATTTTCATTTTTATTCCTGTAGTTTTAGCTATGGCAATTGAATCCTATACTTCGATATCTTCGTAATTCTAGCACACGTCCAAATTTCACTCTAATTTCGTGATGTTGTAACTGCGTTGCTGATATAGAGGGGTATCTTGTATGGAGTTTTGGATAGAATTAGAAGGAATTTGATAAAATTTATAACGTGTCATTGAATTGTGATAAATTTAAAATTATAAAGTGAAATTGACAAAATTGAAATTATGGAGACCAAAATGGTAATAAGGTAAACTGCAGGGACTAAAATGACTTTTGCCAAAAAAATTATTTAAAATCCCATGAAATCCCCGAAAGCCCAAAATTTGGCGCCCAAACCAAGCCCCAAATAATAGATCGCTTCCAGAATGTTCAGAAATATCAAAATCCCACATTTACTTGTGAAAGTCGAAAGCGGAGAGGGAGGAGAGGGCGAAAAGAAAATGTCCGCCATCTTCATTGCAGTTCAGTGCTGCCAATGCTCCACCATGCAGGTATGTAATACTATTAATTGCTATACATCTAATATATGTTGGTATATATATATATGAGCATTTGAATCTGAATCTTGTTGACGTTGTTTGGTGATGAATGGAAATTAAATTGTAGGTGAAGCAGAGGAAGCAGAGCAGCAAAAGCAACAAGTGGACATGCGTAGTCTGCAATCAAAAGCAGTCTGTACGCCAAGTGTTTGCTCAAGGTCCCATGGCCAAAGACCTCCGCCTCTTCGTCCAGTCTTCCAACATGTCCCGTCAACAACAACAACAGCAGCAGCAACAGCCTGCCCTTGCTTCTTCCACTAGTCCGTACAATACCGAAAAGAAGAGACGAACGGATTGGACGGAATACCTCGATTCTAAGGATGATCAGGGCACCAACTTGAAGCAAGAAGAAGATGAAGAAGGTAATTGTTGGTATTGGGTTTTGATTGAAATTTGAAATTGAGGAAAAGATTATAGGAGGATGTTAATGTATTTGCGTGTTTGATTGGTTTTTATGTAGGGGTTGGTTTTGAGCATGAGATTGTAACAGAGTTTCCGGCAGAGTTGTCCAAGAAACGAAAGCTCAACAAATATGGCTGTTGGTCAGATACAAGAAAAGGAGATGCAGATGAACTTCACAATCTCAAATCAGTTTTCTCTAAGAGGAATTTCAACAAACATGTTGTCTCCCCAGCAGGTAACTTTGTTCTATTTGTTTGTTTCTTTACATGATAATTAGGCTTATTTCTTGTACCTTCTTATCTGGTGGTATAAATGCTAATACGTAGTGGTGTTGTCGTCAAGCTTGCTTTGGGGTAAATGGCTTTCCATTTTTTTCTTTATTCGCATTGTTTGATGTTCTTCTTGTTTTCGGGGTTTTCGCTATTCTATTGGAACCGTTAAATCAAGGCCCTTTGTGGTTTGTTGAAATTGATACACGGATACAAAAGTTGAATGTTACTTCCTGGAGATAATGGCTAAGATAATTAAAACTTGTATATTTGTTAATATGGTTTCTTACTTTCTTGTAGGTTCTGCCTTCTTTTTTGTCTTCATTGTTGATTCTTTATTCTAACAAAATGTTTCTTAAGAATAAATGAAAAACGATACAATTTTTGGAACAGAAAACACTAAACTTAAGTTTGTTTTTGGTCAAGAAAATACTAAAATGAAGTTGAATGATCTGGAGATGTTCTTGCTGTGATTAATACAATAATAAAGACGATGACATATCTGCTGCTAGTTTTTTGATAGTATGCTACAACTATTTCCTGGAAATAGGAACTAATAGTATGTCAATAGTTTCCCAAACCCTTAATCTGATGGTTTTGCAGTTTTTCATCAAGAAGTAAAAATAAAAAACCAGATTGGAACTTATAAGCAATTTAGTTTTGTTTCTTCACAAAAACAGTAATTACGATTTGACAACATTTGAACTCATTGCTTTTTCCATTCCACATGACTATCATGTACACTTTCGTCCACATTCCAAGTCCTCAACCATTTTACAAGTTTCCAAGTCTACTCACGCTCAGGTAGGATGACCTGATGCATTTTCTTGACTGTAGTTCTCAAAGAAGAAATATGAACTTTGCTAGCAAAGAATAGAACTAATACTACCAACGAGGGTTTAGTTGGAACGGTCAGGCCCATGGTTTGCTCCCATGTGGTCTGAGGTAAAAAAAAAACCCCCAAAGGTACCTTTGTATGTAGGGTTCAGCTGGCGGGGAGCCCCAGTTTCAAAGTTGTGTCCGCTTTGCAGATTGGGGAACCCCAGTTTCAAAGTTGTGTCCGCTTTGCAGATTGGTGGATTTCGAATAGAACTAATACTAGACTACATGAGCCTCTCTCGATGTCCAGCAATGATAGGGATTGTGAAACTTTAAACACCAATTAAGGTGTAGCAAATTAAGGAATTTGTTTTAATGTATTATGAATGGCAGATGAGGAGCAGATGAAATGCGAGCTAGCAATCACCAAGGAGACTTCAAAATGGAGAGAATTTGTAATGAGAGATGAGCTGGAACCAAGAGCATGTCAGGCAACAAAGACTATACTTAGTGGAGCTTCCAAATGGAATGACTACATAACCCCAGATGAGAGTGGTGATTATGACCTGCGACGCATTAGTAGGAGAGAAGATGCAGATACTGCAGGCCAACGGAGCAATGAAATCAACCAGACAGTGACAAACTATGAAACGGTATTCGCAAACGATGATGAGACGGTAGAAGATGACATCCATCCTGATTTCTTGCACCTGGATAGGTCTTGATCTTGAACAAAGATCAGTGCCAATTGGTAAATATGGTTCTTATTACTAAATTGTAGTTTGATATGGCAACATAGTATCGTTTTCTGATTCAAACAACGCTTTATGGAAAGGGAATTGTGTTTGTTATCTGCTATCAATTTCTGATTAAAACAACCATTTATGGAAAAGGGCAAAGCATGTATCCATGTATGCATAGGTCTTTAGAGTCCTTAAGGTGTTAATGTTGGGATGGATGATCTCTATTCAAGTTATAGTGCGAGCAAATAATGCTCCATCTCCCTCGATCCCTCCTTCATTTCCCTCTCATCTTCTTCCTGTTAGCAATAGTCAATTAATGAGGATTAGTTTGGCACCTACAATGTTTAGTCAATTAATGAGGATTAGTTTGGCACCTACAATGTTTAGTCAATTAATGAGGATTAGTTTGGTTGCCTAACTAGGTTGGTTGCCTAACTAGGTTGGTTGCCTAACTTGGTTGGTTGCCTAACTTGGGGGGCTTGACTAATGTCTTAGGAACTTGTATATATATGTGTTGATTGTAAGTAATGAAACATAAGTGAAAAATCAGAAAATATTCTACAACTTTCATTCTCTCATTCTCTCTACACTTTCCACTCTCTACTCTCAATATTCTCTATGTTTTGGCATGGTATCAGAGCCTAATGGCTAATCCTTAAAGATCCTCTATCAAATTGAGAGTCGTTGGCGTTTTTTCATGTTGCTGTAAATTCTCTTGTTTCCATTAAATTTCCTCTCTTTTATCTGTATGGGCAATAAGTCCCTTGGCCACGATGGCCTAATTTGTTTCCTATGGGCAGTACGTTCCTTGATCATCATGATCTCTTTCCTCCGTGAGCCTCGTCATTGCTCACCGAGCCATTTCCTTTCCTCCGCGAGCCTCGTCACCGCTCGCTGAGCCTTTTCCTACTCGGCCTTGTCTCTGTCATGCCGAGCTACACTACTGCTGCTGTTCCCTTTGCATAGCCACTCTGGTGTTTGCATCATCTCTCAAGCTCTAACGAGCTCTCTTATATATATATATATATGTATGAAAATCTTTGCTACCTCTTCTCTTTCACGCCAATAACTTGGCTTCCTTTTCCCTTTATTTTATTGACTTGTTTTGCACCATATGCCTCTTCCTTTTCAACAACTCTTACACTTGTCATCGTCACCTACCCAATCTATACAATATTCGTCCCTTTCTCTATGTGTGCATACACATGTCATCCACCTTCATTCATTTTTATTTCTTCTTTCTTTTTGGGTTGTTGCAACTCCTCTCCATCTTTTATTCCTTTTCTCCAGTTTTTCGGTTGCCCATCTCCATTCCACCTTTCCTTGGATTTGTTTCTGCCACGAGACTGCCATGTTTGAGTCTCTTTACTATTATTTCATTTTCTCTTCTTCCAAATCTCGACCCTCTACCAGTGTCAGATTTGAGGGGGAGATAGATGCAACTTTATTTGGGTGCTGCAACCTTATTGTCATTACCGGTGTTGCTTTCTCCAAATCTCGACTCTCATACGTCGTCGGATTTGAGGGGGAGTGACACTGCTGCTCATCTATTCCGCTGCAATTCTGTCATCTATTCCGCTTCTACATCTGAGCTTCAGTCAGCTTCTGTTTCTCAAGTGCCACTGCTTTTATGGTTCTGACAACCCCTTCTCTTCAGGGGGAGAGGAGGAGTGAAGAGAAGTTGTGTCTGCAATAATGGAAGTATTTGTGACGCTGCTAGTATTGTTGTTGCTTACACCATCCTTTGATGGTGCCAGCTCCTGCCTTTTGTGTCCCTTTGCTGTTAACAGTGTTGTTGCTCCTACCTGTTATGAGAGTTGTTGGGGACAGTGTTGCTGGGGATAGTTATATTGCTCTTGCTGGTGCCAGTGTCTTAGATTTCTCTCACTTGTGCCAGTACCACTGATCATATGGCTTCATCGACCCCTTCTCTTCAGGGGGAGAGGGGGAGTGAAGAGAAGTTGCCTCTGCTGTTGTTACTGCCACAGTTGTCTGCCCTGCCTTGTCTTGCTGGTGCCAGTGCCTTATATTGCTCTTGCTGGTACCAGTGTTGCTCTTGCTGCTGTCAGTGTTGTTGTCTCTTGTTGAGGACAGTGTTGTTGTTGCTTCTACCGTGTTCTTGCCTTTACCGGTGTGTTTCCGATGTGGTCATGCCCGTTGTCCTTTGCCTTTGCTTGGGTTTGGTTTGCCTTGCCTTTTCTTGGGTTTGGTTTGCCTTGCCTTTGCCTTTGTCGTGCCTTGCCTTATCTTTAGGGTTTTGTTGTCCTATCTGGCCTTTATTTGCCTTACCTTGCCTTACCCTTTCTTTTTAGGGTTTGGTTTTACCTTGACGTGTTCACAGGATTTCTGTGTCCTTGCCGTGTTCACAGGGTTTCTGTGTCCTTTACCTTACCTTTGCCGTGTTCACAGGGTTTCTGTGTCCTTGCCGTGTTCACAGGGTTTCTGTGTCCTTTACCTTACCTTTGCTGTGTTCACAGGGTTTCTGTGTTCTTTGCTTTGCCTTTGCCTTGTTCGCATGGTTTATGTGATCTACCGACCAACTGGCTGCACTTGGATTTGGTGTTGCCACCGATAGACCGAAATGATTAACTTCGATGTGGCCTTTGCTCCACGTGTGGCCCACCATGTAGTGGTCCCACGTGAGGGGGCATGTTGAAGTGGATCGACATTCTATTAAGAAGAAGCTTGATGCGGAAATATTAATAACGACAGTCTCTCTTTTGGCAAGTTGGTCATTGATGATATCTATGCACCAACTTGAGGGGGAGTGTTAGCAATAGTCAATTAATGAGGATTAGTTTGGCACCTACAATGGTTGGTAGCCTACAATGTTTAGTCAATTAATGAGGATTAGTTTGGCACCTACAATGTTTAGTCAATTAATGAGGATTAGTTTGGTTGCCTAACTAGGTTGGTTGCCTAATTTGGTTGGTTGCCTAACTTGGGGGGCTTGACTAATGTCTTAGGAACTTGTATATATATGTGTTGATTGTAAGTAATGAAACATAAGTGAAAAATCAGAAAATATTCTACAACTTTCATTCTCTCATTCTCTCTACACTTTCCACTCTCTACTCTCAATATTCTCTATGTTTTGGCACTTCCACCCTCTTCGATCGATGTAATTCATACTGAATGTATACGTGAGTTGCTCAAAAATTTCCATCGAAAGCATGACATAAATGTTATACGTATGGGATGTGTGCTTAGGGATGTTAACAAATTAAATATGAAGAATCAGAAGAAGAGTTCTACAAATGTTTTCACAAGCATACTGAAGATTGTATTACCTCACCCCAAAAGTAACAAAAATTAATGCACGTTTGAGAGTACGTCTATGGTTGCAATTTTGGATTTGATATGAGCAATCTTATTGTAGTCTCTTTCTTCGTTGACATAAATTCCAAACACATAAAATTGAACACGTTTCTTTATATGAACACATAATGTTGAAAGGTTTCTATATATACAAAATCCTAGAACTATATATTTCAAAGAAATTATAACCTCTCATAGAAATTGACATTTTTGTCCTTAGAATAGGACACTTTCTAACAAATCTCATGCTAACCACCCCTGCAGCCACTAAGCATCTCCAAGGGAGTATGCAAATGAAATAGGCAAAATTGTATTATACAGAATGATGTGGCATGTTGCCTATTCAGTTACCTCTTAAAAAAATTACTACCACACAAAAAAAGGAAATTGTATTTTATAATAAACAAGTACATGGGCCCAATATACCTCTTTCATTTGAAGTAGGCAATAATGGCTTGTTGGGAGAGGTAGGGGTGGGCATCAATCCGGCTAAACTAATGAAACTAGCCGATTCAAACCATAATTACCGGTTTGATTTGGTTATGACTAATAAAAATTCAAACAGTTTAAAAACTAAACCATACCGTATATGGTTTGGTTTTGAGCTTTTGTATCAAACCGGATTGTTTATGTGTGTATTTGTTTATTAATATTTTATACTTTACTGAGATAATAACTATATATGTATATTTGAATTGAGCTATATTAGGTATTGAAATTTAATTCTGACATGTTGAGCTTTAGGATGGTTTCGTACTCTAGAAAATGATTCAAGTAGAGCAAGTTGTGAATTTGTTTGCTGTAATTGGACCAACAATATTGAGAAAATAAAAAAGGAAGGAGAATTGGGCTTAGGCCCAAATTGGCCGAACCAAATGGTCTTAAATTAGTTTGGTTTGATTCGGTTTTCATCATGACTTTTTTCAAAACTGAATTGAACCACACACTAAACTGTTATATTTTGTAATTGATTCGGTCACAGTTTTTAGGTGAAACCGATCCAATCTGGACCGTGCCCGCACCTAGTAGGTATCCTTTGCCTACTCCCTTGGAAGAGGAAAAATCTTATGTGGCACATCAAATATGATTTGCCTAGTTTTTTGCCTATATCCTTGGAGATGCACCTATTGTTAAATATTTTTTTTGTTTGTTACAAGGCGGGGCAAGCCCCATTGTTAAATATTATCTATCTCTAATAAGAGTATTTCCATTGGAATATGCAAGGGAAGTAGGCAAAATTGTAATATAACAACCTAAGTGTCATGTTGCGTATCCATTTGCCTCATAGAAAAAGTTGATCCCTCATCTTTTATATTTACTTTTGTATTTCACACAAAAGTAGGTGAGAGATATGATATTATATTTTAGGATAAAAAGTAAGTAGTACTCAATATACCTATTCATTTTGAAGTAGGCAACATTACCTTGTTGAGGGGAATATACATATTTTGCCTACTTGGATGAGGAAAATGCTGATGTGGCTAGGCTTTTGCATACTCCCTTGGAGATGCTTTAAAGTGATTATTAGGAAATCCCATTACTCAGACCAAAAGTGAAGGAACACAGTTTGTCTCAACTATGCTTTAAACCTGGTAGGCACAACATAAATTTTGCAAATACTTCAATTAAGTCGCAAGGGATCAAATAGGGCAAAATCTTCCATCCCAAAACCGTACTATACAACAAATAAAGAAAAATGTGTGTGTGTGAGAGAGAGAGAGAGAGAGAGAGAGAGAAATATAATCCAGCAAAAATCTCAAATCAAATCCTAAATAGAAAAATGTCATAATAAGTCCATAAAAAATGAAAGATGCCGATCAAAATCCTAGCAACCTTAGGTCTGCAAAGTTAAAAACGTAAAAGTTTCAGGCATTTGAGTTGCCACATAAAATAAAACCCGGCAAAATAAACCAGATCGTAGCAAAATATTCTTGTCTTAAAAATCCCAGTACTAATGGCAAGTCATTTTTGTCCACAAAAAAATTGGCAAGTCATTTGGGCCAGCGAAAAAGGGACCCAGTGCGCAAAATTAGTGATGAATAAGGAGAGATTCACTCGTTGAGATCCAACGAGTTAAGCTGATCAGCAACTTCAGACTTCGTTGCAGCTTTACGAAGGACATCCATTGCCTCAGCTACCTTATCCTTTAAGGCATCCGGAGACTCAATAAGATGGAGAACCTCCGTTTGGTCCATCTCCAGCAACATCCCGGTCACCTTAGCAGTGTGTTCCGGCTCAATACGCTCAACAAGTGGATATAGCTGCTCACCCAGCATCTGCAAGTTTTAAGACAGTGGAATAACTTCAATTATATTGTTCTTGTGTTCTCCTTTCCCTCTAGAAGTCTAGAATAAAATCATGCACAACCCTTAAAAACGGAATATCAATATAAGTTGTGCGCATAATAAGAGGGACAAAAAACATACCAAGCGCTGATTCTCTGGGGTAGCAGAAGCTAAAGCTGAAGCAAGTGTTGACATCGGCAACGGCCCAGAACGCTGGCTATCATTAGGAGTCACAGGCATCCCTGAACCATCAAAGGGCAAAGGCATTACTGGACCCACAAGACCTTGAGGAGCGACAGATGGATCCACTCCATTCCGTGCATTACCCATGTATCTCAAGCCTTGGTTGGAGTTACGGTGCAGTAGCTGAAAGAAAAAAACAGAAAAGTAATAGCACACCCAGAGTGAAATTTCAAAATAAAGTTAATAATGGCAATGGAGCAGGTGGCATCGTTATACCTATTGCTAACTCACATAATACTGTCATTATACTTAAATTACGCAAACACATAACATTGATGGCTGCTAAGCTAAATCAGGAAATTATTGCACCTGCTGCTGCTGCTGCTGCACCTGTTGAAAGTTCCCACCTCGCCGTACCCCCATTCGCTGCCCATGTTGACCTTGCCTCTGAAGGTGGTATGGCATAATAAAGTTTGGAGCAACACCTGGGCGCATACCAGGCAAGAGCTGCTGCTGGAAGCCATAACCTGCAGGCTGTGGGGGAAGAAGGCCAGGAGTACCTTGACCAAAATAAAGTTGTTGAGGGGCAAGCCTAGGTGCCCCAGGATGATATCCAGGAATTCCCGATGGCAATGGTGTCATTCCACCTGGTGCTCGGATTTGGGCAAAGCGTGCCTGAAACAAATGAGAAAGGTCACCTTTGTAATGCTTCGTTGGAATAATGAGAATGAGTGACAACCGAGAAGCAAAATAAGAAGAGAACCCATGCAGACTGACCAATATCTGGGTTCACCAGAGCTAGTAGAAAAAAAAATGTAAATGCTCAGACTAAATCAACGGACTTCTAGTCCTGAACAAAACAGCTAGACATAGGATGGCATTCCTGCACTGTAAATTGGAATTAACCAGCTGCAGAAAAGGAAACCAACTCTTTCTATAAAGCACACACTAAATGTAAAATACTATCAGACTCAATAAGTACATACACACCCACATTTCCTTGGTAATCAAAAGCCTTGAAACTATACAGCAATACTACATATTGGTGGCATGTAAAATTACACAGTTAAAAGTCCTCATGAGAACCTACATGCATAATCCAATATTACCAAGAGATTACAGTTTCCAAAAACCAATTAAGAAAACTACCTGTAATCGAGCCTTTCTCTCTTCTTTGCGTTGGGCTACAGCAACGTACAGTGGCTTCCGTCCAAGCATCTTACCATTCATTTCAGTCAACTGAAGAAGGGAAAAAGAGATATTATGCATGCATACATAACACACACAAAAAGGGGGGCAAAAGGTGCATTATGGAATATGCCAAGGATTTAACATATCAATAGCTTACAGCTTTATTGGCTTCCTCTGGAGTAGAGAAGGCAACAAATCCAGAACCCTTGCTTGTCCCTTGGTGATCAAGCATGACCTTGAAAAAATAAAGAAAATTAACAATGCTTCGTTTTTTTTAAAATCTTGGTTACCTTGAGGTTCCAAATGATAACTGTAGCTAATGTTTAAAAAAAACCTGCAAAGGAGATATAAGCAGGAAAAACAAACCAGTAGTACAGTTGAAATAAGATTACCTTGCATGATGTTATTGTTCCAAATTCAGAAAATAGCTCCTTTAGTTTTTCATCAGTTATTGTGTCATCAAGATTTTTCAGATATAAGTTAGCACCTTGTAGCTTCTCAAATCTACTGAGTCTTTCCTGTTCAAACTTAGCTCTCAACTCCGCCTCCCTCTCTGATTTCCTTTGAGCCCTCCCAACAAACAAAACCTTGTCACCACTAAAGGTGGTCCCATTCAACTTATCAATTGCAGCAGCTGCTGCGTCTGGCTTCTCGAAGTTAACAAAACCAAAACATCGAGACTTTCCAGCAGCATCCCTCATAACAACTGCACTAGTTATGTTACCATGCTCGGCAAAAAGTTTCTTGAGGTCGTCATCTGTAGTTGTCTCAGACAAATTTTTCACATAAACATTAGTGAAATGTGGTGATCCATTTGGCCGATTCCTTTCCTGGCCTCTTTGAAACAGTCCAACATACACCTGTTTACCATTTATCAGCATTGAATTCAGCCGTTTGATTGCTTGCTGTGCAGATTCGTCCTTGTCATACTGTACAAAACCATACCCTTTCGATTGACCATGGCCATCAATTGCAACCTTGCAAGAAAGTACAGTGCCAAAGGAAGCAAAAGTGTCAAGCAACGCCTTGTTATCAATAGATTTGTCCAGGTTCTTGATAAAGACATTTGCCCTTCCGCTCTTCCGAATACTTGGATCACGATGGGAATACATAATCCTAATGGGTTTCCCATTGATAGGAGCGAAATTCAAAATCTCCAGGGCATTAGCAGCTGCAAAAGTTGAAAATCAAAATCAAAGTCAGGAACTAGAAATTTCATACATCACAGATAAACAAATAACAAGTACTGCAATTGCTAAAGCTCTTCGCTAAGTATTCCATTCTCAATTGCACAATATAACACATAAATGTGCTTGCATAGGCACATTCAGTATATTCCTTAAAATAAAATTAACAAAGCATCGATGAATTCCCTATCAAGTTAGTCCATTGCAGAACTAAAAATAAAACACAGAAACAGAAAGACGGTGAACTAAAAACGAGGCATACAACGCAAACTTGAAACCAAATAAAGCCAACATTACACATATTAATTCCCAGACAGAAATAATTTCTTTTATAAACATGGTCGACATTAATATTTTCAATAATTACATTAGTAATATACAAGTGCACAACAGATTCAGAATCCATTAAATCCTTAAAAAAGCCAAACACTCTGTTTTTCCTGCACCACTCTGTTTACCAATGCTTCCTTCCTCTGTTGCGTAGCAACCAAGAAAGGACAAAATAAAATAGTATTTTCAAAAGTCTGCATTTTTATAATGGCCAAAATAAACAATGCGATCACAGAACCATTTTCATTATTCCAACAAAAATCCCAAACACATCGATAAAAACAAAAAACAAATACTAATAATAAACTAATGAGATTCACCAAATACAAAATTACAAAATTACAAAAATCAGAAAACAGAGCACATATGATCAAAAAGCAATTTGTGGAAAATACGAACCCTCTTGCGTATTGCTATAATTGACGTAGGCGTAGCCGAGCGATTGCATTCGGCTCTGATCCCTACAAACCCTAACCGAAACGACGCCGCCCACTTGGCCGAACAGATCGATCAGCTGCGCCTCGTTGACAGTGGGGTCCAGATCGCCCACGTACAACGACACGTTGCCGAAACCCGCCGGAGTCGGGGCCGGAGCCGCCACAGGTGGCTGTTGCGCCGCCGGGGATACGGGTTGAGCCGCCGGTGCCGATACCGCATCCGCCATTGCAAAAAATAATTAAATAAATTAAAAAATTAGGAAAAAAAATCGAAAAATAGGTATAGGGTTAGGGTTTGCGAGCGATTGTATTTAGAGTGGTGAGTAGGGTTTCTCTTGCTCTATATATGGAATGAATTTAATTTTTCGGAGGAATATGGAAAATTTATTTTCGAGGGATTTTTTTTTATTTTTTTTATTGTTCCTTCTTTTCTGTTTTCTTCTTCTCTGGAAGAGAGAGGAGGAGAGAGAGGGCTTGGAATGAGACGACGAGTGGCTTATATACGGAGAGAGAGTGAAGTGAAGCGGTGCGTTTTTAGTTCGTAGCGGTTAAGGAAGTGAATTTGCACGTGTGGTGATGACGTGGCATTCGATGTCGTCTTTGTCTCTGACTTTCTCATATGGGGGGATGTGGCCGTGCTTTTTCTTTGCTTTACGGCTGTTGTGGATGGGTTGGCCCCACTTTGTTGGTTACGCGTCACGCGGGGCTACAGACACGTCTCCTACTATTTAATGGTGCCTTTTGGCATAAACCATTGTTTTTGGGTAAATTTGGGCAGTGGTAATCTTCGTAAATTGCTTCAATTTTAATCCCAAACAATACATGTATCACGTCCATATTTATAAAGTGGACCAGTTTGTCCACTATGGTAGCACGTGGACTGTTTTGTTCTTTTGGGCTTGTATTTGTTCTGAAAGAAATTTACATAAATATCACCTGAATTTTTATTTTTTATTTTTAATTATCTAAATTATGTCAAGTGTTGTAATCCGGCGTTTATGTCTAATTATGTTAAAATCTCCGTTAAATTTATGAGCATTTCCGTCAATTTATTATAATTAAATTTTTGTTTTTTTTCAAAGAAAGCTAACCTACGTCTCTCTCACTTCCCTCTAATCCATCTTTCTTTCTTCCACGTAATGTCAGATTGCAATGGTCCAATTGATTTTGTTGTCTTCTGCATTTCATGGCTTGCACTGTATATATTTATTCAAAAACTTTTCATCCTTCATTTCATTTCAATGAAAGTTGGGCGACAAATGGAGAGCAGAGTCGGCCCATAGCATGTGCGGGCTGTGCGATCGCACAGGGCCCCCAAAATTTAGGGGCCCCAAATGTTTTTAAAAGCCCATCATTATATTATATATTTTTTTATTCCATAAATATTATTATTTTTCCCAACGGGCAGATATTTTTGTTCCATCTTCCGCCTCTGCGCAAACACAAAACACAAAGTCGTGTTGTGTCTCTCTCTCTCTCTCTCTCTCTCTCTCATATTAGAATTTGGGAGTTTCAAAAACCTCTGTGTTCTTTCTCTCAACAGCCAAGCCCAAAGTAGAATCAGTGTCTTGTTTAATGATGCCTTCGCTTTTATCAGACTATGTTTGTTTTCTGGTGCGTCCTTTGATTTTTTTGGTGGAAGCATGTTGAGCTCTTTCCGAAGGTGTTCTTCCCGTGTCGGAAAATTTTGTTTCTATATGGAATTTTTTCTCCTACTTGTATATGTAGGGCCTCAACATCCATATTTGCACAGGGCCTCCAAAATCAATGGACCGGCTCTGATGGAGAGGAGCGTCCAATACATCCAGATCAGACCAAACATAATCAGGATCGATGGGGGACGAGGAAGCCCATCCTTAGGTTAACTTTCTTATTATTATTTTTCCTGTTATTTTATTTATTATTTTTAGTTATAATTTATTGACGAAAATGCACTTAAACTTAATGAAAATTTTAACGGAGTTAAACATAGGTGGTGAATTGCAACATTTTACAACATTTAGTTGTTTAAAATAAATATTAAAAGTTCAGGTCGTAATAACACACATGGCTAAAAATTCATGTGATATTTATGCAAGTTTCCCTTTATTTTATTTTATTATATAGCGCTATAGTAGATTCGTAGGCTTTTATAACTCATGCGTATCCACGTAATCCCACAGCTTGCTGAACCAACTTTTATACATATTCAACTTTACAGTCAGAAAAGGTGACAAAACTAACTTCTCAAAGGGTTTTCATTCATGGCTCACACATTTTAGCAGAATCGTAATCATAATTAGCAGAAGCTTCCCCTCCTCTAATTATAATGAAAAACATCACTCCACGTGTGCTGAGATCTAAAAATCCCCAACAATCTGGAAATTTCTTCTTACGAAAACTTATTATACTGACCCTTTTTCTGCAAATATGCTTCACGACTACGGAGAGGAAGCTAGTCCTGCAAATCCTCGTAACTTGAAGACTTGCTCCTCAGCAAGTCTGGTGTCAAATCATTCCATAGCTGGTAGCAATATCAAATTTCTAAAGCCAAGGTACTAATTCATGATAGAGAGATGATGAATCATCAGACTAATTAGATCATCAATCCCTCCAAAAGTATCCAACAGATAGATTTTGATCTCTCGGTTGAAGCTCAGTAAACCACAGAGAGAGCTAATGGCTGCTTCCATCAGATGGTGAGGGCCCATTTCCCCACAGTTGTCCAAGAAGGACTTGACCAAATTATCAGAGACGCCACTCAACAGTGTCACCCCTGGATGACGTTCTTCTATACGAGGCATGTTCTGGTACGAAATATTCCAATGCGAAATGTGTGGCACTGCATCATACCAGTACCCTTTCTCCTTAAACTCTCTCCGTTTTGCAACAAGAGGCCAGCAAGATACCAAAAAGGAACCAAACCACAACAAACTCAACAACCAAGCACATAGCAGGGGCAAGGCACAAGGAGAACAATAGAGAATTATTATCATGTGAAAAAAAAAATTTCAATTAACTGAAAAAGGAGAAATAGATAACTTAAAATTAGCAAGTATAGCCATGGGAAGAGCAGAGAAAGATGAGTCTGGATAGTTGAGACTCTTACCTTGATTTTTGGAAGAGCGAATATTCTTGTCAGATTGAAAGGCAAAGAGGAGAAATAAAATAAAAGCAGAGATGAGGCAGATAGGATAAACCCTGGTTCCACTTATCAAAACAATCAGTATAGCAGACAAAAAAGAGGCCAACGACAAGGAAAGAAATTGAAAATTGAAACTCACCAGCAAAACTCAGTAGAACACCATTAGATGAATACCCATCAAATAGGGCGCGCAGGCTTGTTCTCTTTGAAGAAGACGTGTTATTCCTGAAATTTAATCGAGGAGATTTGGCAGGCAAAAAATGAAAATTCCCTCTCGTCTGTGAATTGTACAATTCCGCCTATTACCATGGAATTTCAACTCATGTGCAAATCCCACGATATTTTCTGCGTGTAATTTGTAATTTAACTTGCATGTTTTCTCTTTCTTTTTCCCTAAACCCTAGGTGATCGACTACATTGTAAGCATTTTCAGCGAAGATACGCATGACTCCACACCAGACTCAATTAGAAAGTTCCACAATGCCAGGCACTGAGGCACATATGCATGACTCCACACCAGACTCAATTAAGAAAAAACATAGGGAAGAAGGCATTGGAAGTGGCCACAAAGTTGCATGGTGAAGGATGCACATGTCGGCTAGGATTGCTTCAATGGCATATGTTTAATTTTCTATCAGCTTTTCTTTATTTCTCTGGTTCTTTCACACAAAATTGCAAAAGTATAACCCCTACAAAATTACTAGAAAGACAGCCAAAAAAAAAAAAAACTCAACTTTAAAATTAAATTTAACTAAAACAAATGATGCATCGATGATGATTTCAAATGTGATCAGGAATCTAGAACATATATCTATCTAAGCACTGGCTAGGCTAAGATGTCAGTGCAAAAGTGAAACGAAACTAAATTAAAGGTACCACTAATTCATGATGGAGAGATGATGAATCGTCAGATTAATTAAATCATCAACGGTTGAAGCTCAGTCGACCACAGTGAGAGCTTGATAGGCTTTGTCAGCAATGGCTGCTTCCATCAGATGGTGCGGGCCAATTTCCCCATAGTTGTCCAAGAAGGACTTGACCAGATTGTCAGAGACGCCCCTCAACAGCGTCACCCCTGGGTGATGTTGTTCTATACAAGGCATGTTCTGGTCCGAAATATTCCAAACCAAAATGTGTGGCACTGCATCCCCGTACCCTTTCTCCTTAAATTCTCTCCGTTTTGCCTCATACCGAGTCTTCCATGATGTACCCCCAACATATCCACCGTAGTCAGCGAACACAAACACCTTCTTAACCATCTGCTCTGCCTTCAAGTTCTCTTTCACAGCCACTTCCAGAATAAAATCCAATACCTTCCTTTTATGAACAAAGGATACCAAGTTCCTGCTGCATTTCCTCATCATAAACTCGCACTTGGACTTGAGATCATCCCCTTGTATCGAATGCAGCATCAGCTGATCCGGCAAATGACCGGAACTGATCACCTTTCCTTTCCATGCCGGCTCTTCACTCAGTTCAGACACCAAAAGTCCCAAACTCACCGCCAAGCGCGTTAGGCCATTGTAATCTCTGATGTGACACACTGCCAAGCAGTTTTTAAATTTTCCCAAACCCTCCCCCTGCTTTTGCTGCTGCTGCTTTAGGTACATATCCTCCACCATTGCCTTCCACTGAAGCTCAGCCCCTTCCCTGACATCCCCATCTTCTACGACATAGCGTATGATCTCATTTGGGAGCATAGCATCAGGCTTTATTATGCTGCCATGGCCACTCAAATTGCCTCCTCTTCCTCCTGCTTTTTTCACCTCCTCCAAATACATCTTAACTTCAGAGCGCTGTCGTCCAATAAACATGCCTTGACGCTTCCAGTACCTGTTCAAGGGCGCCAAAACCTCATTCCTAATCCGCTCCCACTCTTCTGATTGATAAGATTGATTTGGTTGGTCTGATTTGGGTGGGCAAAGCCTCCTCGCAATGCTTTCACACAGAAAAATGGTGCGGGCAGCGTGGGAGTCCTGGGGTTGTTTGGTAACGCAACACCCTGCAGCCTCGCTAACAAAAAGATCAGCATAAGCGGCGGCGTCAAGAGTACCATCTTTATCATCTTCATCGTCGTCGTCATCATCACCGTCAGTTATATAATCTGATGGCTTCAAATCCAGCTTGTGCTGCTTCATTTTGTCAATATCAGACTTCAACCTCTCCACAAAGACATCCACTGCCCGGTCGTGTAACAACTGATAGTCCGGGTCACAGTGGAGTCTCTCTGCAGCGTCTTGGTCTTGTTCTAGAAGGCGGTAGAGAATCTCGATAAGGACATACAAACCCCCGAACGAATCAGCAATGGAGGGGAGGTTGCATAATAGCGTCTTGGGGTGCTTCTGGTGGAGCCAAAACACAGCCGTGTAGAAGCCTTCCGGATAACATTTTCCGCTGCTGCTACGAATAGCATGGAGATTGAAGATGAGCTTGAGGGTGGTTAGGGGATTGTGGGACCAGGCCACCGGCAGCAGTGTCTTCAGGTAGTTAAGGGACGCCTGGTTCTGCTGCTGCTGCTGCTGGGTCGACTCTTCATCGCTGCATGTTTCTGGTCGTGTCACCTGGAAAAACAGATCATGGCAGGGATCACCGTAGGAAGAGAAGGAGGAGCAAATAGGGGAGATGGATATCTTCTTGGCCATGTCACCGTTGGAGTTGGAAGCCATTAATCTTCTTGTGAGCAGTGTTGGAGGACCGACAACAAGAGTTTTTGAAGTTGGAATTGTAGGAGTAGGAGGAGCCATTACTTTCAGAATCCTTGTGAAGTGAAACACACTTGCAGCGGCACTTGTTTCTTCATCCCTAATTCCTCATATTGAAATTGCAATCGAAAATCAACACACACAGATTGATTAATTCTCTCTCTGTTTTTTTGTTTCGTAGACGAAGATGACTTATAGATTAAGAAACGGAGTTATAACACGTATCAAATACAGACCTCGCATTCCTTTACCACTCAAGTGTACGGCATCTGCCGTGCTTAGGCCCCCCATCTTCCCTTCCCTAATGAAAGAGTCCACCGCCTACCTTAGCAGTCTCAAATAGGGCGCGACATAATTATGACACGGATACCTTTAAAGCAAGCAATTTCCAGTTGAGTAAAACTGTGAGAGATTTAAACACACAATTATCTTTCTCTTAAAAAAATTAATAAAAGTTAAATTTTTGCTTTTTGACGTCAAAAAATAAAAGACACAAAACAGGAAAATTTACCAAAATATTGTCCTTCAAATGACCAATATCATCTAAATTATATGGAACCACACCAAACACATCTAAAATTTTGCAACAAACTCTTCATATCCAAAACATGTCGTAGCTAATACACCATTATTAAATAAACTCAATAATTATTGGAACCTGGAATCGTAGTATTATCATTACGTCAAACTTCTTTATTTTTATTTTTTTTAGTACAAAACATTGAGGGGAGGGATTTTACACAAATATTCATTGGATGCATGGGTTTTGAACATCAAAGTTTTAATATAAATGATTGTTTGTACCAAAAATTGCATTTTTGCCCATTTATGGCAAAAATATATGATTTAGCGGATTCTCAAGGAAACCACTTGTTTTACATGCCAATACAGGAAAACTAAAGATATAATCTTTGATTATTTCCTAGATTTATACACTAATCTAATATGGCTAATAGTGGCTTTATTTGGAAGGAAATATTAAGTGGCTAATAGTGGCTTTATTGTCCTTCAAAATGACCAATATCATCTAAATTATATGGAACCACACCAAACACATCTAAAATTTTGCAACAAACTCTTTGTAACATCCCGACCCAAAATAAAATGAATAGTGAATAAATTAATTTCAAGAATTATGAATTTCCAATTTTGCTCTCGGAGTAGGGGTAATTTGGTTATTTTTAATCCGGGAGGATTTCAGGGCAGTGACTGGTACCTTTACGTAGGTTGTACTGAGACGAGTCCGTAGACATGCAGTAAGCTTGAATCAGAGTTGTAACGAAAAAGTTACGATCTTAAAACCCTCAGTGGCATAATCGTAAATAAGTTGAAGTTTGAATTTTATTAAAAAGACAGAAATGACCTCATTTCTCTCTCTCTCTCACGATCTGCAGAAACAGCCCCCCCTTCGAATTTTCTCTCCGTCGCAGCCACTTCCCATCGTCGTCGCGGCCACCACACGCCGCCACTTGGGGCGGCACCGGTCCCAAAAGGACCACCACACGACCCTCTTCCAGTTCCAGCCCATCGCTGCCCCGATCCGCAGTCGAGATCGCCGGAAACAGCCAAACAAGCTGCTGGTTTTGGACAGTTTTGACAGAAACTTCCAAGCTTTCGTTCTCCTTCGTTTCTCAACCAAATCAGTCGAGTGAGGTATGAATTCTCGACTATTTTTCGTGATCTAGCTGCCTGTTGGATAGGATTCCAGAAATTGTGAGAGTTTACAGTTCAATTTTTGAATTCATAGTCGGCCGGACTTCGGGTTGAATTTCCGGCCACTTCCGGCCACTTTTTGGCCATAGCCCAAGAACAAAAGTGACTCCAAATTAGGTGTATTACCTAGAGTAGGAGTTTGGAGTCAAGATGTTAAGTTTTTCCGGCGAGTGGTTATCGCTTTGGACACCCAAGCGCTGCCGGCGCGTGTGGCGGCGCGTGGGCACTGTAGCAGAGAGACACTTTTATCCTAAAATGATCTCCTGGTTGTCACGAGCGCGTAGAATTTTACGGATCTCAATTCGGATAACATTTGAACCCCGAACGGATTTTACATATTGTGTGATTTCTGGGTTCGATATGTTAGAACCGTTGGATTGCTTCCAATTTAATATATGTTGATTTAGATATTTCTAGGATCGTGTAGGAATTCGCGGATCGGGAATCGGAGCCCCGGATGTTCCGATTTAAATAATTAAAGTTTGTGTTTTACGTTAACCGTCCGATCGTGCGATCACGAGCGATCTAACCGTCCAATCCAGACCAAATTTGCAGGACTTGTATCCTAGACCTTGTGTAACCCATAGGGACGTTCGGATCATAAAACGGAGGTCGTGGGCCCCGCGGGCCCGGTTGACCAAGTTTGGGCAGTTTGACCCTCGGTTGACCGTGAGTCTCCTGAGGTAGTTCCACTCTTGGAGGAGTACTAGAACGACCCTTTTGGACGAGTCTTGACCGTCATTTGATTTATGTTGATTTTGTGGATTTATGAGATTGTTTTTATGGTTTTGTGATATAAATCTCATGTTGTTGAAATTAATGATTTATTTAAATTCTTTTTATATTTAATAGTTGAATGTTTAATTTCTGTAAAGTATTTGTGATACATTTGTGGATTTGATATATTCGAGTGTCTTGAGTTTATATATATAATATTTGAGAAAGCACTATCTTAGGTACTTCCCCGGTTATGGGTTCTATGCTTGAGAGTTTATTTGTCTATGCTATAAATAGGTATTGTGGGAAAAATTGAATTAAGGAAGAGAATATTACTTTATAATATTTACATAAGGATTACGAACTCCACCATCATACGTACCTCCCCCTGGATTTGTGAATGGATTATGGAAATGTGTGATACTTGGAAATGTCGGAACCCGGGGCATGCCCTAGCGGGGTGTCGCTGTAGACCCTTAATTGGGTAGTCTGCGCGCGTAGGGCTGTTTTCAGGCGTACGGATCTTGATTCTTCGTCCGTACGTGCTGGCTGAGAGTTAGTCCCCCAGTTGGACGGCTCGTCCCTAGCCACATAGTCCGTTTGAGGGCTGATAATTGTGAGCTAGTCAACAATCCTTTGTTGGATTGTTTTCCCCAGTACATGATGTGCAACATCACATGTACCTCCCCTTGGATACTGATACATGAAAATTGTGGATATGGTTTGGATATGACGGAACCCGGGGCATACCTTAACGGGGTGTCGCTGTAGACCCTTAATTGGGTAGTCTGCGCTCGTAGGATTGTTTTCAGGCGTACGGGTCTTGATTCTTCGTCCGTACGTGTTGGCTGAGAGTTAGTCCCCCAGTTGGACGGCTCGTCCCTAGCCACATGGGCGTTTGAGGCCAGATACTTGTGAGCTAGTCAACAATCCCCGGTTGGATTGTTTCCCCTGGTACATGATGATGGTGAGAGGTGGGTGTTATTATATTACATATATGTATATGTGGTTTTGATTCTGGTTTGAGATTTGTGAGTTTGTACATGTATGAATGTTTAAGCCCTGGATTGGGAAGTGTTGTTCGGCAACATACGCCTTGGATAGGGTATGGTTGCGTGGAAAGAATTGATATAAAGGGAAGAAATTGATAATGTGTTCCATGTACATACGCCTTGGATAGGGTATGGTTGCAGGGTTGATTTGATATAAAGGAAGAGTTTGAGAATGTGTTCATTGTGTTTTGTTGGAAGTTGGATGGTGATAAATCTGAAATGTATTTGTTGGTTCTGCTTTGAATATTGGTATATTATCGGAGTTGAGGCCATTGATGATGAGAACTACGTGTGGCTTGATCCCTTGTCCGAGGGTACGTAGGCAGCCTGGGGTCTCACCTAGGTGCAGCCGCGAATTATTATTGTGTTTAAAAAGGTTTGTTCGATTATGCGTATGTGATTGGATTCCTGATGTGGTTCGATGTGATTGTTGGATTTGAATCCAGTTTAATGATTTCTGTGGTGTTTGTAAAGTTATTTGAAGTCATTAAGTACATGGTTTATGTAGTAATTGACTTGAGAACATTGTTGGTTCTGTTTCGAATTATCTAAAGGCCAGAGGCCGATTATATGAATTGCATGAAATTATATTGTGCGTGCTGCCTGTTGGAATATTAAAATGTGAATTTTGTGCAGGTTGAAATTTGGGAAATGTTCAATTTACAGGGGAGACTATGCCGAAATTTCGGTAGAAAGTCTCGTGCTCTTTTCCCTTAATTTAGAAAATAGGCTAAATTTTTAATTAGTGGGCCCGGGATCGGTGTGATGTCAGAATTTCCACAGGATTCGTCTCGAGTTTTGAGGAATTCGGGGCGGGTCCTGTCACTCTTCATATCCAAAACATGTCGTAGCTGACACACCATTCTTGTTTCCTAATTTATTTGGGTTAGAATTTTTGTTTTAGCAAGTAATTTTAATCCTATTGTCTCTAGGTTTTAGTTTGCTATAAATACCCATCCCATGTAATTCATAATACATATATGGAGAATCGAATTATTGAGTAAAGTTTATTATTCCGAGATTGGAAAATTCTTGGTGTGAAGTGAAGGCAACTTTTTCCATCTACTCTCAGTTTTTTCAAATTTATTTACAACGTAAGTTTCCTAGTTGTTGCTATATTGAGATAATTTTGTTTTCTACTAACATAATAAGAATAATTATTTCTAATTCTCTTTCTTTTGTTTTTTGTTTTAAAAATTTATTGGTTTTCAGAAGATGATCAGATTAACAAGGATGTGGCCCTTACTCAAACAAACTGCGAGCATATAAAAAGATTACAATTTGCTTGGAAAGGAAATAAAAGTCATGTCTGAATCGAGGAAGGCCGGTGATAAAGAATTAAAGGAGAAACAAGACCAGTTTCAGGCGGCGGAGGAGGCCTTCAACGAGTCCTTCGCTAAGCTTAGAGCTGAGCATAAAATTGTTGTGGGGACCTTCCAATAATTTAATCTCACCAAATCGCATAAGTCAACCGCATCAGCCGCATTTCCCACAACAATTTTATGCTCAGCTCTAAGCTTAGTGAAGGACTCGTTGAAGGCCTCCTCTGCCGCCTGAAACTGGTCTTGTTTCTCCTTTAATTCTTTATCACCGGCCTTCCTCGATTCAGACATGACTTTTATTTTCTTTCCAAGCAAATTGTAATCTTTTCGTATGCTCGCAGTTTGTTTGAGTAAGGCCCACGTCCTTGTTAATATGATCATCTTCTGAAAACCAATAAATTTTTAAAACAAAAAACAAAAGAAAGAGAATTAGAAATAATTATTCTTATTATGTTAGTAGAAAACAAAATTATCTCAATATAGCAACAACGAGGAAACTTACGTTGTAAATAAATTTTAAAAAACTGAGAGTAGATGGAAAAAGTTGCCTTCACTTCACACCAAGAATTTTCCAATCTCGGAATAATAAACTTTACTCAATAATTCGATTCTCCAAATATGCATTTTGTTCTCTCAAAAAGTTGGACTTACGATGAAACAGGTCAAAGATAATGTAATGCTGGAGCACTGATAGAATTGGGGGCACATGGGGACTATATATAGATTAGATATTACCTTTTTTTGTTTTGTTTTCTGAGAGATATATTAGACATTACTAGATATTATTAGTTATTGCAATAACCATGGACTGAATAATTTATAATTGCTTTGACAACATATTAATTAGTGTAATTATGAATAAGTCGTTGACTAATTATTTGATCTTAAAGTCATTTGCTTGATGAACACCAATTGCATGTAGCATATGTTTGATGTTCTATTTGCTTTCTTTCTTTCTTTCTTTCTTTTCTTGTTTCCCCTCAAAATTGTAAAACTATAAACCCTACCAATATCACTAGAAAGACAGCCAAAAAAAATAAAAAAACACAGACCTTTGGAATTTCCCCCTGAATATGATTACCCCAAGTTTTGTAAAACACATTCAACAAAAATAATCCCAAAAACATACTCGGCACTTCACACCCAAAATAATAAAACACCTTAATCAAAACCAGAATTTAAAAAGATAAAAGTGTTAATTTAATACACACTAGGCATATGGAATATATAACATTTTTTCTTATCTGTGCCATCACCTCTAAGAAAAAGATTGTAGCCTTCAAGCTAGAGGTGTCAAACGGGACGGGCCGGCCCAGCACGGCACGAACCCAGCCTGTTTAAATGAGGCACGGCACGGCACGAGCACGAATATTAATGGGCCGTGTTCGGCACAGCACGAAAATTTGGGTCGGGCCGGGATCAAGAAATAGGTCCAATGGACAGGGCCGGGCTTAGTCCAAGCCCACTTCAAGCACGGCACGAGCCCAAGCACGGCCCATTTAGCTTTTTTTTTTTCTTCTCAAAATATCAAAATGCAATAATTTGACATCTAATGTCATTGTTTATATGTTTTTTTTAAAAAAAAAAAAATCATAAACATATATTTGATGTCTTTCATTTTAGGAAAATTACTTGGGTCCTTAGTTAATTAAACATATCAACTACAAATTAATTAAACAACATTGGACTTGATATCTAATCAATACATATGACATATACGCTTCCTATAATCAAAGCAAAACATTTCTTCACATATAAAATAATAAGTTGTTTAAAGATGAAAAGTTCAAGTGGACTTTGTGGAGTTGAATATTTTTTGCCCTCCGCCCCTTCGTATTGTTTGGATGTTTGATTGATTAATATTTTCAAATAGTTCATAATTTCTTGCCTCTAATTATATTTTTAATGTTTATAAATTGAATTATCTAGAGGAAAAAAAAAATCAAGTGAAAAAAATTCAAATTAAATGGGTTGGTTCTTGGGCCCGAGTATGGCACGAGCTCGAGCACGGGCACGGCACGAGCCCAGCCTGGCCCGTTTGAATATGGACATGGGCTTTGGGCCGGGCCGGGATCAATGATTTTATTAAATGAGCCGGCCCGGCACGGCACGAAAATATTAAAAGCAAGAGTTTAAATGGGACGGACTGGCCCGGCACGGCCCGTTTGACACCTCTACTTCAAGCTTATATTCAATAAGTGGATCCCTCTGTGCGCATCCAACTAATCCCACAGCTTGCTGAACCAACTTAAGTGCCTGTAAGTGCTCCTTCCACGAGCGATGATCAATATTGCTCAAAACTAAGAACCTTTTAGCATTCTTCGTCAAGCCTGGTGCTTGGCCCTCGATAATATCCTGATACACAGTTCTAAAATATCAGGAACTGATACCACGCTGAACATTAATTACCAGAATTATATGCCTCTCAGAACATCACTATCAAGCCTAGTTTGCAAACCCAACACTAGTCTTAACAAAAGACGGCAGTCACTTGTAGCACTCGGTGCGCCATTATACACATTCAACTTTACAGTCAGCAAAGGTCACAAAACTAACTTCTCAAAGAGCTACTCACAGTTCTCAGCAGCAAGTTGTGATTATCAGAGTATTCATTTATGGCTCACACATTTTCGCAGAATCGTAATCATAATTAGCATAAGCTTCCCCCTCTCTAATTATAATGAAACATCACTCCACGACCACGTGTGCTGAGATCTAAAAATCCCCAACAATCGGGAAATGTTTTCGTACAAAAACTTAGGCGGCGTTCGGTATCGTTTTCACTGCCTGTTTTCTGTTTTCATTTCCTGTTTTCTGGAAAATATCTGTTCGGTGGAACGTTTTTGTTTTCCCTAAAAATGTTTTCCAAAAACAAATCCAATTCATGAACAAAAGTTGAAAACAAAAATATGTTGTTTTCGTTTTCAACGTTTTCGTTTTCAGTCCATACGATAATTCCTTTTTTCCATCTCTCTTTCACCAATCAACATCGATTCTTATCTTTGAAATTCTCCATAGCTATTCTTCTTCTAAAATATCTGAGATCTTGATTTACTTATCAAGCACACCAAACCAAAAAAAAAAAAAATTCAACTGAGGAGCACCACTGTGGAAACCCATCTCCACCGATCCAGACCCATCGTCTAGTTTGCCGCACCGGCACCTCCAAAGCACGATCACCACCAAAGCAGTCGAACCATAACTGCCACAAACCCAGTTGAACCACTATCACCACCCAATCGAACCACCACCAACAATTAACAAATGAAAACAGAAAGAGGATGGGTATGAAGAGGAAGAATCAGAGAGAGGAAGAAGAAAAGAAAAAATAAGAGAGGAAGAAGAAGAAAAGAAAAAATTAAGAGAGGAAGAAGAAGAGAAGAGAAAAGAGTGAAAAAGGAAGAAAGAAAGAAAAAAGAAACTGTCTGGGAAAGAAAAGAAGAAGAAAATAGGAAAAGGGAAAGAAAAAAAGAAAGAAGAAGGGCACGGGCCTGTGAAGGAAGGAAAGGGATAAAGAAAGAGAGAGAAAGAGAAAAAAGAAATGAGATATAGATAATGTTTGTCTTTAAAAAAAACAGTAGAATTTTTTATTTGTTAAATTATACATTTTTTTATTGTTTATAAATTTTTGTCTTTGAAAAATAGCAGAATTTAAAAATAAAAAAAACTGAAATTAGCAAAAATACACTTGAAAATAACTCACATATAATAATTTTATCCTCTAAAATATCAGAATTTAAAAAAAATAGAAATGAAATTATAAAAAATACACCTGAAAAACAATTGTACTACCAGACACGTTTTCATTGTTTTTGTTTTCTGAAGATGTTTTCTAATTAATCTACCATATGCATTTTCATTTCCTGAAAATGCAAATTCGTTTTCTTGTTTTCATTCTCTGAAAATATTCTCTGAAAACACTCTCCGAAAACGTTACCAGGGCCTTATTATACTGACCCTTTTTCTGCAAATATGCTTCACGACCACGGAGACGAACCTAGTCCGGCAAATCCTCGTAACTTCAACACTTGCTCCTCAGCAAGAGTCTGGTGTCAAATCAGTCCATAGATGGTAGCAATATCTAATTTCTAAAGCCAAGGAAATATGTTGTCATTAGAAATCTTTTAAGAACCAGATCAAACAAGGAAATATGTTGTCCATAGACCGGTTTGTCCACTATGGTAGCATGTGGACTGTTTTGTTCTTTTCGGCTTGTATTTGCCCTAAAAATGTCAAGCCCCCGTTTGTTTATTAGAGGGTAAACAATCATAAAACAACAAAGATTGAATTTTATTTGTCATAAAGCAGCAGTAGTAATCTTTTTTTTATTATGTAAAAGAATAGGATTACAAAAGCATATAATATTGGTGTTCACTATTTCTCTCATTTCTCTTTCTCTTTCTCTTTCTCTCTATTTTTTCTTGTCATGCCCCAACCCACGGATTTACGTAACATTTGGTTAAGACGTAATTCACACCTTAATTATAAAATTTAATAAAAAATATAACTAAAATGTGAAGAAACATTTAAATAAATAAAACAAATATTTCACATAGAATATTTAGCGGAAACGACAACATCTGCAATCTTAAAATTTTTACATTATTTTACAAGTTAGAACTACTCAAGAGTTCACTAAAATAGTAGCTCATTATTCATCCACAAGCTATGTACACAATACATGTAACAGCCCGACCCAAAATTTAAGACTATTCACTAATTAATTTAATTTGAAAATGGAATTTCCAATTTTGCCCTTGAAGTGGGGGCAAAAAGGTAAATTTTTATCCGGAGAGAGTTTGGAACAACGGGTGGTATTTTTAGGAAGGTTGTACCGAGCCGAGTCCGTAGACACGCGGTAGGCTCGATTCGGACTTGTAACGAAGAAGTTACGAGGTAAAAACCCATAGTGGCAAAATTGTAAATAGTGGAAAACGAATTTTAATAAAATGGGATTTTTCTTTCTCTCTTTTCTCCCTCTCTCCCGCGTGAGTTCCCCCTCCCCTGTTTTCTTCTTCCTCCAGCCACACCTCACTCCACCATAACTCACCACCATCCGACCGCCGTAGGACGCCGGACCAGCCCAGAAAGGACCGGCGACATCTCAGCAGCTCAGCCCGACTCCTCCCCCGCCGCCTGCCGCCACGAGTCTGCCAGAAAAACCAGAAAATCGCGTCAGTTTTGGCAGAATTTCGTCGGCTCCGTTCGTCGTCATCCGGCCACCAAATCGAATGAATTAGGTATGATTTTTCGACTGATTTTCATGCTCTAGCTGTTGGTTGGGTAGGTTTTAAGGAATTTTGAGGTTTGAGAGGTTAAATTTCGAGTTAAGTTTCTGCCGAGCTTAGGATGCCGGAATCAGCCACTTCCGGCCACTTTTTGGCCATAGTCCAAGAACAAAACTGGTTCCAAATAGGGTGTATTACTTAGGCTAGGAATTTGGGCCGGCGGTTTGGAGATTTTCCGGCCGCCGGAATTTACTATGCACACCCACGCGCTGCCAACGCGTGGGCGGCGAGTGGACCAGGTAACAGGAGCCACTCTTGGTCCTAGAATAATCCTCGTGTCCTCACGAGCGCGTAGGATTTCGCGGATCTCAATTCGGATAACGTTTGAACCCCGAACGGATTTTACATATTGTGTGATTTCCGGGTTCGATAGGTTAGAACCGTTGGATCACTTCCAAATTAATATATGTTGATTTGGATATTCCTAGGATCGTGTAGGAATTCGCGGATCGGGAATCGGAGCCCCGGATGTTCCGATTTAAATAGTTAAAGTTTGTGTTTTACGTTAACCGTCCGGTCGTGCGATCGCGAGTGATCTAACCGTCCAATCCGGACCAAACTTGCAGGACGTGTATCCTAGTCCTTGAGGAACCCTTAGGGACGTTCGGATCATAAAACGGAGCGTGGGCCCCACAGGCCCGGTTGACCAAGTTTGGGCAGTTTGTCCCTCGGTTGACCCTGAGTCTCCCAAGGTAGTTCCACTCTTCGAAGAGTACTAGAACGACCCTTTTGGACGAGTCTTGACCGTCATTTGATTTATGTTGATTTTGTGGATTTATGAGATTGTTTTTTTTTATGGTGTTGTGATATAAATATCATGTTGTTGAAATTAATGATATATATTTAAATTCTTTTTATATTTAATAGTTGAATGTTTAATTTCTGTAAAGTATTTGTGATATATTTGTGGATTTGATATATTCGAGTGTCTTGAGTTTATATATATAATATTTGAGAAAACACTATCTTAGGTACTTCCCCGGTTATGGGTTTTATGCTTGAGAGTTTATTTGTCTACTATAAATAGGTATTGTGGGAAAAATTGAATTAAGAAATGGAATATTACTTTATAATATTTTATATAAGGATTATGAACTCCACCATCATACGTACCTCCCCCTTGGATGATGATATTTGGAAACAGTGGATCTGGACACTGGGATTCATGGAAATGGATATATGGATGTGTTTTGGATATACTATTCACACACGTGCCGGGTTTCGGGCGTGTGGGCTTTATTGGTCATGGATCCTGGAATTGTGGGATGCCGGAAAAATTGTGGATATGGTTTGGAAATGTCAGTAGCCGGGGCATCCTTGACGGGATGTTGACCGTAGACCCTTGATTGGGTAGTCTGCGCGCGTAGGACGGTTCTAGGCGTACGGGTCTTGATTCTTCGTCCGTACGTGCTAGGTTAGAGTGTCAGTCCCCCAGTTGGACGACTCATCCCTAGCCACATGGACTTTTGAGGGCCGGATAAGTGTGAGCTAGTCAACAATCCCCTGTTGGATTGTTTCCCCCAGTACATGATGTGCAACATCACATGTACCTTCCCTTGGATACTGATACATGGAAATTGTGGATATGGTCTGGATATGACGGAACCCGGGGCATCCTTGACGGGATGTTGCTGTAGACCCTTGATTGGGTAGTCTGCGCGCGTATGACTGTTTCAGACGTACGGGTCTTGATTCTTCGTCCGTACGGGCTGGTTGAGTTTAGTCCCCCAGTTGGACGGCTCGTCCCTAGCCACATGGACTTTTGAGGGCCGGATAAGTGTGAGCTAGTCAACAATCCCCGGTTGGATTGTTTTCCCCTGGTACATGATGATGGTGAGAGGTGAGTGTATTTATGTATGTATATATATATATATATATATAATTATTCTTTTCTTGTTATACATATTACATATATGTATATGTGGTTTTGATTCTGGTTTGAGATTTGTGAGCCTGTACATGTATGAACGTATAAGCCCTGATTTTTGGGCAGTGTTGTTTGGCACCATACGCCTTGGAAAGGGTATGGTTGCGGGATTGAACTGTTATAAAAGGAATAATTTGATGATGTGTTAATTGTACATACGCCTTGCATATGGTATGGTTGTGGGGTTTAAACTGATATAAAGAAAGAGATTAAGAATGAGTTCATTTTGTTTTATCGGAATTGGAGTTGTGACCATTGACATGAGAACTACGTGTGGCTTGATCCCTTGTTCAAGGGTACGTAGGCAACCTGCGGTCTCACCAGGTGCAGCCGCGAAATATTATTGTGTTTAATGTATTATTTGACCTAAGAACATTGTTGGTTCTGTTTTGAATTACCTGAAGGCCGGGGGCCTATTTTGTGATTGCATGTTGTTAACTTGTGCATGCTGCCGGTTGGTATTGTTAAATGTGTTTTATGCAGGTTGGAATTTTTGGGAAATGTCCAATTTATAGGGGAGACTCTGCCGAAATTTCGGTAGAAAGTCTCGTGCTCTTTTCCCTTAATTTGGAAAAGAGACTAAATTTTTAGTTAGTGGGCCCGGCATCGGTGTGATGTCTAAATTTCCACAGGATTCGTCTCGAGTTTCGAGGAATTCGGGGCGGGTCCTGTCAATACACTCTATAGATATGCCAAAATCATCACAAGCTCTAGATTTCAGGTTCAGTACCTGCAAAATATGTTAGGGAGTGAGCGAAACCACAACTCAGTAGGGACATAAACCTTTTTACAGGAAATTGATGTAACTAAATTAAGTGACATACAATCACACATCCAAATATCACATTATTAATAATAATGCATGAATGATCTTCTCTTAATCATGTTAATTCATATAACTCGACAAGCAGACATGCACGTCCCATACCGTGCTTATACCACTTGGTCCCGAATCCCCATTTATATGAACTAACCCCCATCTCAATCATCCCATAAATGCACTTTTGTTAGTCATCTTGTCTAACTCCCTATCGCCAGTTTTGTATCACCCAATAAAAACCATGTGCACTGTGGGATCCCTGAGGTCTGGTACCTACCAGGAGTTAGACTTAACTGCACAAAAGATCATTTCCATTACCCTCTTTTCCACCATTATTTTCTCAACCCAAGAGTTTTAGCCAAATTCCTTGACCTAATATAATTATGCCCTTCACAACAATGTAGCCATTTAAAACATTACCAATGCATATATAATTATGCCAACATTTTTCAAATAGTTAAGAGTACGTAAACACCCAATACAAGGAATGTCAATCAAACTGTACCACGCATAATATAATGCTCACGAAATTTAATTAAATCAATCTCTATAAAAGGCCTCCAAGAAACCCCTATACCAAAACTTTTGCTAGAAATGTAAGATGTTTCCCAATTTTCTACCACATTCACAAATTTAGTCTCCCACTCTTTTTCTTGACAATTCTACTTCTTTCTACCTCTATTTCTCTCTCGCTTTCTATTTTATTTCCTCGTTCTATTGCCTCTACACTTTTGGACTTGAAGAAACAAATGTTGTATTTATAGGACTCCAAGGGCGGTAGCTATGAGATAACTTCAATGCTTAAAGATCATCTCCTTAGTTCTTAAAGGCTAAGTAGCTTTTCTTTCACTCTAAGTCAAAGAAGGATAAGAAGAAATACAATGAGGACACGTATTGATGACTCAACCATCTAATTCATTGACATCTAATTAGTTCGCAAGTAAATAAAACTAGTAAACCATCTAATGCATAATTGATTGACACATGCTAACTATGTGGAGTATATAAAATAACTCAATTACACAACCATGCATGAAATATTCTAGATAGCTATGCACAAAATCCTACTACCTTTAACTAATTTTAATATTAAAAGAAAATTTTAAGAAAATCATCAAAACCATTTAATAAAAAAAATGAATTTGCACTGGATGAAGCAATTAAATAAAACATAGACTTTCATAAAATGATTATAATACTATAATTTATTATAAAAGTACAACAATTATAATTATAATTTAATACTTACCAATGTATTTTTTAAAAAATAAAATAAAATAAAATATTTTAACCTTCCTAAATAAACTCTTAAGAATACGGATTTTCACATTTCTTCCTTTCTTTTCTCTATTTTCCGGTGGTGTGCTTTGCTTTCATTTCTCCCTCTTTATACAGAGGCTTGGGAGGAGAAAGAAACAATCAAGGAAGCTTCGTGCATGAAGCTTCTCACGTAACTTGGGTGTGGCAATTTCTAATGAATAAAATATTGGAAGGTCAAACTGTTGGTGCATGACTCAAAAAGTTGGACTTACGATGAAACAGGTCAAAGATAATGTAATGCTGGAGCACTGATAGAATTGGGGGCACAGGGGGACTATATATAGATTAGATATTACCTTTTTTTTGTTTTGTTTTCTGAGAGATATATTAGACATTACTAGATATTATTAGTTATTGCAATAACCATAGAGTGAATAATTTATAATTGCTTTGACAACATATTAATTAGTGTAATTATGAATAGCATATGTTTGATGTTCTATTTGCTTTCTTTCTTTCTTTCTTTTGTTGCTTCCCTCAAAATTGCAAAACCAAAAACCCTCAAAAAAGTAAGCAAATTTTTTTATTCAACTGCAATTCGATCAACACACCTCAAAAAAGAGGCCAGCAAGATACGAAAAAGGAACCAAACCACAACAAACTCAACAACCAAGCACATAGCAGGGGCAAGGCACAAGGAGAACAACAAAGAATTATTATCATATGGAAAAAAAATATCAATTAACTGAAAAAGGAGAAATAGACTCAAAATTAGCAAATATAGCCATGGGAAGAGCAGAGAAAGATGAGTCTGGATAGCTGAGACTCTTACCTTGATTGGAAGAGCGAATATTTTTGTCAGATTGAAAGGCAGAGAGGAGAAATAAAATAAAAGCAGAAATGAGGCAGAAAGGATAAACCCTAGTTCCACATATCAAAACAATCAATATAGCAGACAAAAAAGAGGCCAACGACAAGGAAAGAAATTGAAAACTGAAACTCCCCGGCAAAACTCAGCAGAACACCATCAGACGAATACCCATCAAATAGGGGGCGCAGGCTTGTTCTCTTTGAAGAAGACGTGCTATTCCTGATATTTTATCGAGGAGATTTGGCGGGTAGAAAATGAAAATTCCCTCTCGTCTGGGAATTGTACAATTCCGCCTATTACCATGGAATTTAAACTCATGTACAAATCCTACGATATTTTCTGCGTGTAGTTTGTAATTTAACTTCCATGTTTTCCATTTCCCTAAACCCTAGGTGATGGACTACATTGTAAGCATTTTCTGCGAAGATATATATATATACATGCATGTAGTAGAAGGTGCCACAATGCCAGGCACTGAGGCACATATGCATGACTCCACACCAGACTGAATTAAGAAAAAACATAGGGAAGAAGGCATTGGAAGTGGCCACAAAGTTACATGGTGAAGGATGCACATGTCGGCTAGGATTGCTTCAATTGCATATGTTTAATTTTCTATTAGCTTTTCTTTATTTCTTTGGTTCTTTCACACAAAATTGCAAAAGTATAACCCCTACAAAATTACTAGAAAGACAGCCCAAAAAAAAAAAACACTCAACTTTAAAATTAAATTTAACTAAAACAAATGATGCATCGATGATGATTTCAAATATGTGATCAGGAATCTAGAACATATATCTATCTAAGCACTGGCTAGGCTAAGATATCAGTGCAAAAGTGAAACGAAACTAAATTAAAGATACCACTAATTCATGATGGAGAGATGATGAATCGTCAGAATAATTAGATCATCAACGGTTGAAGCTCAGTCGACCACAGTGAGAGCTTGATACGCTTTGTCAGCAATGGCTGCTTCCATCAGATGGTGCGGGCCAATTTCCCCACAGTTGTCCAAGAAGGACTTGACCAAATTGTTAGAGACGCCACTCAACAGCGTCACCCCTGGATGATGTTCTTCTATACGAGGCATCTTCTGGTACGAAATATCCCAACGCAAAATGTGTGGCACTGCATCATCCCCGTACCCTTTCTCCTTAAACTCTCTCCGTTTTGCCTCATACAGAGTCTTCCAGGATGTACCCCCAACCCCAACATATCCACCGTAGTTGGCGAACACAAACACCTTCTTAACCATCTGCTCTGCCTTCAAGTTCTCTTTCTCAGCCACTTCCAAAATAAAATCCCATATCTCCCAATTATTAGCAAAAGATCCCAAGTTCCTGTTGGATGTCCTCATCATAAACTCGCACTTGGACTTGAGATCATCCCCTTGTATCGAATGCAGCATCAGCTGATCCGGCAAATGACCGGAACTGATCACCTTTCCTTTCCATGCTGGCTCTTCACTAAGTTCAGACAACAAAAGTCCCAAACTCACCGCCAAGCGCGTTAGGCCATTGGAATCCCTGATGTGACACACTGCCAAGCAGTTTCTAAATTTTCCCAAACCCTCCCCCTGCTTTTGCTGCTTTAGGTACATATCCTCCACCATTGCCTTCCACTGAAGCTCAGCCCCTTCCCTCACATCCCCATCGTCTAATACATAGCGTATGATCTCATTTGGGAGCATAGCATCTGGCTTTATTATGCCGCCATGGCCACTCAAATTGCCTCCTCTTTCTCCTGCTTTTTTCACCTCCTCCAAATACATCATAACTTCAGAGCGCTGTCGTCCAATAAACATGCCTTGACGATCCCAGTACCTGCTCAAGGGTGCCAAAACCTCATTCCTAAGCCGCTCCCACTCTTCTGATTGATAAGATTGATTTGATTGGTCTGATTGATCTGGTTTGCGTGGGAAAAGCCTCCTTGCAATGCTTTCACACAGCAAAACGGCATGGGAAACACGGGTGTCCTCGGGGTGTTTGCTAATGCAACACCCTGCAGCCTCGCTAACAAAAAGATCAGCATAAGTGTCAGCATCAAGAGTACCATCTTTATCATCTTCGTCGTCGTCGTCTTCATCACCGTCAGTTATATAATCGGATGGCTTCAAATCGAGCTTGTGCTGCTTGAATTTGTCAATATCAGACTTCAACTGCTCCACGAAGACATCCATAACCCTGTTAAAGTATCAACCCCAGCTCAACCTATTTTGAGGAGCAATCTCTACAAAGTTCTAGAAGTATAAAAGGAAATAAAGCCTAGAAAAGGAAGTCAACATTTGAGCTAGATAACTATAGAAAAATCTGGAAAACTGGAGAAAGCTTCACCGACTTTGTAACTAGTTGATGTATTAGAATAATATAGTTTATTCTAGAAAGATGCATAAACTATGGAAAGCAAAGCAAGTTGGCAGCCAAGTTGAAGCATGAAGAATTGTCTAGAAGGTAAAACAAGGCGGTGGAATGGAGAGCAAAGTCGGCAACACATAACTATAAATAGGCATGAAGCCATGCATTGTATACAATAAAGAAGTGAAGTGTGTGTCAACTAGAAGAGTGAGCTATAGAGCTAAGGAGTCATTGTGAGAAGTGTGAGTGAAGTGAGAAAGAGTGTTTGTAAGAGTTAGTCTTTCCTTTGAGAGTTGTTTGTTGTAATATTTTGTGAGTCTAATACAAGTAAATTGTTTACTTGTTTTGTCTCCAACAAGTCTATCTTAGAGTTGTGTACTCTAAAATTTGCTCAACAATTGGTATCAGAGCGGGACGGTCAGTGACTGATTCTGCGGGAGCTTCTTTGAGTCGTGAAGAGTTTGTCTCTACAAGTTTGCATATTTAGTTCAAGCTTGTTCGGTACTGCCGGAATTCTGCCGAAACGATGGGTGATCTTCACGTAGTTGGAGGAATCACGAAGCTCAACAACAAAAATTACAACACGTGGGCGACATGCATGGAGTCTTATCTGCAAGGTCAAGATCTTTGGGATGTCGTCGGGGGCAACGATGTTGCACAACCACGAGAAGACAATAGCGACGCTTTGCGTAAGTGGAAGATCAAAGCAGGTAAAGCCATGTTTGCCCTGAAGACAACAATTGAAGAAGAAATGTTGGAGCACATAAGGAAAGCCAAAACACCAAAGGAAGCATGGGACACCTTTGCAACACTCTTTTCAAAAAGGAATGACACAAGACTACAACTTCTTGAGAACGAGCTGCTATCTGTTGCACAACGTGACATGACGATTGCTCAGTACTTCCACAAGGTAAAGTCCATATGCCGTGAAATTTCTGATTTAGATCCTACTGCTGCTATTGTGGAATCTAGGATAAAAAGAATAATTATCCATGGTCTGAGACCCGAATACCGAGGCTTCGTTGCTGCTGTACAAGGGTGGCCTACTCAACCATCACTTGTTGAGTTTGAAAATTTGCTTGCCGATCAAGAAGCTATGGCTAAGCAAATGGGAGGGGTCTCGTTAAAAGGAGAGGAGGAAGCGCTCTACTCCAACAAAAGTAAAGGCAACTTCAAGCAGCACTTTGGTAATGGATCTAAAAGAGATGGTGACAAGGCGAAAAGTCATCAAGGAGAAGGAAGTTCTCGGCCAGGGGGAGCTTCAAAGTTTCACGGCAACCGTGGTCAATCCAAGAATACTAAAAGATTCGAAGGTAAATGCTACAACTGTGGAAAGAAGGGTCACATGGCAAAAGATTGTTGGTCCAACAAAAGGCCCGCTGAGAGTAATGCTGCTACTTCCAACTCAAAGGAGAAAAGTGAGGATGATTGGGACGCGGAAGCATCTCTCGCTATAGAGGAAGAGGAGATAGCTCTCACTGTGACGTCACCGGAAAGGATTGACTATAAGAATGATTGGATTATCGACTCAGGCTGCTCAAATCACATGACAGGTGATAAGGAGAAGCTGCAGAACCTGACTGAGTACAAAGGCAATCGTGTGGTGGTGACTGCCAACAACTCAAGGTTACCGATAACCCACATCGGTAAGACAATAGTAGCACCACGATACAATTCTAACCAGGTGCCACTTCAAGATGTCTACCATGTTCCAGGCATGAAGAAGAATCTGCTTTCAGTAGCACAACTGACATCATCAGGCCACTATGTCCTATTCAGTCCAAGAGATGTGAAGGTGTATCGAGACCTCAAGATCTCAGGGATGCCGACAATGGAGGGACGACGACTAGAGTCAGTCTACGTAATGTCAGCAGAGTCTGCATATGTAGACAAGACAAGAAAGAACGAGACAGCAGATTTATGGCACATGAGATTGGGCCACGTTAGCTATCACAAGCTAAGCGTGATGATGAAGAAGTCAATGCTCAAGGGTCTGCCTCAGCTTGATGTGAGAACAGATACGGTCTGTGCAGGATGTCAATATGGTAAAGCGCATCAACTACCATATAAGGAATCCAAGTTCAAAGCAAAAGCACTGCTAGAGTTAATCCATTCTGATGTGTTCGGTCCTGTTAAGCAACCATCGATTAGCGGGATGCGATACATGGTGACGTTCATTGATGACTTCTCCAGGTATGTGTGGGTTTTCTTTATGAAAGAAAAATCCGACACATTTTCAAAGTTTAAAGAGTTTAGAGAGATAGTTGAAGGAGAAGTGGGAAAGAAGATTATTTGTCTACGCACAGATAATGGAGGAGAATATACCTCGAATGAATTCTGCCAGTATCTACGAGAGACTCGCATACGTCATCAGTTCACATGTGCCAACACGCCACAACAGAATGGAGTAGCAGAGAGAAAGAACCGGCATCTTGCAGAGATATGTCGAAGCATGCTGCATGCCAAGAATGTGCCTGGAAGGTTTTGGGCTGAAGCCATGAGAACTGCAGCCCATGTGATCAACAAACTTCCTCAACCAAGGTTAGAATTTATTTCACCCTTCGAAAAACTGTGGGATATGAAACCTACAGTCAGTTACTTTCGAGTATTTGGCTGTGTGTGCTACGTATTTGTTCCAAGTCATCTACGTAGCAAGTTTGATAAAAAGGCAATCAGATGTATCTTTGTGGGATACGACAGCCAGAGAAAAGGGTGGAAGTGTTGTGACCCTACAAATGGAAGGTGCTACACATCACGAGATGTGGTGTTCGATGAAGCATCATCTTGGTGGTCCCCAAAAAAGGAGGTGTTACCAGACTCGAGAGAAATTGAAGATAAGCTGCAACAGAAGTTGGGGGAGCAAATTGTTCCAATCCGACCGAGTCCAAATGAGCATGAAGATTTGCTTGATGGTGACGATGATGAGCAAGACGTTACTCAGAATCCTTGGCAAACTGGTGTACATCAACAAGCACTAGAAGAAGTTAGACCCAGTGAAGTGGAAATACCGACTCCACAGTCACAACCCAGAAGGTCAACAAGAGTACGGAAGCAAAATCCCAAATACGCCAACGCAGCCATAGCAGAAGACATAGTTGAGCCTGAAACATTTGAAGAAGCATCACAGAGTTCCGAATGGGTTAAAGCTATGGGAGAAGAAATCACTGCGCTTGAGCAAAATCAGACTTGGGATCTAGTGCCAAAGCCAAGAGATGTGAAACCCATATTCTGCAAATGGGTGTATAAGATAAAGCGTCGTCCTGATGGGTCGATCGAGAGGTACAAGGCTCGGTTGGTGGCTCGAGGTTTCTCTCAGCAATACGGACTAGATTATGATGAAACGTTTAGTCCAGTGGCAAAGCTTGTGACCGTACGAGTCCTACTTGCACTTGCGGCCAACAAAGATTGGAACCTGTACCAGATGGATGTGAAGAATGCATTTCTGCATGGGGAGTTAGATCGGGAAATCTACATGACTCAACCAATGGGATTTGAGAACGAAGTCCATCCCGAGTATGTGTGCAAGCTGAAAAAGGCACTTTACGGATTGAAGCAAGCACCAAGAGCATGGTACGGTAAGATTGCAGAATTTCTCTCTCGAAGTGGTTATTCAGTGACCCATGCAGATCCTAGTTTATTTGTCAAAGCTAATGGAGGAAAATTAGCTATCGTGCTGGTATATGTGGATGATCTAATCATCACTGGTGATGATGAGGAAGAAATTCACCGGACGAAGGAGAATTTGTCAGTTCGTTTTCAGATGAAAGAACTGGGACAACTCAAGCACTTTCTTGGGCTAGAGGTCGATCGCACACAAGAAGGAAAATTTCTGTGTCAACAGAAATATGCAAAAGATTTGTTGCAAAAGTTCGGGATGCTTGAATGCAAGCCAATCTCAACGCCAATGGAGCCCAATGTCAAGCTGTGCGCATATGAAGGCAAAGACTTGGAAGACACAACGATGTATCGACAATTGGTGGGTAGTCTAATCTACTTGACATTGACTCGGCCTGACATTTCGTATGCAGTTGGTGTGATGAGTCGATACATGCAAAATCCAAAGAAGTCTCATTTGGACGCAGTACGACGAATACTGAGGTATGTGAAAAGTACAATTGACTATGGTCTGTTGTACAAGAAAGGTGAAGATTGCAAGCTAGTTGGTTATTGTGATGCTGACTATGCGGGAGATCATGATACTCGTCGATCAACTACCGGGTACGTGTTTAAGCTTGGTTCAGGAACAATTTCTTGGTGTAGTAAGAGACAGCCGACGGTATCTTTGTCAACCACGGAAGCTGAGTACAGGGCAGCAGCAATGGCAGCTCAAGAGATCACGTGGCTAACACAGCTGATGAATGATCTACATCAACTGGTAGATTATTCAGTGCCGTTATACTGTGACAATCAATCAGCAGTTCGTTTGGCGGAAAATCCAGTCTTTCATGCAAGAACCAAACATGTGGAGATACACTACCATTTTATTAGAGAGAAGGTTCTGCAAGAAGAGATTGAGATGAGACATATCAATACAGATGATCAAATTGCAGACTTGTTCACAAAAGGTCTGAGTACCAGCAAGTTGGAAAGATTTCGTCATCAGCTCAATGTGATGCGAAGGATGTGAGCTGGTGTTGAGGGGGAGTGTTAAAGTATCAACCCCAGCTCAACCTATTTTGAGGAGCAATCTCTACAAAGTTCTAGAAGTATAAAAGGAAATAAAGCCTAGAAAAGGAAGTCAACATTTGAGCTAGATAACTATAGAAAAATCTGGAAAACTGGAGAAAGCTTCACCGACTTTGTAACTAGTTGATGTATTAGAATAATATAGTTTATTCTAGAAAGATGCATAAACTATGGAAAGCAAAGCAAGTTGGCAGCCAAGTTGAAGCATGAAGAATTGTCTAGAAGGTAAAACAAGGCGGTGGAATGGAGAGCAAAGTCGGCAACACATAACTATAAATAGGCATGAAGCCATGCATTGTATACAATAAAGAAGTGAAGTGTGTGTTGTTAAGCTCATAATTTCATACATATACATGCCCAATTTACTTACTTCTTTTGCTTAGTTTCTTATAATTTTGAGTTATTTGCCTCCCTTTGTGTGTTTTGTAGGCCAAAAGAGCAAGAGAGCATAATTCATGCAATTCATGCATGTTAAGGCCTAATTTGGATGAAGAGAAGAAGAGCTTAAAGACAAACTCATTTTGGCTACAGCCCCCTGCCAGTCCAGTTCCGTAGGTCATATTGCAAGCTTTGTTTCAGCAACCTACATAGCTCGGATGAGGCAACATTCTTCATGAAAGTTGTTCCAATGGGTGTGTACTATAACATATCCAAAATTCAGCCCCATTGGATAAATCTGGAGTCCGTCACCTAGCAAACACAGAACCATGCTCAGGATGGATTTTGTCAGCGAGCAAACTGAGTTAGCAATTTGTTTCGGCCTTAACTTCCTCCTCCGAGCTTGGATTGGGCCAATACTTGTGTGGTTGGATCATACACATTCTGAACTTCACAATGGACATCTTAAAGTCTTCATTTGATTCAGCCTAGCCCAAGTTGTAAGCCCTTGAAGTTTCTGGTCATGCTGACCTCAGGATGAGCTGGTTGGAAGCTTGGTCATGGTGAGCTAGGCATGAGCTATTGTAGCTGGTTGGAAGCTTGGTCATGGTGACATGAAGATGAGCTAGGGCTGCTGGTGGGATTTATTGCTGAAGTGCATCAACCAATTCAGATTTTATAATGCAAGTGTTGTATGCATTAGTGAAGTGCATCAACCAATTTATCTTTTATAATGCAAGTGTTGTATGCATTAGCCATATTGAATTCAGATTTGTCACTCCCCTCTCCCTATAAATACCACATCCATTCCACATTCAAGACACAACAAATCCTGAGATTCACAACCCCCACAATTCACTCCAACCATCCTCAAACACTCCAAAATCCCAAACACTCCAACAATCACCAAAACAACTCCAGCAAACCTCTCTTCCATTTCCCTACGAATTTCATCTTCCTTAGCCATCACCACTCACTCAAACTCATCCCAAATCACCTCCATATCCTTCATACATCTTTCTAGAAGTGGGGAAGCTCTTGGAGAAGCATTAGAAGTGGAGAAGCACTTGGAGAAGCCTTGGACACCACAAGAACTTCAGAAAAAGGGTTTTTCTACTCTTATTGTATTCATTATGTTTTCTCATTTCTGTTCAAGTCTCTTTTCCATTATGAGTAGCTAAATCCATAACTAGGGCTTCGATGTAACCTAACATGAATATTCTGGGTTTATAAGTTTGGAGTTTCAAGTTTGATTCATGATTCATGTTCTTATTCATTATGCTTATAAGTTAACATGCTTGTTTGAATGATTGATCACCATTAGAACTTGTTTGTTAACTATCTTGGTTTGAATTAAGAGTATACACCATGCTTTAATTCGAATTGAACTATGAATAGGAAGAGTATGTATGGACATTCGACAACAGGGATTAGATACATACTTGGTTGTTTAAAATGTTCTTCTATGCTTAATGGGTTCCTAATGCTTAATTTTAGGTTAGACAACAAATGATCAAATTAGGGAATTAGGAACACAAGGTTAGGACCAAACACCATGGCCTAATCATACTTTAGCTAGAATCAATCTTTGAATCTGAATTAGACTTGTTACTTGAATCTTTATAACCCAGAATTGAATTGTTATGGTGATTCGAATGCCCTAGTCTCAAAATCTGTTTTCCAACTCTTAAAACCACTCTTTGTTACATTTGTTTACTTGTTTTTGTTTGCAATTTCATTTTGCTTCTTTTGTTCAACAATCACAACCACTCTTGTTTTAAATTCTGTTTTAGACATAACCTCCTACTTTCTTGAATTTGGTAATCTAAGTACATAACTAGTTTTAACTTCTCAGTCTTCGTGGGTACGACCTCGTACTTGTCTTGCTATACTACTAATTGCCCCGTACAATTGCGAGTTAACATATTATTAACAACAAAATTTTGGCGCCGTTGCCGGGGACTGAACGAAAGTTCTTCCCTGGTTATGTGCCCAAGGTTACCCTATTCTTTTTAGTGTTTCTAATTAATCTAATTTTCTGTTTCAGGTAGTTTATGTCTAAAAATCCATTACTTGAACAAGTGAGGTCTTCGTTCCAACGTTCTAGATCTTTGAACGCAGGACCATCATTGCAACCCAGACGAGTGACCTCTGAAATTCAGAATCGTCTAGAAAGGGAGTTGTCAACTGCAAAAGAGCAAGCTCTTGCTACATTTACAAGTCTTGCTCTCCACACTGAACTTCCCGGTTCTTCACTTTCAAATTCGGAAGCAAGTTCAGACCAAGAAGAAGAAGAAATGATGGCTGCCATTGAGTTCATGGGAGAACTTGATATCCCAACAATTCCAGCTTCTCCTTCAAGCATTTTGCTGCCCACTGTAGCTCGAAATTATGAGCTTAAATCTTCTCATCTTAATATGCTGCCTTCCTTTTATGGTTTACCTAATGAAGATCCATTGACTCATATAAAGGATATTTTTAATGTTGTGAGTTCTTTTCCTTTGACAGGTGTGACAGAAGATCAACTTCGAATGAGAGTGTTTCCATACACTTTAAAGGATAAGGCGAAGTATTGGTTGAATTCTTTGAAGCCTGGTTCACTCACTACATGGTCTGCCATTCAAAAGAAGTTCCTGGAAAAATACTTCTCCACGCAAAAGACCGACATGCTTAGGGACAAGATCTTGTTATTTGCACAGCAAGATGATGAATCGTTTTGTGAAGCATGGGAGAAATTCAATGGGTTGCTCAACCAATGTCCTCATCATGGGATTCCATTGAAGCTTCAAATGCGTATGTTTTATAAAGGACTAACCCCTTCTAGTCATAATATAGTCACCAATTTTGCAGGTGGTTCTTTTAAAACCAAAACTCCAGAAGAAACGTACGAACTCTTTGAGGAGATAGCAATGGAGACCCAACATACGGATACAAGAGGTAAACGTGTTATTAGTGGTTCTAATGATGCTTCTAGTGTGCAGATTTCAAAACTGGAACAAAAGCTAGATGCTCTTCTTGCATTAAACTCAAGAAGCCCTCCGAAGGAAGTGTGTAGCATTTGTGAATCTCATGACCATGCTACCACAGCTTGTCCACTTGGGGCTGGATATCCAGAATTTGTGCAAGAGCAAGCTAAGTTGGTAAATTCCTACAACCAAGGTCCAAGAAATGATCCATACTCTCAAAGTTATAATCCAGGTTGGAGGAATCATCCAAACTTTTCATGGAGAAATACCCAGAATCAAGCAAATCCCCCTTCATTCCAAAGGCCACAACAATCATCATCATCATTGGAAGATATAGTGAAGCAGATGGCAATCAACCAATCCAATTTTCAGCAAACTACACAAGCTGCCATCTCCAAATTGGAAGTCCAATTAGGCCAAATAGCTGCTGAAATAACTCAAAGAGTGCCTGGGAAATGGCCAAGCCAAACTGAGATCAATCCAAAGAACCCAGAAGCCAAGGCCATTCATGTGCTCAGATCAGGTAAGATCATTGATAATAAAGATGATTCTAATCTTTCAAATGATGTTGTGATTGTAGAAAATGAAGAGGAGGAGACCATGGCCACGGAAGGAGAACAACTCAAAACTTCTCAATCTGCTCCTAAGGCCAAATCAGATTCTCAGAAATCCGATCAATTCCAATTGCATAAAAGGGATGACAAATTTGTGCCACCACATCTTCAAGAAGATAGATACGTGCCACCCGCTCCATATGTTCCACAAATTCCATTTCCAGGCCGTCTTAAGAAAGCAAAGCAAGATAAGGCTTTTAAAGAGATTTATGATATTTTGAGTAAAGTTAATATCAATTTGCCTTTGCTTGATCTTATTGAACAGATTCCTGCATATGGAAAATTCATCAAGGACTTGAAAACTCACAAGCTCAATTTCGCTCCAAATGAAGGAGTAAAGCTCGACCAGAATGTAAGTGCTGTATTGCAAAGGAAGCTTCCACCAAAACTAGATGATCCTGGCAGCTTTGACATTCCCATTAACATTGGAGGCAAGAAGGTTGGAAGAGCCATGTTGGACTTGGGAGCAAGCATCAATGTTTTGCCATATTCAGTTTATCAAGAGCTTGGCTTAGAAGGGATGAAGAAGACTTCAATGCGACTTGAACTAGCTGATCATTCTATAAAATATCCAAAAGGTATTGTAGAAGATATTCTAGTTCAAGTTAATACACTAATTCTCCCTGCTGATTTTGTAGTGATGGACATGGAAGACAATCCAAATGGAGATCGTGTTGATCCCATTCTCCTAGGCAGACCATTCATGGCCACTGCAGACACAATCATCAAAGTGAAAGATAGCACCCTCTCCATGACTGTTTTGGGTGAAACTGTTGAATTTAAAATGCTTAATGCTCTATCTCAACCTTCTATCTCTCTTGATTCTTGCTTTTCAATTGATGTTGTGGATCATGAGGTTTCTTCCAAAATTTTGCAGAGAAAGTCTAATGATGCTCTAGAAGCTGTCTTAACACAATAAGAGGAAGATCTTTGTGAACCGGAGTTCCAAGAAGTGGTGGCTGCCTTAGAAGTGTTTCCGCCATACCCACCATCCTTTAGGCCACCAATCGAGCCTCTTGGACCATCATCCATGAAATTGGAGCCATCCATTGTCATCCCACCAAAGCTAGAACTTAAACCTCTTCCCAATAATCTTAAATATACATATTTGGGTGCTAACGAAACTCTCCCTGTTATAATTGCTGCAGGTCTCTCCTCACATGAAGAAGAGAGCTTAATTAAAGTTCTAAAAGAGCATAAAACAGCCATTGGGTGGACCATAGCAGACATCAAAGGAATTAGTCCAAGCATGTGCATGCACCGGATTTTAATGGAAGAAGACAGCAAACCATCTCGTGATGCCCAAAGGAGGCTAAATCCCAACATGAAAGAGGTGGTTAGAGCTGAAGTTTTAAAGCTACTCGATGTAGGAATCATCTACCCAATTTCAGATTCTAAGTGGGTGAGCCCTGTGCAAGTTGTTCCAAAGAAGTCCGGAATCACCGTTGTGAAGAATGAGAAGAATGAGCTAGTTCCTACACGAACTGTCACTGGTTGGAGAGTTTGCATTGATTACAGGAAGTTGAACACATCCACTAGAAAAGATCATTTCCCCTTACCTTTTATTGATCAAATGCTTGAACGTTTATCTGGCCATGCTTACTATTGTTTTCTTGATGGTTTTTCAGGTTATAATCAAATTCCCATTGCTCCGGAAGACCAAGAGAAAACCACATTCACATGCCCATTTGGTACGTTTGCTTATAGAAGGATGCCATTCGGTTTGTGCAATGCCCCAGCAACTTTCCAAAGATGCATGATGTCAATCTTTTCAGATATGGTGGAACGATTCATTGAGGTATTTATGGATGATTTTTCAGTTTTTGGTTCCTCTTTTGATAATTGTCTTCACCACTTGTCTCTAGTGCTTAAAAGATGCCAGGAAACAAATCTGATTTTGAATTGGGAGAAGTGTCACTTCATGGTGAGACAAGGCATTGTGCTAGGCCATGTGATTTCAAGCAAGGGAATCGAAGTGGATAAAGCCAAGATCGATCTCATCTCAAATCTTCCACCCCCTACCTCTGTTAAAGGAATTAGAAGCTTTCTAGGTCATGCTGGATTCTATAGAAGGTTCATCAAAAATTTCTCAAGCATTACAAGGCCATTGTGTAATCTCCTTGCTAAGGATGCTGTTTTTGAGTTTAATGAAGCTTGCATGGAAGCTTTTTCTACCTTGAAGAGGGAGCTAACTTCAGCCCCTATTATCATAGCTCCGGATTGGTCTTTACCATTTGAAATAATGTGTGATGCCTCTGACTTTGCTATTGGTGCAGTTTTAGGTCAAAAGAAGAACAAGCTGCCCCATGTGATTCATTATGCTAGCCGGACCTTGAATGATGCTCAAATCAACTACTCCACAACAGAGAAGGAGTTGCTTGCTGTGGTTTTTGCTTTAGAAAAATTTCGTTCTTACCTTGTTGGTTCTAAAGTAATTGTTTATTCTGACCATGCAGCCCTTAGATACTTGCTCACTAAGAAGGATGCCAAACCACGCTTGATTAGATGGATTCTCTTGTTGCAAGAATTCGATTTGGAGATTCGAGATAAGAAGGGATGTGAGAATGTGGTAGCTGATCATTTGAGCAGAATTGTGGTTGAAGAAAAAGGAGGAGCTGTGCTACCCTTCAATGAGACTTTCCCTGATGAACAACTATATGCTGCCCAAGTCAAAGAGCCATGGTATGCTGATTTTGTTAATTATCTTGCTTGTGGTGTTCTTAGAAATGATCTAACTTCTCAGGATAAGAAGAAGTTCTTTTCCATGGTGAAACATTATGTATGGGATGAACCTTTCTTATTCAAGCATTGCCCGGATCAACTCATCAGAAGATGTGTTCCAGAAGAAGATCAAGAAAGCATACTTAGGCATAGCCACGAATTGGCCTGTGGAGGTCACTTTGGAGCTAAGAAAACAGCACTTAAGATTCTGCAATCTGGTTTCTTTTGGCCCACTCTATTTAAAGATGCATTTAATTTTTGTGTTAAGTGTGATAGGTGCCAAAGGATGGGGAACATAAGTCGCAGGAATGAAATGCCATTGAATAACATACTTGTTGTGGAGCTCTTCGATGTGTGGGGTATTGATTTCATGGGACCATTCCCATCTTCCTTTGGTTATACTTACATACTTGTTGCTGTTGATTATGTGTCTAAATGGGTGGAAGCCATAGCCACCAAAACCAATGATTATAAGGTGGTGCTGAAGTTCTTGAAGGATAATATTTTCACAAGGTTTGGTACTCCAAGGGCTGTCATTAGTGATGGAGGCAGCCACTTCTGTAACAAGCCATTCGAAGCACTCATGAAGAAGTACAACATCACCCATCGAGTCTCTACACCATATCATCCGCAAACTTCTGGTCAAGTGGAAATAAGCAATAGAGAAATTAAGCACATCCTGGAGAAGGTGGTGAACAATACAAGGAAAGATTGGGCAGCCAAGCTCAATGATGCATTATGGGCTTATAGGACAGCATATAAGACTCCCATTGGAATGAGCCCTTATCGTCTTGTGTTTGGGAAAGCTTGTCACCTGCCAATGGAGCTTGAACACAATGCTTTTTGGGCCATCAAGAAGTTAAATTTTGATCTAGACAAGGCAGGCCATGCAAGAAAGTTTCAGCTGAATGAATTGGAAGAAATTAGACATGAGTCTTATGAGAATGCAAAGCTTTACAAAGAACGAACCAAGAGTTACCATGACAGAAACATTCAACGGAAAGAGTTCTCCAAAGGTATGTCAGTTCTTTTGTTTAACTCACGTTTGCGTCTCTTTCCAGGAAAATTGAAGTCTAGATGGCAAGGCCCATTCACCGTGGTCAATGTTTCTCCCTATGGAGCTGTGGAGATTCAAAACCCTAAAGATGGCTCGACTTTCAAAGTAAATGGACAACGTTTAAAGCCATTCTATGAGGGAGTTTCAGCTGGCATCCAAACTGGCCATGTGGTAGATCAACTTCCCTTCGTACCATCAACTTAGCTGATTGCACAATGTCTTGCCAAGACAGTAACTAAGGCGCTTCTTGGGAGGCAACCCATGTGTTCAAGAAGAAGGTGCTTGGTAGCAATCGACCTAATCGCATCAAGGGGGAGCATTTCAATCCTTTCTCTTTACTTGTTATTATTTTAAATTTCTGTTTTTTTTTTTTTTTTTTTTTTTTAAATTTAAAAATAAAAAATAAAAAAATTTAAAAATTTAAAAAGATTTTTCATATGAGCTAACTTATGGTAACTCCAGTGAGCACTTCCGTCAATACAGTGTCTAGGAGTTCTTTAGGCGACACCTTCGGTGTCTAAGAAGTTTGGGTTTTAAGCGGGACCATTGTGACCCCTCCAACCTTCCCGGATCCCCTGGCTGTGTTTTCTGAGGCCCTTAACTGGTCATCCATGAGTTGCTTATATATTCATTTTTTTTATTTTTTATTTTTCCTAAACCTTCTTCTAAACTTTTCCCTTTATCATTTGTTTGTTCTCAATCATCTTTTGTATGCTTTCACATTGAGGACAATGTTCAATTCAGGTCTGGGGGGAAGGTTTTCAATTTCAATTTTCTTATCCATTTGTGTTTTCAATTTTCGTTCTCTTGTCACAATTTTTTTTATTTTTTTTATTTTTTATTTTTTTATTTTAATTTTTTTTAAAGAATGTCATACAATCAATGCTATGGAGCTGCTATTTGAGGTTTTCATATCAGAATTTTGCACTTCACAAAGCTTTTGCTCTTAGAATTCTGGTGGCTAAAGTACCACGCTCAAATTCTTGAAGGAAAATAGTGGAGACTACCCTAGTGAGCTATATCGAGCCTAATTGCTTTCTTGAGAGGGTTTAAAGTGTTCTATTTCTCATCCATACTTATTTTCTTCAATTCACTCTAATTGATCTCATTATTCCATTTTGATTGAATACTAAGGATGATTCTCTTTTGCAGATATCATGTGCTTGCTCTCATTCATGAATGAACTCATTGAAGTGATGCTAGGCTATGTGTGCATAACCATTCTATGTGCTTTCTTTTCACCCTACCTATATGTGTGTTCCATCAACCCTCTTGAAGCCAAACACTTAAAGCCTTTTCTTCTATCACCCTCATCATTTCCCTACCTTTGTATCTCAATCTGAGATACTTGACGTATTGTAGCCATACCCTATAGCTTAGAAATATACCAAGGTGTGCCAAGATAAAGTTTGAAGCAAGGAAGTTGCAGCCATGTACCTAAATAAAGATGATGTGAATCTGTGCAATGAAGTTAATGAAGATGCAGATCAAATCAACGAAGATGAAAGTGTTTCGATTTGATCTAAGTGTGAAAAATAAAGTCTATGCCAGGAGATACCATGAAGTTTGCTGCCATGCCAATCTAAATCAATGATGCCTTGCAGATTAATGAAGCATGCAACCTTGGTATGTTCTTAAGTTATTTGTTTTTCCTTCCAATTCTTCCATTTCCCCTAAACCTTAGCCTTTCATTACAACATTGTGAAAGACCTAGCTGATCTTTGAGGATGTATTCATGGGTGCTGGTAAGTATGTGTGTATCTCTATTCTTAGTATTTAATTCCTTTCATGAGATCTAACCAAATTTGTGCTTCTATTTCATACACTCACTTATGCTTTCTTGAGAGAATTAAAACATAGGTTCTGAGTGATTGAGTGTTATCTGTGAGAATTAGAGTCGAAGCATGTTCTCTATTCAAGGTTTGAGTGTGCTTGCTTTGAAACTGTGTGCCTTTGAGCTATAGCTTCCACTTGTACACACTGATTGATGACCTATCTTGGCAACTCTATGGTGTTGGAGGTATGACTAAAACTTTCTTTCATTTTCATTAGTTGATTTCAAAGTTGTTTTTCTAACCATTTTGTTTTGTAGAGTTAGAAAAACGTTTGTGGGTATCGTATCTGTTAAACCCTCAGGAGACACAACTCCTCCTACTAGGGATGCCTAGAGGTTTAAAGGCTTGTTGCATACGCTCAATGCAATCGAGTTACCTACGAAAGTGGTCTAGTTAACTTCTTGTTTTGTTTTTATCTTTGTTTCTCTTTTGTTTTGCTCGAGGACTAGCAAAATCTAAGTTTGGGGGTGTGTTAAGCTCATAATTTCATACATATACATGCCCAATTTACTTACTTCTTTTGCTTAGTTTCTTATAATTTTGAGTTATTTGCCTCCCTTTGTGTGTTTTGTAGGCCAAAAGAGCAAGAGAGCATAATTCATGCAATTCATGCATGTTAAGGCCTAATTTGGATGAAGAGAAGAAGAGCTTAAAGACAAACTCATTTTGGCTACAGCCCCCTGCCAGTCCAGTTCCGTAGGTCATATTGCAAGCTTTGTTTCAGCAACCTACATAGCTCGGATGAGGCAACATTCTTCATGAAAGTTGTTCCAATGGGTGTGTACTATAACATATCCAAAATTCAGCCCCATTGGATAAATCTGGAGTCCGTCACCTAGCAAACACAGAACCATGCTCAGGATGGATTTTGTCAGCGAGCAAACTGAGTTAGCAATTTGTTTCGGCCTTAACTTCCTCCTCCGAGCTTGGATTGGGCCAATACTTGTGTGGTTGGATCATACACATTCTGAACTTCACAATGGACATCTTAAAGTCTTCATTTGATTCAGCCTAGCCCAAGTTGTAAGCCCTTGAAGTTTCTGGTCATGCTGACCTCAGGATGAGCTGGTTGGAAGCTTGGTCATGGTGAGCTAGGCATGAGCTATTGTAGCTGGTTGGAAGCTTGGTCATGGTGACATGAAGATGAGCTAGGGCTGCTGGTGGGATTTATTGCTGAAGTGCATCAACCAATTCAGATTTTATAATGCAAGTGTTGTATGCATTAGTGAAGTGCATCAACCAATTTATCTTTTATAATGCAAGTGTTGTATGCATTAGCCATATTGAATTCAGATTTGTCACTCCCCTCTCCCTATAAATACCACATCCATTCCACATTCAAGACACAACAAATCCTGAGATTCACAACCCCCACAATTCACTCCAACCATCCTCAAACACTCCAAAATCCCAAACACTCCAACAATCACCAAAACAACTCCAGCAAACCTCTCTTCCATTTCCCTACGAATTTCATCTTCCTTAGCCATCACCACTCACTCAAACTCATCCCAAATCACCTCCATATCCTTCATACATCTTTCTAGAAGTGGGGAAGCTCTTGGAGAAGCATTAGAAGTGGAGAAGCACTTGGAGAAGCCTTGGACACCACAAGAACTTCAGAAAAAGGGTTTTTCTACTCTTATTGTATTCATTATGTTTTCTCATTTCTGTTCAAGTCTCTTTTCCATTATGAGTAGCTAAATCCATAACTAGGGCTTCGATGTAACCTAACATGAATATTCTGGGTTTATAAGTTTGGAGTTTCAAGTTTGATTCATGATTCATGTTCTTATTCATTATGCTTATAAGTTAACATGCTTGTTTGAATGATTGATCACCATTAGAACTTGTTTGTTAACTATCTTGGTTTGAATTAAGAGTATACACCATGCTTTAATTCGAATTGAACTATGAATAGGAAGAGTATGTATGGACATTCGACAACAGGGATTAGATACATACTTGGTTGTTTAAAATGTTCTTCTATGCTTAATGGGTTCCTAATGCTTAATTTTAGGTTAGACAACAAATGATCAAATTAGGGAATTAGGAACACAAGGTTAGGACCAAACACCATGGCCTAATCATACTTTAGCTAGAATCAATCTTTGAATCTGAATTAGACTTGTTACTTGAATCTTTATAACCCAGAATTGAATTGTTATGGTGATTCGAATGCCCTAGTCTCAAAATCTGTTTTCCAACTCTTAAAACCACTCTTTGTTACATTTGTTTACTTGTTTTTGTTTGCAATTTCATTTTGCTTCTTTTGTTCAACAATCACAACCACTCTTGTTTTAAATTCTGTTTTAGACATAACCTCCTACTTTCTTGAATTTGGTAATCTAAGTACATAACTAGTTTTAACTTCTCAGTCTTCGTGGGTACGACCTCGTACTTGTCTTGCTATACTACTAATTGCCCCGTACAATTGCGAGTTAACATATTATTAACAACATGTGTCAACTAGAAGAGTGAGCTATAGAGCTAAGGAGTCATTGTGAGAAGTGTGAGTGAAGTGAGAAAGAGTGTTTGTAAGAGTTAGTCTTTCCTTTGAGAGTTGTTTGTTGTAATATTTTGTGAGTCTAATACAAGTAAATTGTTTACTTGTTTTGTCTCCAACAAGTCTATCTTAGAGTTGTGTACTCTAAAATTTGCTCAACAAACCCGGTCGTGTAAGAGCTTATAGTCTGGGTCACAGTGGAGCTGCTCTGCAGCGTCTTGGCCTTGTTCTATAAGGCGGTAGAGAATCTCGAGAAAGTCATAAAAACCCCCGAATGGATGGGCAATGGAGGGGAGGTTGCATAATAGCGTCTTGGGGTGGTTCTGGTGGAGCCAAAACACAGCCTTGAGGAAGGCTTCCCGATAAGATTTTCCGCTGCTCGGAATAGCAAGGAGATTGAAGATGAGCTTGAGGGTGGTTAGAGGATTGTGAGACCAGGCCACCGGCAGCAGTTGCTTTAGGTAGTTAAGGGAGGCCTGGTTCTGCTGCTGCTTCGTGTCGTCATCACTGTCTGTGTCTGCTGGTTTCACGTGGAAAAACAGATCTTGGCAGGGATCACCGTAGGAAGAGAGGGAAGAAATAGGGGACAAGGAGATCTTCTTGGCCATGTCACCGTTGTATTTGGAGTTGGAAGCCATTAATCTTCTTGTGAGTAGTGTCAGAGGACCGACAACAAGAGTTTTTGAAGTTAGAATGGTAGGAGTAGGAGGAGCCATTACTTTCAGAATCCTTGTGAAAGTGAAACACACTTGGAGCGGCACTTGTTTCTTCATCCCTAATTCCTCAGTTTGAAATTGCAATCGAAAATCAACACACACAGATTGATTAATTCTCTCTCTGTTTTTTGTTTCGTAGACGAAGATGACTTATAGAGTAAGAAAGGGAGTTATAACACGTATCAAATAAAGACCTCACATTCCTTTGCCACTCAAGTGTACGGCATCTGCAAGCCATTTCCAGTTGAGTAAAACTGTGAGAGCTCACAATTATCTTTCTCTAAAAAAAATTAATAAAAGATAATTTTTTTTCTTTTTGACGTCAAAAAATTAAAAGACACAAACAGGAAATTTACCAAAATATTGTCCTTCAAATGACCAATATCATCTAAATTATATGGAACCACACCAAACACATCTAAATTTTTGCAACAAACTCTTCATATCCAAAACATTTCATAGTGTCTGCCGCGCAAATCTCACGGCCTGGAGTTCCGGGCCGAGGGGATGTGCGTTAACACAGGGTTTCCTGCTTTTGGGTGCGGTGCGGTTGTGCGCGGGCGTGCCAGCACGGTTTACGGTGCGTTGATGTTTCGATGAGTGTTGGATGGATGAATGGTGCGCCTGTTTGATCTGTCTTCCTAGTCAAACGATTGTAGCCGAGAGAGGAACTGGTCTCGGCTGTTAGTTTCACGGCCTGAACTACAAGGCCGTCGAGTGATGGTGTTGGTGGTGGATTTTGGGCGGTGCTCCGGCGCGCTGCTCAGGGAGCGACGGTCGTGTGATATATGGGGTGAGTGAACGAACAACAAGGATGGTGCTCCGGCGCCTTGAAAATCAAGGGTCGTATGATATATTGATGAATGGATTCTGCTTACAATCTAACACTACTCCTAGGAAAGCAAGTAAAGATATTGAAAGTGCATTACAGGAAAAAATAAGTTGCTCCGTGGGAGGCTTGTTTTGGTGTTGAACCCTTTGAATGTAGCTCGAGTCTTGTATTTATAGGAAGAGTCCCTGGATGAGTAATCAAGGCTAAATTTACGCATAGTGGAGTCTGATTAGCGCAAGTGGGCAGTCCAATCGACATTTGGGATCGTGAAGTATGGTGGTGAGACTCCAGAAATCCCGGTGAATCTCGGCCGCCGCTCTCGATCGTGGGTTCTGAACCTCTGGCCGTGGAGACGCATTTATGGCCTGGATAGCTGGTGAACCAACATCTCAAGCTGTCAGAATTCTTGTGAGAATGTCCACGTCTAATCACTCTGATCTTCATCACCAAATCCTGACTTCAGTCACTTCCCACCTTTCCTCATGCATTAAATGCTACTTTGTGGCCAATGGGTTCGTTGCATTAAACAGGCACTACTTCATTAAATAAAGCCTGGGACCCTGCTGTCACGTGATGATTTGCCTTTAATGTCTTGGCCGCAATTTTGTTCGGCCTCGGCCTCGGCCTACGCTTGAGGCCGAGATGATCATGCCTTAGCATTTCCTTCTTTTATTTTGGGAAGGCGAAATACCCTGGCGAAACGCTGCGTTTCAGCCTCTGCAAACAAGTGCCAGGGCCGAGAGAAAGGGCTCCTTCGGCCAGCTCATGGCCGTGATTTATCAGGCACAAACACATAGCTGATACATCATTATTAAGTAAACTCAATAATTATTGGAACCTGAAATCATAGTATTATCATTGCGTCAAAGTGTTTATTTTTATTTTTTATAGTACAAATGATTGAGGGAGGGGGTTTTACACAAACATTCATGGGATGCATTTCGAACGTCAAAGTTTTAATATAAATGATTGTTCGTACCAAAAAGGCAAATATATATGATTTAGAGGATTCTCTAGGAAACCACATTGTTTTACATGCCAAATACAGGAAAACTAAAGATATTTCTAAAGATATAATCTTTGATTATTTCCTAGATTTATACACTAAGCTAATATGGCTAATATTGGTTTTATTTGAAAGGAAATATTAAGTGGCAATTATCTTAACGCCAATTAAGGCGATTTGATATGATATTAAGTGGCAATTACCTAAGACTCTGTTTGGGAGAGCTTCTGGAATGGCCGAAAGCACTTTTTGATAACTAAAAGCGCTTCTGACAGCGTTTGGCAAAAAAGTTTAGAAGCTCTTCTGGGTCATAAAAGCGCTTCCTGGAGAAGCACCAGCTATGTGCTTCTTTAGGAAGCACTCCTAAGTGCTTTTCCACGAAGCACTTTAATTTTTTATGAAAATTCAAGATTTTTATGATAAAAACGCTTTTGTTAGAAGTGCTTATGAGTAGAAGTACTTCCTAGAGAAGCAGTCTCAAACGAGCCCTAAATTAGGAATTATTCTGCAATCAGTAGGGATTACAATACGTTTTCAGTAGGGGTGGGAACCGTCCACTTTTCTCCAGTAATTCAAACTGAAACTGAAAATATGAAATTGACAAAATTGCACAGATGCTCCTTGTGCGTCTTGTGGTTTGTGTCCATAGTATATATATGTTCCTCTGTGTGCAACGCGTGTAAGAATAAAAAGGTCATTTCAATCAATCAAATGAATTAAAATTTGATACGAACTAAAATACTGGGCCAGTTTGGCATTGCTGTGCTGTGAAAATAATCGCTGTCAGTTTTGCTGTGAGAGAAAGCAGTTTGAAGTTTTGTAAACTTTTTGTTAAAAGTGTTGTTGGTACTGATTTCCGCATAATCAGAAAATGATTGCCGCATAATCATTATACCCAGCGCCTCTTCAAAACTAATTCTTGCATAATCAGAAAATGAAAGCATCTCATTAGCTACTTTCCCTTATAGCTTTCTCTCACATCAATTTTTAACAATAAGTGATTTTCTCATAGTTTACAAAACGGGCTGGGCTTCCCAAAAATTTTAAAAAATCACTTATCACCCCAAATAAGCAATGCCAAACTAGCACTAAGGCCAAAATATATTTTAATTTGAATACTTTTTTTTTCGTTTTAAATTTGAATACTTAAGTTTAGCATTTTAGTTTACATACTACTTTAAAGTCTTCTAATGGTCTTTTTTTTTTTTTTTTTTTTTCTCTTGTCAACATTAGCAAAGAAAGTATATGTAGATTATGAGTGGTGCGGAGGTACACCTTGTGTGTTTGTTGTTATTAGTGAACTCTTCCGTATTGGGGTGGCTAATTTTTTTCTTTTCTTTTTAAGCTACTTCTATGTTATAATATATTCATCTTAGTGAAAACGTATAAGTTCATTCATTTTCCAACATTAACACAAATAAGTACATATAAAATAGACCACAAAAAGGTACATATTGTCAAGCACCATGCAAATATTTACGCTAATGAAAATAGAAGAAAATAATAAGTATATTCAAATTACAAATTAGAATGGAATAATGAGATTCGATTGAAATTTAAGTTCAATTGTATATTTGACTTACTTTTAAAACTAAACCACACATACCGAAGACATAAGAAATAAAAATAAACATTTACACAAAATAATGCGAGCAACTTTTTCGGGGTTCATGAGATCTTGATCTTGCTCATTTATAAAATAAATAAAAATTCATCTTATTTGCTTATATAAGTTGAACTAATCTTTTAATTTTGCGGGAAGGGATGAGCTAATATTTGTGGGAATAGGGGGAGTTTATTAAAATTTGTCCAAGGTCTTTGTCTTTTTCCCAATCTTTGTATTAGGATATAGCCCTTTATAGCCTAAGCGTAGTTCCACTACTGGTTATTGTGCTTCTGTAGTTGTATTAACCCTATGTGTTTATTTCAGCAGGGTGGGAACGGTCCACTTTTCTCCTGTAATTCAAACTGAAACTGAAAATATGAAATTGAATAAATTGCACAAATTGCACAGATGCTCCTTGTGCGTCTTGTGGTTTGTGTCCATAGTATATATATGTTCAATTGAGTCCTCTGTGTGCACCGCGTGTAAAATAAAAAGGTCATTTCAATCAAGCAAATGAAATAAAATTTGATACGAACTAAAATACTAAGGCCAAAATATATTTTAATTTGAATACTTTTTTTGTTCGTTTTAAATTTGAAGACTTAAGTTTAGCATTTTAGTTTACATACTACTTAAAAGTCTTATGACGGTCTCTTTTTTTTTTCTCTCGTCAACATTAGCAGAGAAAGTATATGTAGATTATGAGCGGAGGTACACCTTGTGTGTTTGTTGTTGCTAGTGAACTCTTCCGTATTGGGATTAACTCCTTGTGGTTATTGTCAAGGGCGGAAAGAGGAATTTATATTGGGGTGGGCTATTTTTTTTTCTTTTCTTTTTATGCTTTCTTCTTCAAATATTCTAGTGAAAATGTATAAGTCAAACAAGTTAATTCATTTTTCAACATTAATACAAATAAGTACATATAAAATAGACGCACAAAAAAATGTACATATTGTCAAGCATCACACAAATATTTACGGTAATGAAAATAGAAGAAAATAATAAGTATATTCAAATTAGTAATAAGTTCAATTTGTATATTTGACTTCCTTTTAAAACTAAACCACACAAACCGAAGACATAAGAAATAAAAATGAACATTTACACAAAATAAGAGCAAGAATGACCTCATTTATAATCCAAGAGAAAATAACGTATATACTACATGAGGAACTTTTTTTGGGTTCATGAGATCTTGATCGTGCTCATTTCTAAAATAAATTAAAATTCATCTTATTTGCTTATATAAGTTGAACTAAGCTTTTAATTTTGTAGAAAGCGATGGGTTAATATTTGTGGGAATAGGGGAAGTTTATTAAAATTTGTACAAGGTCTTTGTCTTTTTCCCAATCTCGCACTGGACTATAGCCCCTTATAGCCTAAGTGTAGATTCGCCAGTTGTATTAACCCTATATATTGGTATTTATATTTATATTGGTCTTTATAACTGTCGGCCTTTAATCTTGAATTATGAATGCAATCTATTATCTTTCTATCATAAAGTACTTTTAACTAACTACTAGTTACTTTGCAATATTCCCCTTAATTGACTAATTTTATAGTCTTTATAATTAACTCATTAACTCTTTTAATAATGATAGAATATGTTAAAGTAATAATATTTTCATGTTAATCTGAAAAAATATATTACAGGTCTTAAATTTAAGGAATAATATGTGCAAGAGCCCATTAACTAAATTAGTTTAGTTTCTAGTTTGCATTTTCTCATATAATACTTGTATTATATAGGAATGTACTTATTTTTTTTATAAAAAAAAATACTTCCGATTTCTATACACATTTGAAAGATTCGATAAAATACACATATTTTTAAAATCAAACGTACATTACGCATATTATATGTTGAAGAATATAAAGTCTCACATCGGAACACTACTACAAAATAGTTAAACCACGACACAAAATAGACGACAGTGCATCTTAAAACCGTCGTTATGTTTTAAAAGACGACGGTATTTTTAAAACCGTCATGATATATCATCTTATACATTACTAGCGTTAGATTGATTTTTAAAAGACGACGGTTGTCACTAACAAGCGTCGTCTTTTAAAACATGCTGAACAAAAAAAACGCCGCTTGATTTTTAAAAGAAGACGCTTGTTAGTGACAAGCATCGTCTTCTAAAAATCAAGTGTCCTTTTTTTTTTTGTAAAGACATGGTTTTTTTGAAAGAACTGTCGTCTATTATATGTAAAGACGAAGGTTTTTTTTTTAAAAAGGGTCGTCTATTATATGTAAAGATGACTGTTTTTTTTTAAAAAGGGTCGTCTATTATATGTAAAGATGACGGTTTTTTTTTTTAAAAGGGTCGTCTGTTATATGTAAAGATGACTGTTTTTTTTAAAAAGGGTCGTCTATTATATGTAAAGATGATGGTTTTTTTTTAAAAAAGGGTCATTTGTTATATGTAAAGATGACTGTGTTTTTTAAAAATGGTCGTCTATTATATGTAAAGATGACGGTTTTTTTTAAAAATGGTCGTCTATTATATGTAAAGACGACGGTTTTTTTGAAAGAACTGTCGTTGTTTTATTATATAGACGATGGTTTGTGACAAAAAATCGTTGTTGTTTATAGGTAAGGACAACGTTTTTGTTAAAACCGTCGTTAATTGTAGGCAAAATACGACGGTTTTTATTTACAAAAAAGGCCACTTGATTTTTAAAAGACAACGCTTGTCACTAACAAGCATCGTCTTTTAAAACACGCTAAAAAAAGGCCGCTTAAGTGAATTCGCGCTAGACAAATTTTCAGATTTTCCCCTGTATCTGAAAACCTTATCTCTCCCTCCTTGAAACCCTACTAAGCTCTCTAAAACACCCTCATGAAACTCTCTACAAAATCATCAGAAAATCGATATCAATGAAGGAGTTGAGAGATTGAGGTCTTCGCAGATCCATAAGATGGAGAGGGAGGTTCTGTATTTGAGAATCAAAGCTGGTTGGATGGTGAAGATCTCGATCTCCACGCTCTTTAACGATGATCTCCATCTCAGGCATCCAACTCTCTCATCAACCTCAACGGCTTGGTCCGATTAGCTTTCCAATTTCGTAGTCGCAATCTAGAAAGACTCGTCGAAATATGTCGCGCATGCCACTTCAGGCCCATGGCTGTCGTCACCACTTCAGGCCCTCGCACTCCTCTGAAGATCCAAGCCATATAATTGTCCTAATTTCCTGATAATTGTGAAGATCAAAACCCTAGCCTCCTACCTTTCGAAAGGTTTGATTTGAAAGTCACATAATCTCTCAATACCCTTTTATATCTTGCTAGTGAATTCTGGATTAGTCTCTTTGCGTTTCTGGTATGTTCTTTATCTCCCTGAGATTATTTCGGCTGTAAATCTTGTTCTTTGCATGATGGTTGCATCGAGTTGTGAACCTTGTTAATCCGTTATGACCTTTTCAGCCATATGTATTGCTCTTCTTCTCTGATGACACTTTAAGGTAATAGCTTATCCAAGTATATTACTGTTGTGCTTCTTTTGAGAGATCATGCTCTAACTCTTCTTTTTTTATTTGCAGATTTATAACTTTTTCTTTTGCAGGTTTTCTATGGTCTTTTCTATGTGAGTCGTATGTCTTTTTGTAGTTGAAAATTTGTTACCTTCTCTTTTCACCATCATTTTATTTATATATTTTTCCTTTTGCAGGTTCTCGATGGTCTTTTTATGCTCATTTTACAAGTTTTCTATGGAAATATGGTCCAATGGTAAAATTTCTCTTCCACCTAATTTTATATGTTTATAATCTTAGCTTTTTTTCTCTCTCTGTCATTTTGATTTATTTATAGGGATGATGGAGGAGACTTCAGTTGTGCATCATTTGTATGTTTGGATGAGGAAGGCTTGGATTAGGAGTACGTAGGTCTTGTTAGGAAAATATTGTACTACTTAATTACCATATGTATCAATTGAATATTTATATTTAATTGGTAGGAATTATGTTTGTTGTAGAATAAAGATTGGTTAACTATGTAATAACTATTGAATCTTCAAGTTTTATGAAAGAAACTATTTTTGAGTGTATATATTCATTAATAAAGCATTACGGTTGGTTTTCTAGTTAAAATCGTTGTATAGCATCATAGGAAATCAAAAAGAACTAAAATGTAGCAGTTTGGGAACTTATTAGACGACGGTTTTTATAATAAATCATGGTCTTTACAGATAATTAACGATGGTTTTTATAAACCAACCGTTTGTTATAAAACTAGAGAATATGTAGGGAGAAATAAGAGGAAGAAAGAGACAGTATAATTTGCTCAAATCAACTTGTCTTTCATTCATATTTGGTGCCACTATTTATAGGAGCAGAGATACATGAATCACCTACCACCCATAATTGATAGGTTACAAATACATTGGTTGGTAGAGTACAAATACATTGGTTGGTAGAGTACAAATACATTGGTAGGTTACATGTATATAATGATGGATATTATTGTGGGCATCCATAACCTATAAACCCATAACGTATGGATTTATAACACTCCCCCTTGGATGTCCACCAGACAATGATATCATGTTGGATGTGCTAAATGTTGCCTCATTAAAAACCTTGTCAGGAAAAACCACATGGGATAAAAACCTGATCGAAGGAAAAAAGAGTACATTGCACATACATCCAATGTAGTAAAACTGAGGAGTTTCCGCGATTGATTTCTCCCCCTGATCTTCAACAATCTGATTGCTTGTAAAGTCGTCGCATTCCTATACCATATACCAACTTCTGAAATATAGACTTCGGAAGAGCTTTGGTGAAGAGGTCTGCCAGGTTATCTTGGGAGCGAATTTGTTTGACTTCAATCTCTTGATTCTTCTGAAGCTCATGTGGGTAGAAGAACTTTGGTGGTATATGTTTGGTTCTGTCACCCTTGATAAACCCTTCTTTAATTTGAGCTATACAAGCAGCATTGTCTTCATACATGATTGTCGGGGCTTTTGTTGTTGAAGAAAGATCACATGTTTTCCGAATATGATGAACTAGGGATCTTAACCAAACACATTCTCTACTGGCCTCATGGAGCGCAAGAATTTCTGCATGATTAGAAGAGGTAGCAACCAAAGTTTGTTTTGTAGATCGCCATGAGATTGCTGTATTTCCACAAGTAAACACATAACCAGTTTGGGAGCGACCCTTATGTGGATCGGAGAGATACCCAGAATCCGCGTATCCAACAAGATTTGAACCGTTGGAAGGTTCGTACGAATAAAACAAGCCCATATCAGTTGTTCCACGAAGGTAGCGCAAGATATGCTTTATACCATTCCAGTGTCTACGTGTTGGAGCCGAGCTATACCTGGCTAATAAATTTACTGAGAATGCAATATCTGGCCTAGTACATTGGGCTAAATATAATAAAGCACCTATTGCACTAAGATATGGAACTTCTGGACCAAGTATCATTTCATCATCCTCTTTAGGACGGAATGGATCTTTATTTGTGTCTAATGAACGAACTACCATTGGAGTACTCAACGGGTGGGCATTATCCATATAAAATCGCTTCAAGATTTTTTCAGTGTAAGCTGATTGATTGACAAGAATACCATTGGGATGATGCTCGATCTGCAAGCCCAGACAATATTTAGTTTTTCCAAGGTCTTTCATCTCAAATTCACCCTTTAAATATTCAGCAGTTTTAATGATCTCTTGAGGAGTTCCAATTAAGTTCATGTCATCAACATACACTACTACGATTGCAAATCCAGAATTTGATTTCTTTATAAAAACACAAGGGCATATGGGATCATTAATGTAGCCTTCCTTGATCAAATATTCACTAAGACGGTTATACCACATTCGTCCGGATTGTTTCAACCCATATAGAGAACGTCTCAACTTAATGGAATACATGTTCCGTGATTTAGTGTTTGATTCTGCCAACTTGAGTCCTTCTGGGACTTTCATATAAATATTAGCATCTAACTCCCCATACAAGTATGCAGTAACAACGTCCATAAGACGCATGTCAAGTTTTTCTGAAACTGCAAGACTTATTAAATAACGGAACGTAATTGCATCCATAACAGGAGAATATGTTTCTTCATAATCAATCCCAGGCCTTTGAGAGAAACCTTGCGCAACGAGTCGTGCCTTATACCTTGCGCAATGTTCTTCTCTATAGCTTAGTTAATCCATATATATATATATATTTTTTTTTTCTTTTTTATACAAAACTCGATGATGGCTATTTTTTGTGAAATCATGTTTTTTGACATGATTTAAATTGCCGAGAGTATCCCCCAATGAATGCATGAACATGTAGTTTTTTGTTGTTGTTATTGTTATATGACCACTATTCATTGAAAACTTGTTGGCATTCGTGTTGTAGCTAATAACACGAGTAGTATGCAATTATCATTATTATTATTATTATTTTTCTTTATTTCTGTTCTCTTTTTAAGTTTTTTTTAATCTTATTTAAACACAATATGTTATGATGAGTTTTTTTATTAACAAGATATCAGGACCTGAAGTTCCTCGATCCTCATAATAGATAAGGACCTGAAGTTCCTTTATCAAATCAGAACCTAAGTTTCTGTGATTCAAAATCATTGAAGGCATGAAGTTTCTCAATCTAAATTGTCTAAACATCCCAAACCAGAAGTTTTGGTGATTATATTTATGTTTACTATATCAACAATTTTTCTTGAGCTCTAACACATTCCATTTTCTTTTATATAGAAAATGTCGAACTTGGCAAAGCTCGAATTTGTTGCACTTGACATCTCCAGAAAGAACTACCTTTCATGGATCAATGATGCTGAGGTTCATCTTGAGGCTATGAACCTAGGGGAAACCATTAAGGAAGGCAATGAGGCATCCTCTGTGGATCGAGCGAAAGCCATGATTTTTCTCAGACGCCACATACATGAAGGCTTGAAGTGTGAATATCTTACTGTCAAGGATCCGTTGGCCCTTTGGGGAAACCTCAAGGAAAGATATGACCATCAGAGGACAGTTATTCTTCCTAAGGCTCGCCATGATTGGATGCACTTGCGTCTACAAGATTTCAAATCAGTGGCTGACTATAATTCTGCTCTGTTCAGAATTAGCTCTAAGTTACGACTTTGTGGAGAAAATATAACTGATGCAGACCTATTGGAGAAAACTTTCACCACATTTCATGCCTCCAATGTGGTTTTGCAACAACAATATCGAGAACGAGGTTTCCAGAAGTATTCAGACCTCATATCTTGTCTACTTCTAGCTGAACAGAATAATGAGCTTCTGATGCAGAACCATCAGTCTCGTCCAACTGGATCTGCACCATTCCCTGAAGTGAATGCTGCCTTGGCACCATCTCATGAGACATATGCTACCTCATCACATGGTGACCGTCGTCGAGGACGTGGTCGTGGTAGGGGTACCTGTAATGGTCAAGTCCAAAATAGTAATAGCCACCGATTGGGCCCAAGAAATACCCAACCATCTCATAACCACCAGAAGTGGAACAAACAAGACAAGGCAAATGGCTCCCAACCGTCAGCTGACAGGGTGATTGAGGAAGCATGTCATAGGTGTGGTACAAATGGGCATTGGGCACGTGTATGCCGCACACCAAAACATTTGGTTGATCTTTACCAAGCCTCAATCAAGGGCAAAGGAAAAAAGGTTGAGACATATTGGATGGATGCTGATCCAACAGAGTTAGAACCAGTGGATACAACTCACCTTGATGTCTCAGACTTCTTTGTTGATACTGATGGCAAATCTTTTGATCCTATGATTAGTGATGAGATACTCCCCAATTAATTTTGTTGAAATTTTTTTTTTCTCGCTTTATGTTGTTTGAGCGCGTTTAAGCTGATTTTAATTCCTGTTTTTTCCCCATTTCACATGTTAGTTTGGATCTTTTCCATTGAATAAATTCGAATAAAAGACTTCATTTGAATAACATTTTTTTTCCTGTTTTATTTATTATTTATTTATTTTTCTTCGAACAACATTTTAATACATATATATTTTCTTATAAATTTGAAGGCATGGAAAACAATCATGGATCCTCTCGTCTTGGGAGAATTGACGAAGATATTTGTCTTGCGGATAGTGCAACTACGCACACAATTCTTCGAGATAAAAAATATTTTCACAATTTACATTTATCAAAAGCAAAGGTAACTACCATACTAGGTTCTGCAAACCTAATTGACGGCTCTGGAAGAGCTCAATTTTTGTTACCCAATGGGACTCAATTCTCCATTGATAATGCTTTGTACTCTTTGAGATCGAAAAGAAATTTACTCAGCTTTAAAGACATTCGAATGAACGGGTACCATATTGAAACTAGAAATGATAATAATGTGGAGTATCTTTGCATTACCACCAATATCAACAGCCAGAGGCGTATATTGGAAACACTTCCTGCTTTCTCTTCTGGGTTGTATTATACAACCATCAAAGCAGTTGAAGTCCATGCTATCATGAATCAGAATTTCATTGACCCAACGACCTTCATGCTTTGGCATGATCGTCTTGGGCATCCTGGATCCACAATGATGCGTAGGATTATTTCAAATTCAAATGGACATCCTTTAAAGCCTTACCATAGTACTTTGTCCATTGACCAGTCTTGCAAAGCTTGCTCTCAAGGGAAATTGATCATTAGACCTTCTCCGTCAAAACTTGACTTTGAATGTCCATCTTTCTTACAGAGAATTCAAGGGGATATTTGTGGGCCAATTCACCCATCTTGTGGACCATTTCGTTATTTTATGGTTTTAATCGATGCATCTACAAGATGGTCACACGTTTGCCTATTGTCAACTCGTAATGTTGCTTTTGCTAGGCTCCTTGCTCAGATAATTAAATTACGAGCACAATTCCCTGATTATCCAATAAAGTCAATTCGACTTGATAACGCTGGTGAGTTTACCTCCCAAACTTTTGATGCCTATTGCATGTCACTTGGGATTGATGTTGAGCACCCAGTTCCCCATGTCCATACTCAAAATGGATTAGCTGAAGCTTTTATTAAGCGTCTCCAGCTTATTGCTCGCACTTTGCTATTGAAGACAAAGTTGCCAATTTCTGCTTGGGGACATGCAATTTTACATGGAGCATCCTTAGTCCGCTTGAGGCCCGTTACCCACCACCAATTCTCCCCTTTACAACTTGCCTTTGGGAGACAACCCAATATATCACATTTAAGGGTATTTGGTTGTGCAGTTTATGTGCCAATTGCACCCCCACAACGCACTAAAATGGGTCCTCAACGTCGACTGGGAATTTACATTGGTTTTGATTCACCAACTATCATTCGTTATCTCGAACCTATGACAGGAGATACTTTTACAGCACGTTTTGCGGACTGTCACTATGATGAGACATTCTTCCCGCCGTTAGGGGGAGAAAAGACCGTTCCTGAAGAACGGCGAGAATTGGGTTGGAACATATCCATTATGTCTCATCTTGACCCTCGTACAACTCAAAGTGAAAATGAAGTACGAAAAATTGTCCACCTTCAGCAAATTGCTAATCAAATGCCAGATGCATTCACTGATACAGGAAAAGTGACAAAATCACATATACCTGCAGCAAACACACCAGCAAGGATTGATATCCCAATCGGATTAACCAATGTTGCAGCAAATGAATCATCTACTGCACGCCTGAAGCGAGGTAGACCCATTGGTTCCAAGGACTCAACTCCTAGAAAGCGAAAATCGAAAGTATATCCCAATCCCAATGGAAACGCTAATGAAGATATTATTGGGAAAGAGATTCACCTTGAATCTACAATTCATCCGGAGAATGAAAGTGTCATTGAAAAGACACAAGCCACTGAAGAGGAAAAGATACCTAATACAGAAATTTCTGTAAATTTCGCATGCAATGATGAATTATGGGACCGTAGTGAAATGGTTATCGATGATAGTTTCTCTTTCGCAGTAGCTGCTGAGATTATAAAAGGTTATGAAGATATTGAACCACGATCTGTTGATGAATGTAAAGGAAGGCCTGATTGGCCAAAGTGGAAAGACGCAATCCAAGTTGAGTTAAATTCCTTGGAAAAACGTGGTGTATTTGGACCTGTGGTTCAAACACCACAAGGTGTAAAACATGTAGGATATAAATGGGTGTTCACAAGAAAGCGTAATGAGAAAAATGAGATTGCAAGGTATAAGGCACGACTCGTTGCGCAAGGTTTCTCTCAAAGGCCTGGGATTGATTATGAAGAAACATATTCTCCTGTTATGGATGCAATTACGTTCCGTTATTTAATAAGTCTTGCAGTTTCAGAAAAACTTGACATGCGTCTTATGGACGTTGTTACTGCATACTTGTATGGGGAGTTAGATGCTAATATTTATATGAAAGTCCCAGAAGGACTCAAGTTGGCAGAATCAAACACTAAATCACGGAACATGTATTCCATTAAGTTGAGACGTTCTCTATATGGGTTGAAACAATCCGGACGAATGTGGTATAACCGTCTTAGTGAATATTTGATCAAGGAAGGCTACATTAATGATCCCATATGCCCTTGTGTTTTTATAAAGAAATCAAATTCTGGATTTGCAATCGTAGCAGTGTATGTTGATGACATGAACTTAATTGGAACTCCTCAAGAGATCATTAAAACTGCTGAATATTTAAAGGGTGAATTTGAGATGAAAGACCTTGGAAAAACTAAATATTGTCTGGGCTTGCAGATCGAGCATCATCCCAATGGTATTCTTGTCCATCAATCAGCTTACACTGAAAAAATCTTGAAGCGATTTTATATGGATAATGCCCACCCGTTGAGTACTCCAATGGTAGTTCGTTCATTAGACACAAATAAAGATCCATTCCGTCCTAAAGAGGATGATGAAATGATACTTGGTCCAGAAGTTCCATATCTTAGTGCAATAGGTGCTTTATTATATTTAGCCCAATGTACTAGGCCAGATATTGCATTCTCAGTAAATTTATTAGCCAGGTATAGCTCGGCTCCAACACGTAGACACTGGAATGGTATAAAGCATATCTTGCGCTACCTTCGTGGAACAACTGATATGGGCTTGTTTTATTCGTACGAACCTTCCAACGGTTCAAATCTTGTTGGATACGCGGATTCTGGGTATCTCTCCGATCCACATAAGGGTCGCTCCCAAACTGGTTATGTGTTTACTTGTGGAAATACAGCAATCTCATGGCGATCTACAAAACAAACTTTGGTTGCTACCTCTTCTAATCATGCAGAAATTCTTGCGCTCCATGAGGCCAGTAGAGAATGTGTTTGGTTAAGATCCCTAGTTCATCATATTCGGAAAACATGTGATCTTTCTTCAACAACAAAAGCCCCGACAATCATGTATGAAGACAATGCTGCTTGTATAGCTCAAATTAAAGAAGGGTTTATCAAGGGTGACAGAACCAAACATATACCACCAAAGTTCTTCTACCCACATGAGCTTCAGAAGAATCAAGAGATTGAAGTCAAACAAATTCGCTCCCAAGATAACCTGGCAGACCTCTTCACCAAAGCTCTTCCGAAGTCTATATTTCAGAAGTTGGTATATGGTATAGGAATGCGACGACTTTACAAGCAATCAGATTGTTGAAGATCAGGGGGAGAAATCAATCGCGGAAACTCCTCAGTTTTACTACATTGGATGTATGTGCAATGTACTCTTTTTTCCTTCGATCAGGTTTTTATCCCATGTGGTTTTTCCTGACAAGGTTTTTAATGAGGCAACATTTAGCACATCCAACATGATATCATTGTCTGGTGGACATCCAAGGGGGAGTGTTATAAATCCATACGTTATGGGTTTATAGGTTATGGATGCCCACAATAATATCCATCATTATATACATGTAACCTACCAATGTATTTGTACTCTACCAACCAATGTATTTGTACTCTACCAACCAATGTATTTGTAACCTATCAATTATGGGTGGTAGGTGATTCAGGTATCTCTATTATATGTAAAGATGACGGTTTTTTTTTTAAAAAGGGTCGTCTATTATATGTAAATATGACAGTTTTTTTTTTAAAAAAAGGGTCATCTATTATATGTAAAGATGACGGTTTTTAAAACAAGGGTCGTCTATTATATGTAAAGATGACTTTTTTTATTAAAAAAGGGGTCGTCTTTCCTACAATACACGATGGTTTTATTAAAAACTGTCGTCTTTCCTCCTATAATTAACGATCTTTACCTCTAAAGAACAACGATTTTCTTTAAAAACCGTCGTCTTTACAGATAAACAACGACGGTGAAAAGCCGTCGTAGTTTGACACCCAAAAAGATGGCGGTCGATTTAACGATGGTTTTCAAAGCATTACAACGACGGTGGATCTCCGTCGTCTATTTCGTTTTTTGTAGTAGTGGAAACTTGACTAAATAAATTACAATTATAATAAGTGGTTCCACTCCTAATAACACTGAGGCATTTTGTGATAAAATCTAACACTTACTGGGCTTTGTAGGTATATGTTAAATTTCATAGAGATGAGTCATCGGCCCACTACTAGCAACATCGATATTGTCCCCAACTTAACCACCTACAAAGCCCAGTAGGTGTGAGGTTTTATCACAAAAGGCCTCGGTTATTTTATTTAGTTAAGTTTCCAATATGGGACTTTATATTCTTCAATACGCCCCCTCACATGGGACCACCACATAGTGGGTCACACGTGGAGCCAGTCCACATCGGAGTCAATCATTCTATTATTAGTAAAACCATTAATTATATTTTGTATTTTATTTAGTCAATTTTCCGATGTGGGACTTATATTCTTCAACATTATACACATACGTGCATATTCTTCACGTTTAATAGATGTGTTTTTTTACAAAATTTTCACTAATACAAAAAAAATTCATGTATTATGTAACACCTCGTCCCAAATTTTAATTTTAATTTGATTTTACTTTGTGCGAAATTACATTTTTGCCCTTGGGGTATGGGTATTTTGGTCACTTTTTGTTTGGGAATGGTTTTGAGAAATCGAGTGGCACCATTGCGTAGAGCTCGACAGTATGAGTTCGTTGATATAACCATTATTTTTGTACATTTTTATTATCTTTCTCTTAGATCCTTGCTATGTTCTTGAGTGAATTTAGTCCATTTTTACTTAGTTTTGTGTTTTACTAGGTTTGAAGAGTAAATATGGAAAAGCAAGTAAAATGAGCAATTTTGGGATTGAAATATGATGTGCAATCCAAGGAGCATAATTTCCTGTGCAGATCAGTCAACTTGATAGAATATACTGTACTTCCTCATAGGATAGCGAACTAGATGTTGAGCCTTATATCGTTGGAAAGATACAGATATTAACTTTCTGTAGAATTTTGCGGTTTGTGATTTGGACATGTGTGGAGAGAGTTGTGCCCGTTTTAGTACAGACAGTTCGGGCAGAATGTATTCAGCGGGTTTTGCAAAATAATCCTTTTGAAGTTCAATCCTTGGAGTCTAATTTGTGTCAATTGCATTTGGAAAATGTCTACAAGGATGCAAGGTTCTTTTCTAAGGTCTGATATTATATTTAGTAGGATTTTGGAGGCCAACTCATCAAGATTATTGAAACCAAACTAGGAAAGCATAGTTACCAAGTAAAAAGAGGATTTTATTTAAAGACATCAGCTTTTTTCATCATTCGGGCACAATAGCAAACTAAAAATCCACACATCACAGAAAGCAATAAACGAGAACTCAAAGATGCAGGCTTTGCCACCAAAATCAAAGATGCAGCCGTTGCCACCAAAATCAAAGATGCAACCTTCGCCGACTTTGCCTGGGTTTTTCAAAAAAGAAAGAAAAAAAAAAATAGAGGGCAAGGGATCAACAGGGAAAGCAACTGATGAGAGTGAGGCTCTTCGAAATCAAATGGGTATCTACGGTGATGTGAGATCGTCTTCTTAAAATTAAAGAAAGATAATTGCTATATATATTTATAAGTAATTATCTTGGTTAATATATATATATAATTTTATTTTATATATGTGTTTTACATATATATCTTATTTTATTATATATATATATATATATATATATATATATATATATATATATATATATATATATTAGTAAAATAGTTCTTGGTAATGTGGTTAGGTGTCAAAGAAAAAAAATGTTAAGTAGCAAGACTATGATTACTAGCTTTATCAACTCACCAAGAAGAATGTTAGAATAGGATTGGAGGAATTGAAGGAGTCACAACGTGTCTTATAAGACATTCTTCTTTATCTGCAAGACTACATTAATATCTATATACATTATTTGGATAGTAAGTATATAAACCGCCAGTACACCATCCAATAGGAAATGAGTAGTTGCAGACTTATTCTTTGTATATAGGTGATTAGTTGCACAACAAATGAACAAAGAAAGCTAGAGAGAAATAGAGGTAGAGAGAAGTAGAATTGTTAAGAAAAAGAGTGGGAGACTGAGTTTGTGAATGCGGTGAAAAATTGGGAAACACCTTACATTTCAAGCTAAAGCTTTGGTGTCAAGGTAAGGGTTTCTTGGTGACCTTTTACAAAGATTGATTTAATTAAATTTTGTGAGCATTATATTATGCATGGTATTACAGTTTGGTTAACATTCCTTGTTATTGGGTGTTTACTAGTTATTAATTATTTGATCAATGTTGGTGTGATTATATTTTGATACATGAGATAAATGAAAGGCATAATTATATCATGTCATGGAAATTGGTTGGAGTTCTTGGGTTGGAAAGATACTAATAGAAAAGAGGGTAATGAAAATGATCTTTTGTGTAGTTGAGTCTAACTTTTGACATGTACCAGATCTCAGGGATCCCACAGTGCACATGGTTTTTATTAGGTGATGTGGGACTAGCGACAGGGAGTTAGACAAGATGAGTAATAAAAGAGGAATTATGGCATGATTGAAATGGGTGTTAGTTCATATAAATGGGCATTCGGGACCAAGTGGTATAAGCATGGTATGGGACGTCCAGGTCTGCTTGTCCAGTTATATGAATTAATGGGAATAGATGAAAGGCATTCATGTATTATTATTAATAATGTGATATTTGGCTGTGTGATTGTATATCACTTAATTTAGTTATATCAATTTACCATGAAAAGGTTTATGTCCCTACTGAGTTGTGGTTTCACTCACCCCTAATAGATTTTGCAAGTACTGAACCTGAAATCTAGAGTTTGTGATGATTTTGTCATATCTATAGAGTGTATTGTGTATATAGCTTGTGGATGAATAATGAGCTACTCTTTTAGTGAACTCTTGAGTAGTTCTAACTTGTAAAGTAATGTAAAAGTTTTAAGATTTCAGATGTTGTCATTTCCGCTGAATATTCTATGTGAAATATTTATTTTATTTATTTAAATGTTTCTTCACATTTTAGTTATAGTTTTTATTAAATTCTATAATTAAGGTGTGAATCACGTCTTAACCCAAGGTTACATAAATCCTTGAGTTGGGGAGTGACAAGTTGGTATCAGAGCCAGTTTTACGGTTTCATTAAATTGTTTTGTTATTCACTGACCTGTTAAATTAATGTTTAGGATGCAACCCAATCAAACTGATGACACATGGGAAGGGTTACAAATGGGACCCGATGGCCTCATCCCAATAGACGAAGAAATATATCACAGTCGTCTACGCAACTAGGCTTATGTGGATGTAGTTAACGAAGTTGTTAATACAGGATATAGAAGGATGTTTTATACACCATAGATGTAGAGACTGGTTGTTAGACATCGATTGCAGGCCAACAATATTAGGAGTCAATATCAATTAAATATTGAAGCACACTCTTACAACCAAGTGTTGGAAGATGCTGCGATTATAGCTGCTGATATTTGGCCACTACCAGGGATAGACTTACCTTATATTCCAGAACCACAAGGGTTAGACTTCCCCATGTCCCAGACCCAGGAGATGAAGCATATTTGGAACTTCTGGACCTTGATACTCTATTTGCTGAATCTGTTGTGTCAGCTGCTTCAGTGGTTATCACTGAACCATAAAAGTCTAATCCAATTGTCATCAATCTGAGTTCTGATGATGAAAATGAATATCTTGAGCATGTTATCCCTCCCGCTGATTATAGATATTAGTTCTGATGATGAATAGATTCTCTCAAAAGTTTGACTAATAAAATAGATAGTGTGAACCTAACATGCTAATTTTGGTATGGTAAATTCATATAGTTTTTGTGGACAACCTATACAACAAAGGCCTAGAGCACTAGGAGCAGCAAGGAAACCATAACAACTCACTCAGGGACGAGTATATACTATCGGACAAGTGATAGAGCATAATGAACCTGCCGTGATGGAAGGTACATTTTTAGTTTTCAACTTATATGTTAGAATATTGTTTGACCCCGGTGCTACAAATTCATTCATATCTCTTTCGTTTGCATCTATTCTTGGGCTAGAATATGAGTTTATGAAATCTTCATTATTAGTTGGATCTCCATTGAGTAAATGTGTCGAAGTTAATAAGGTGTGTAGATCCTTTATAATAGAGATATCATATCATAAACTTGTTGTTGACCTGATGATATTAGAATTCATGGTGTATGATGTAATATTGGGGATGGACTTGCTTACCCAATTTAAAGCTATTCTTGATTGTGGTAGAAAGATGGTGACTATGACTCTCAATGAAGGGAAAACATTCAGTTTTTATGGAAACATGAAGAGTTGCAAGCCTGAATCAATCTTGGATAATAGAAATTGTAATTATTTGAGATTGATTGCTCACATGACCAATAAGGATCTGGGTGATCCCAAACTTGAGCTTATTCCTATAGTGAAGAATTTTAGTGATGTTTTCCTAGAAGAGTTATCGGGATTACCCCCAGAACGTGAAGTGGAGTTTTCTATAGATATCTACCATGGCACATCACCTATCTCTATACCTCCACATCGGATGGCACCAGCAGAGTGGAAAGAACTTAAAACACAACTCCAAGAACTTGAAAGAGGTTTCATTCATCCTAGTACCTCACCATGGGGTTTCCTGCACTCTTTGTGAAGAAAAGTGATTAAAGTCTAAGAATGTGTATTGACTATCGTGAACTGAATATAATCACCATGAAGAACAAGTACCCATTACCTAGGATTGATGACCTTTTTGATCAACTGCAAGGTTCCCGATACTTCTCAAAGATTGATCTTCACTCTGGTTATCACCAATTACGAGTAAAAACAGAAGATGTGTTGACCTCCGCGAATCTCACGGCTTGGTGCTCATGGCCGAGGGGATCTGCGTCAACCTAGGTCGTCCTTCTTTGGTGCGGTGCAGTTGTGCGCGGGCGTGCCAGCACAGTCTACCGTGCGTTGAAGATGATGCGATTGGGTGGATAGATGAGTTATGCGCCGATTTGAGTTTAACTTTCTAATAAGAGCAATTGTGGCCGAGAGAGAAACTGATCTCCACCATCAGGTTCACGGCCTAAGCTACAAGGCCGTTGAATGATGGTGTTGATGGTGGGTTCTTAGGTGGTGCTCCGGCGCGTTGCTGGGTAGCAACGGTCATATGATATATGAGATGAACGAGAGAATAACAAAGATGGTGCTCCGGTGCCTTAAGAATCAAGGGTCGTATGATATATTGATGAATGGATTTTCCTACAAGCTATCACTACTCCTAAGAAAGCAAGTGAAGGTATTGAAAATGCATTACAAGAAGATAAATGACATAAGGTAAATGATAGGAAAATATAATCTGCTCCGTGAGAGGCTTGTGTTTGGTGTTTGAACCCTTTAAACATAACTGGAGCTTGGTATTTATAGGAGAAGTCCTGAAGGGGCAGCAAGGCTGAAAATCTGCATGATGAGGTTGATCAGAGCTAGTGGGTAGTCGAATCGGCATTTGGAAACGTGAAGCATGGTGGTGTGACCCCCATAAGTCCCGGCCGCCGCCCTGATCGTGGGTTCTGCGTCTTGGGCCTTGGAGGAGCATTTAATGCTTTGGTCTGATGGTTGGTGACTTAACTTTACAAGTCGTAAGATTTTTGTGCCTAATCACCCTGATTTTACTCACCATACCCTGACTTCAATCTCTTCCCCTTTTCCCTTACACATTAAATGCTCTTACGTGGATCGTGGGCCCCCTACTTTAGTCAGAGGCGTTACTTCATTAAATGATGTGTGGGACCCTGACGCCACGGGGCGACACTACTTGACTTTCCTATTTTGGCCATGTATATGAGGAGTTATCACTCCCTTCATCCTCGTCCGAGATTACCAAGGCCGTGATGGCTTTGCCTTCACAGCTCACCTTTGTCTTACGAGAGAAAGTAAATAATGACTTGCCACGTTCGGCCTATTAGAAAGTGTTAGGGCCGAGAGGAAGCTCCCTCGGTCAGTTTTACCGGCCGAGATTTATTAGGCACAAACAAGATGTATCGAAAACTTCATTTCGAATGCGATACGAACATTATGAATTCCTAGTAATGCTTGTTGGATTGACAAATGCTCTAGTGGTTTTCATGGACTTAATGAATCGAATTTTTCGACCTTATCTAGATCAATTTGCGATTGTGTTTATTGATGATATTCTCATTTATTCATCATCTCAAGAAGAATATGAACAACACTTGTCAATTGTTCTACAGACATTGAGAGAACACAAGTTATTTGCCAAGCTCAATACGTGTGAATTTTGGTTGACAGAAGTAAAGTTTTTAGGACATGTTATTTCAAAAGAAGGCATCGCCATGGATCTTGCAAAAGTAGAAGCAGTGTTGAATTTGAAACAACCAAAAAATGTTCATGAGATTCAAAGTTTTCTTGGTTTGGCTGGCTATTATAGGAAGTTTTATCAAGGATTTTTCTCGGATAGCTAATCCAATGACCAAGTTGACACAAAAGGGAGTTAAGCTTATTTATGATGATAAATGTGAGGAAGCATTTCAAGAGTTAAAAACTCGATTGACAACAGCTCATGTGTTAATTATACCATAAAGAGGTAAAAGTTGTATAGTATATACTAACGCATCATTACATGGTTTAGGATGTGTTTTGATGCAGTCTGACCGAGTTGTTGCTTATGCTTCTAGTCAATTGAAATCACATGAGAAGAATTACCCGACACACGATCTAGAACTGGCAGTCATTGTTCACGCATTGAAAGTGTGGAGACATTATTTGTATGGAGAACGTTTTGAACTCTACTCGAATCATAAGAGTTTGAAGTACTTATTCACTCAGAATGAGTTGAATTTAAGACAAAGGTGTTGGATGGAATATCTAGAAGATTATGACTTTGATTTACATTATCATCTAGGAAAAGCTATTGTGGTGGCAGATGCTTTAAGTCAAAATCCCAAAGAAGTCATAGCCAATTTATATGATCAAATGTTGAAGATGGTAGAGGCTCTCTATGATTTTGACTTGTAAGTAGGTATGCATGAGGATTGTCCATATCTATGTAATTTAGTAACTCATTACTAAACGTGAAAGTGCTAAAATCTTTATGCAGGCAATAACTTTGGAAAAGTGAAAAATCAAAAAGAGACAGGAGATACTCGAGTAATGGCCTAATAGTTATGGATAAGGCTCTTGGACTATGGAGAAATTTAATTAAGACACCCAAATACTACTTTTAAAAAAAAAACAATTAGATAATAACAAATAATAATAATTAAAATATAATTACTAACTCAATATAGACTTCTCTGTAGGCCTATCTTTTTCTTTAATTTTTCTATATGAAATAATAATTAAAATATAATTACTAATTAAAGTAATTCAAAAAGGCTAAGATATTACTTAATTACATATATTTAATTAAAAATTAGGAAAAACGAGTATAGCCGAACGGCTATACGATTTCATAAAAATATTCAATAAAAATCGGGTATAGCCGGTCGGCAAGCGCCAAATAGGTGAAGCCGCGCGGCTATACTATTTTGGAAAACAATTTAAAACCGTGTATAGCCGCTATAACCGTGTGTCTATACCATTTTGTTTTAATATATACTATTTTTATTCAATAATGTGTGAGAATTATGTGTATAATTCATGAATTTTGTTTGTCTTATTGAAATTTTTGTTAAAAAAAACGTGTGTACGTGTATAATACATTACTAAACGTGAAAGTGCTAAAATATTTATGCAGGTAATAACTTTGGAAAAGTAAAAAATCAAAAAGGGACAAGAGATACTTGAGTAATGGCCTAATAGTAATGGATAGGGCTCTTGGGCTACGGAGAAATTTAATTAAGACACCAAATACTATTTTTTTTAAAAACAATTAGATAATAATAATAAATAAAATATAATTACTAATTCAATATAGACTTCTCTGTAGGCCTATATTTTTCTTTAATTTTTCTATATTAAATAATAATTAAAATATAATTACTAATGAAAGTAATTCAAAAAGGCTAAGATATTACTTAATTACATATATTTCTTTAAAATTTCAATAAAAATCTAGTATAGCCGGGCGGCCATACTATTTATATAGGGGGACTATTTTCCCACTCTCTTTTTATCTACTTACACTCCATTTTTCTAAAAAAAAAATGAGTATAGCCGAACGGCTATACGATTTCATAAAAAATTCAATAAAAATCCAGTATAGCCGGCTATACTATTTATATATACATTAAAACCCGCCCAGCGCTTATGCGCCATGGGCCACACTAGTACGGCCGAGCGGCTATTCTATTTTGGCAAACAATTTAAAAACGTGTATAGCCGCGCGGCTATACTATTTTTAAACACAGTTAATGTCGTGTGGCTATACCATTTTGTTTTAATATATACTATTTTTATTCAAAAATATGTGATAATTATGTGTATAATTCGTGAATTTTGTTTGTATTATTGAAATTTTTGTTAAAAATACGTGTGTGCGTGTATAATACAATACTAAACGTGAAAGTGCTAAAATCTTTATGCGGGTAATAACTTTGGAAAAGTAAAAAATCAAAAAGGGACAAGAGATACTTGAGTAATGGCCTAATAGTAATGGATAGGGTTCTTGGGCTACGGAGAAATTTAATTAAGACACCTAAATACTATATTTTTATAACACAATTAGATAATAATAATAATAAATAATTATAAATAAAATACAATTACTAATTCAATATAGACTTCTCTGTAGGCCTATCTTTTTCTTCAATTTTTCTATATGAAATAATAATTAAAATATAATTACTAATTAAAGTAATTGAAAAAGGCTAAGATATTACTTAATTACAAATATTTAATTAAAAATAAGGAAAAACAAGTATAGCCGAATGGCTATAGGATTTCATAAAAAAAATTCAATAAAAATCAGGCATAGCCGGCCGGCTATACTATTTATATATACATTAAAACCCGCCCAGCGCTCATGCGCCATGGGCCAAACACGTAACGCCGCGTGACTATACTATTTTGGAAAACAATTTTAAAACGTGTATAGCCGCACGGCTATACTATTTTTAAACACAGTTAACACCTTGTGGCTATACCATTTTGTTTTAATATATACTTATTTTTACTCAATAATATGTGAGAATTATGTGTATAATTCGTGAATTTTGTTTGTCTTATTGAAATTTTTGTTAAAAATACGTGTGTATGTGTATAATACAATACTAAATGTGAAAGTGCTAAAATATTTATGTGGCTAATAACTTTGGAAAAGTAAAAAATCAAAAAGGGACAAGAGATACTTGAGTAATGGCCTAATAGTAATGGATAGGGTTCTTGGGCTACGGAGAAATTTAATTAAGACACCGAAATACTATTTTTTATTATAAAAACAATTAGATAATAATAATAAATAAAATATAATTACTAATTCAATATAGACTTCTCTGTAGGCGTATCTTTTTCTTTAATTTTTCTATATTAAATAATAATTAAAATATAATTACTAATTAAAGTAATTCAAAAAGGCTAAGATATTACTTAATTACATATATTTCTTTAAAATTTCAATAAAAATATAGTATAGCCGAGCGGCCATACTATTTATATAGGGGGATTGATTTTCCCACTCTCTTTTTATCCACTTACACTCCATTTTTCTAAACAAAAAGGAGTGTAGGTGGATAAAAGGGGAGTGGGAAAATCATTTACCTTTATATATACATAAAGACCCGCCCAGCACCTACGATGTGCCAAACTAGTAAAGCCACGCGGCTATACTATTTTGGAAAACAATTTAAAAACGAGTATAGCCGCACGACTATACTATTTTTAAACACAGTTAACACCGTGTGGCTATACCATTTTGTTTTAATATATACTAATTTTATTCAATAATATGTGAGAATTATGTGTATAATATGTGAATTTTGTTTGTCTTATTGAAATTTTTGTTAAAAATCATGTATTTAACATGAAAAATACCTGAGTGCGTGTATAATACATTACTAAATGTGAAAGTGCTAAAATCTTTATGTGGGTAATAACTTTGGAAAAGTAAAAAATCAAAAAGGGGCAGGAGATACTCGAGTAATGGCCTAATAGTAATCGATAGGGCTCTTGGGCTATGGAGAAATTTAATTAAGACACCCAAATACTATTTTTTAAAAACAATTAGATAATAATAATAAATAAAATATAATTACTAATTCAATATAGATTTTCTTTAATCTTTCTATATGAAATAATAATTAAAATATAATTACTAATTAAAGTAATTCAAAAAGGCTAAGATATTACTTAATTACATATATTTAATTAAAAATTAGGTAAAACGATTATAGCCGCACGGCTATACGATTTCTTAAAAAATTTCAATAAAAATATAGTATAGCCGGTTGGATATACTATTTATATATACATAAAGACCCGCCCATCGGCTATGCACCACGTGCCAAACTCGTAGAGCCGGGCGGCTATACTATTTTGAAAACAATTAAAAAATTAAGTATTGCCGTTCGGCTCTACTATTTTTGTTTTAATATATACTAATTTTATTCAATAATATGTGAGAATTATGTGTATAATACGTGAATTTTTTGTTAAAAATACGTGTATTGAACATGAAAAATACATGCGTACGTGTATAATATATTACTAAACGTTAAAGTGCTAAAATCTGTATGCGGGTAATAACTTTTGAAAAGTAAAAAAATCAAAAAGGTACAAGAGATATTTGAGTAATGGTCTAATAGTAATGGTTAGGGCTCTTGGGCTATGGAGAAATTTAATTAAGACACCCAAATATTTTTTTTTTTTAAACAATTAGATAATAATAATAAATTAATAAAATATAATTACTAATTCAATATAGATTTCTTTGTAGGCCTATCTTTTTCTTTAATTTTTCTATATTAAATAATAATTAAAATATAATTACTAATTAAAGTAATTCAAAAAGGCTAAGATATTACTTAATTATATCAATTTATTGTGAAAAGGTTGATGTCCCTACTGACCTGTGGTTTCACTCACCCCCTAACAGATTTTGCAGGTATTGAACTTGAAATATAGAGCTTGTGATGATTTTGGCATATCTATAGAGTGTATTGTGTACATAGTTTGTGGATGAATAATGAGTTACTCTTTTAGTGAACTCTTGAGTAGTTCTAACTTGTAAAATAATGTAAAAATTTTAAGATTTCAGATGTTGTTATTTCTGCTTAATATTATATGTGAAATATTTATTTTACTTATTTAAATGTTTATTCACATTTTAGTTATAGTTTTTATTAAATTATATAATTAATGTGTGAACTAAGTCTTAACACAAAGTTACATAAATCCGTGAGTTGGGCATGACAAGCGGCCACCATGATGGAGAATATTCGGAAGATGGGAGGCCTTTTCAATTTTCATGAAGCTCCGTGTAATATGTCATAACCTGAGGAAGAGAGTGGGGTGGGGCTGGAATGGGTGGGTGGAACAAGAAGGGGTGGGTTGTGCGGAAGAAGGGGGTGGGGTTGAGTTCTTTTTTACTCGAAAATACAAATATGTATTTAACTTTTATATTTTTAAATGTTATGTTTTTCTTATTGTTTACCTATATATTTAACGAAAAATTAGATGAAATTCACAAAACATAATGGCAAGGGCTAAATTAGCCATTTTAATTAATTCGGGTGTTAAATTGGTTGACTTTTTATTTCGGGGGGTTAAGTTCAATTGGTGTCCTAGTTCAGGGGGGTGTAAGGCAATTTACTCAATTTAAAAAGTAAAAGAAAAAAGATATTTTAAAGTAATTTTTTCTTAACCATTGGATTAAATCAAATGGTGGGTGACCACAAGTTTCTTGGACCCGAACATGATTGATCAACCATAACCCACTACTTTTCTGTTGAGTGCAAGTGAATATTAAAAGGGAATTTCACTAAAACACCCAAAATAGGGGCTGAAATTATAAAAAAACTCAACACCCAAAACACTTTATAAACACACCCAAAACCCATCATTACACACACTCAAAACCCATTTATAAACACACCCAAAAAATATACAATTGTTGATTTTGGGGTTGATTTTGGGTGTGTTTCTATGTTTAAATAGTGTGTGGGTTTTTTTATAAATACATGTCTAGGATTGGGTTTATTTATAATAATCTAATATTAAAACCTACTAGCCTCTCAGCACGCACTTCTATGCTTGTGAGAGGCTTTTTTTGAAAAATTTTAAATTTATTTTAGAATTTAAAAAGATAAAAAGTAGTTGTGTTCCATAAAAATATGATCCATTATCTGATTTTTCTTTTAATTTTAATTTTTCTAATATAAAAAAGTGTAAATTTACCATATTTTTCTAATTTAATTAATAATTTCAATTCTTAATATTTGCATTAACCAATAGTATTTTATGGTATTTGAAATGTTTTACTATTCTCTTCCTTTTGCTTTATATATTAAAACCTATGTAGAAAATAATCATATTATTTGATAGTCGTACTCACACAAACAGCCTACCATATCAAAATATACGACGTCGTTTATCTCCTAAAACCCCACCATTAAAACCCCAAAATCTGAAAAAGTCTGAAGGGTAGAGAGGGCAAAAAAAAAAAAATACCCAAAAAATGTCCTTGGACTCTCATATAGAGAGTGTTCTGTGGACCCCGGACCAAATCGCCGCCCGAGTCTCCGAGCTCGCCGCCCAGATCTCCGCCGACCACTCCCCTCTCTCCGAGCCCCTCGTCCTCGTCGGCGTAGCCACCGGTGCTTTTCTCTTCCTCGCCGACTTGGCCAGGAGCCTCCGCCTCCCCGTCACCGTCGATTTTATCCGCGCCGAATCCTACGGCTCCGGGACCGTCTCCAATGGGTCCCCCAGGATTTCCTCCGACTTGAAGCTCGACGTATCCGGCCGCCACGTGGTCCTGGTACGATGTTACCGTACTCTGCAACTTCTAGTTGTATAATCGCTTGCATGTTCTTTAAAGCTTGAAAACGACGCCGTTTTGTTTCTTTTAGGTTGAGGACATCGTGGATTCGGGAAGCACAATTGCCTGCTTGATTGCACACTTGGAAGCAAAAGGTGCTTCCTCTGTGTCAGTCTGCGCTTTCCTTGATAAACCATCTAGACGAAAGGTTCATTTTCAGCTCCTTAGCAAGGGAAAATTCTACCGCGGTTTCGAGGCATGTATCTTTCTTTTGTTTTCTCCCTATTTTTTTAATTAAATTTTGTGTGTATGTTTGTGCCTGCGCTTGTTTTACCTATGCTGTTTTGTGAATTATTGCAATTAATTGATATGAATGTGAATATCATAGACAAAATGGGGTTTTAGGTTCTAGCTGATTATGGTGAATATCATAGACAAAATGGGCATTATATATTACAAACAAGAATCTGCCCGAATAATGGTCCTGCCCAGATTGATAGTGTGATAACATAACATCTTGTTTACCCCGAAAAGGACCCGCCGGCCATTTGGCGTGGTGTTTGGCCGTGGAGTTTGCTTGTTGCGATTGCGAAGGCGTGCCACTGTTGGCAGTGAAAAACTCCAACAGACTGAAAATGGTAAGACTGGAAAATGCGCACCGATATTGACTTTAATCAATCGATTGTGGATTGGGTGGAGAACTGGCCCAATACAAGGTTCTTTTCTATGCCCCAATTAAGAGGACTTCAATATTCATCTAGTGCGAAAATGATAACTGACAGAAGTTGAAATTGAACGGTAATGGAAATGACAGAAGTTTTAGACAACTTGAAAGAAAAAGGAAATACATAAACAACACGGCCTGAAGATTTCTCTATTCAGACCTGGTACATAAAATTAAAATGGAGATTGAAGATTTCTCTATTCAATCTTGTACAAGGAAATATCATACCAAAAGTTGGCAGAGCAAAATAAAGAAAATTCCTCAGGAGTTGTCAACTGGAAAATTCAGAGAATGAAAAAGGAAGGCTGTTTCAAGCTTTTGAGCTGGGTTTATAGACGTTGAGTTTGGTTTTTGTTGGTTGAGTTGTGTCTTTTGCTGATGATTTCTTCTTCAATTTATAGAGAATGGAGGTCGTTGAGTGGACCAACAGTCAATTTGAAGTACCCACTTGCCATTGGTTTTGGTGAGTGGGTTGCTGAAAATACAAGTAAACCCAAAAAAGTTGCTAAGAGACTTTGATGTGATTTGACAGAAGTTGTCACTGTTAGACTTAAAGAAATCCAAAGTATTAGTTCACTTGCAATTGATTGGTGAGTGACAGCCAAAAGTAGTTGACTAAAAGACAAAAAGAAATGTAGAGATAATGACCACCATCTCTATTTCTTTCTTTATTCATTCTTTAAGTCCACTTGCATATTATTTTATCCTTCTTTCAACCTTGATGTAGACTTTTCACGTGTATGTTGGGCTTTGGCTTTGTTTTAATATTCTTCATCACAGAGAATATTAAATTGTTTCCATCTACCACATCTTCACTTTATTCTTCTCTGAATCCACCAACTGGTGATGAAGTCCCTCCATTGATAAAGTGAAACTTGATTTGCAGCCACTGAGTTTCTCCTCTGAACATGCCTTGATGTGTAATAAACTGGGAATGCTAGGTTGATCCAATTGCTGCCAATTTCGGATATGTTGTTCTCCACATAAGTAGGAACAACATTCATGAAGAACTTAATTCCTTTTGAGCAATAGAAAATCTGGTTTTAGCATGGTTACACATGACTGGTCGTCACAGACTGCTCTCACGAACAGAAATCATGATTAATGCTCTGAGGATTCAATACTTGTGCAAATGAAGCCAAATTCGGATATGTCGTAGTAGACATCCAAATGAACAACTTTCATGAAGAACGAATGTTCATTTGAGGACTGGAAACTGGCCCGAATCGGGCCATAATTAGGCCCGAATTGCCACTCTTATCAGCTTTCGCTGTTGCTGGTATGCTTCTGATGTTTGATGTCGCGAGGATTCCACATTTATCCAAATGATCCCAAATTTGGATATGTTACAGTAGACGTTCTAATGCAAAACTTTCATGAAGAAAGATAATTCATTAGAGCATTGGAATTAGGCCCGAATTGCTGCTATGAGCTTTTTGCTGGCGCTGTGCATCTGGTGTTTTCAGCTCTTAGGACTCCACATTTGTCCAAACAAACCCAAATTTGGATATGTTGCAGTAGACGTAGAGATGAACAACTTTTGAGAAGGATGAAACTTGATTTGAGCCCTGAATTTGAATTTTGGGCCCACTCCATCTGACTGCAGCAATGCATGTCTAGCCACATTTTGGCCATTTTGATGTCCATGGAAAATTATCCACCATTTTAGGCAAAATCCAATTTTTGGGTACAAACACATCTCAAAACATGTTTTGAGGTTTTCCTATGTGTAAAAACGATTTGTCTATTTCCAAAGTAAGAGGGGAATGGACATTTTCTTGAAAGAGATTCCAATAACTGTTTTACGTCTTTGAGTGTGCGCATGGCGCCTTGAGCCTTTGATTATCTTGACGAAAATCCGATTGTTGTGATTAGCGCATCAAAGCTATTTCGTCTGTTGGATCTGTATTATTAGTTTATCGGGTATATGTAGAGTCATTCTTTACTAAGATACTCAAAACAGGACTTGATTTTCAGCCATGAAATCATGAATAAGCCACTGTGATGATGTGTAATGATATGTTCCTCTGCAGAACTCTTGAAATGCTCTCAGAGAGAATTTATTTGAAAGTAATGTGTTATTTGCAAGCCATATACCTATATGCAGAAAGCATCAGGCATGGCCCTTTTGTGTTGTTCATTGTCTTTGTAAGTCTAAGTTTTGTTTCGCGTTGCTTTAAAAATTCACTTAAAAGCAATCAAAATTGTCTGTTTATTTGTTTTTGCAGTGTCCAGATTACTTTGTTGTGGGCTATGGAATGGACTTTGCTGAACTTTACAGGAACTTGCCTTATGTTGGTGTTTTGAAGCCTGAGCATTATAAATGATATGATTTGCTAGCCACCGTGAAGAAAACATTGTACTGTTAGCAATAGGAGATGATAAAATGGAGATGGGTGGACTTACGTTCCAGCATGTAACTTTAGATGATGTTTGAAATTACTGTAGCATCTTTACTGAATATAATTCACCATTTTAGACTCCATTCTTTTCCACCCATAATTTGATACCTGTTTGTTTCTTCCTAACCTTCATGTTGGGGTAACTTGCTGCACCGTGGAGACCGTTTTTCCTCCTTTTCTCTTTAGGTTGCAGGATGTTTTCTGGAACAGTTGGAACCATACATTGTGAGGTTTATGTAATTTTATGTATTAATGCCCGCATTTCACGTATTTCTCAATTACACACCATATTACTAGCATATTATGTACATACTTTTAAGTGTTATTGAAAAATAATGTAAACAAAAAGTTCACCTAAATAAAATCATGATCAAGGCACCTCCAATCTATTGCAGGCGCATTCCTTGTTTAAAACACCACCCACGTACTTTAAATTTCATGAATTAACTGAAAGCACCCACCCAAACTTGACAAAAACGCCCTTTGGTAATTGCCCACCCACTGTACGATTTTGATGATCAAATACGGGAGTTTCATTGCCACCTCCAATCTAAAAGAAAGCCTCAAATTGTGAAAGCTTTCCCAACTTGTGAAATCCCCCACGGCGAATGGAGATCATGATCGACCGACCACGGTGAAATATATCTCTCTAACACTTTTAAGAGAGTGTCTTGCTCATGTCTACCAGGCACTTGAGAGCATGCAACAAATTTAGAGGGTACAACCGTGAGTGAAATCACCAAGTACCATTGCCGAGGCAAGACAAGAAACTCCAGTATATGGCGGAAGCTAGTGAATATTTTAAGGTTTTCAATTGCTGACTACTAAACAGGTACACATTGTTCATTGACCCGAGGGGTGGGGGTGCTATGTATCGAACGAACTCACGAACTGATCAATATGAAATTTGTAAAAATTAATGAAAAATGAAAAGTTATCAAACCGTACCTCATTTGGGGCACTAAAGAGACGATTTACTGTGCCATTCTTAAAAAAATAAGCTGTTTTGCTATCAACTTTTGTGATTTTTTATGCCTTTAGTGGTTAGGGTTTACTTTGTTCAACAATGGAGGGGGGACTGATATAAATTTTAATTTTTTCAATAGTCATTTTATGTTAGGGCAAATTAGTCTTTTTCATAGTAAAAAATTAAGGCAAAAATTCATCGTTGGTTCTATAGTTTACCTATTTTACCACTTTGGTCTTCGTAAGCACAATTCTGTCAATTTTGTCGATATAGTTTTAAACCCTCATAATTCAAGGATACGTTACAAATTTGGGCTAATTCTGTTTAAAATGCCCCTTCATGTTAGCGACACATGCTTACTCCGTCACAAAATTGAACAAAAATTTGGATGATTTCTTGAATTGCAGATATCAAATTACAATAATCCAGTTGCTAGAATTAAAACCACATAGACAAAAGTGAAAATTCCGATAAATTACAGAGAACAAAACTGATTTTTTTTTTTGTTTTTTATCAAAACTTGGACGAGTGGGCTCGACTCGTTTGCTGGGGGTTGTCATGTCGGGAGACTATGAAAGGGTTTTATCAGAAACTCAGATATAAACCGCAGAGATAAGAAAATATAACATCCATCATTTCTGAGAAAACCGAAAAATTACATTGCAAGGATAAAGCCATGGGAGGAGTAGCAAGGACCCTTCTCACTTTCTCTCTCTCCTCAAACCTCTTCTGTCTATCACGCCTCCAAGCAGCCAAACGCTTCTCTCTCATAAAACTGCCAAAAACCACCAGGGTTTTAACAGGGTTTAGGCCTCTTTGCACCGCCACAACCACTACCATTTCTATCCCCGAAAGTGCCATTGAAGCTGAAGACCAAGAAACCCAACCCTTGAAGCACTCGTTGCTTCTTGAGAAGCTGAGACTCAGGCACCTCAAAAGCTCTGCTAAACCACAAACCAAAACAAGCGCAAATCCAAATGGGCCTGCCCAGAGACAGAGTGAGGATGGGTTGGGTAAGCCAGAGAATAAGAAGAAGAGGGAGGTTGAGAATTTTGGGGAATTGGGTCTGACTGAGGAGGTCTTGGCGGCTGTGAGAGAGATGGGTATTGAGGTTCCTACTGAAATTCAGTGTATTGGAATCCCAGCGGTGCTGGAAGGGAAAACTGTGGTCTTGGGTTCTCATACCGGGTCTGGCAAGACTCTGGCTTACATGTTGCCTCTTGCCCAGGTACTTTTTCTTTGATTTTTCTTTTAAATAAACTGTCTTGGATGTAAATGTGGGTCAGTTAAACTTTTGAATTTGGTGTTTTCTTCAGATGTAAAGCTCTAGAATTTGGATCAGTTATGTTGGAACATTGATTTGATTGTGTTTTCTACCACCTTGTATGCCACATTTTTGTAGGTTTTAAAATGTGATTTACTGAGTGATTACATGTGCTTTCTTGACATCCACCTTTTTTCCAAAATCCATTTTTTCGTATCCAGTTTATTGGGATTATTTTGGTTACTTAGATTTTTCTCTACTTGCTCACAGTTTCACCAATTTTTAGAAGCACCCCAAATACATTCTAAGAGCATCCACAATGATGCTCTAATAGATTATGTTATTCTATCAAAACAAAATAAAAAATGTTATTTTTCAAGAAAAAAAAAAGGAAATCATGTGAGAGTATGATGCATTTTATTGATGTTGTCCACTCTTATTTTGAAAGAAAGCAGAATAATGATCTTGCGTATGTTACAACTAGAATTAATCAGAGGAATGCTTTACTCGGTTGATTTTTGTAGCTGTTGAGAAGGGATGAGGCAGAAAATGGGATTCAAATGAAGCCCAGGCGTCCTCGAGCTGTTGTGCTATGCCCCACAAGGGAGCTGTCTGAGCAGGTTCTTATATAGTTTATTTAGAATTGGAACCATCCCCTATGGACTCTGCATTTTCTATTGACATTAGGTGAGTTTTTTAGGTCTTTCGTGTTTCCAAGTTTGTCAGTCATCATGCAAGATTCAGGTCTACTATGGTAAGTGGTGGAGGTCGGTTGAGACCTCAGGAGGATTCATTGAATAACCCAATTGAAATGGTAGTTGGGACCCCTGGTAGGGTTCTTCAACATATTGAGGATGGCAACTTGGTATATGGTGACATCAAATACGTGGTATGTGAAAATGTTTATTTATTTAGTTCTTTGATAAAAACCACACTCTAGTAAGTTGTTGTTCCAGTTTGTGATGTTGGTAATCTCTTAGTAGGTGTTGGATGAGGCAGACACCATGTTTGATCGTGGTTTTGGTCCAGACATTCGCAAGTTTCTTGTCCCCTTAAAACATCGTGCATCAAAACCTGATGGTCAAGGGTTCCAAACTGTTTTGGTCTCTGCAACAATGACAAAGGTGTGCTGACTTGCATTTCCATTTTATTTAATACATAAGAAGCTAAAATTATTATCAGGGGCTATAGAGACCAATTGAAAGTGAAGCGTTCCTTTCCCATGGTCACCAATCAGGGGCTATGAATGCGCCTAGTAAGCTTTGTTCATGAATATGTAATGAGTCTCTCTCTCTCTCTCTCCCTCTCTCTCTCCCACCCTCCCCAAACCCCATGCCCCCAGGCCACCGTGGCCATAATAAGAGTAATGATTGTTCATGCTTCCAGAATTGATTTGTTTTACATAACTTTGATCTTTTACATTTGCAATAGTATTAAAGTTGATGTAGCACATCATGCCTCGTGTTCACTCATATTGTAATTTAATCTAGAATTTGTCTTCTAATTTGCGTATGATATACTTAGGTTTTCCAAATTCAATATCAAGAAAATTGACATAGGAAGGTTAATTTCTTTTACATGAATATGTACGTGTTCTCTTTTGGGATTGCTCAGGCAGGGATAGATTTTCTTAATTTGATAACAAGGGACTTGTCATAGGAAGGGCAAAAGTCTGTACATGAATATGGAAGCATTTCTTTGGGCTTGCTTGGGTAGGGACGGATATCGACTAGCTATTTTTAGAAATACCCAAAAGCCTGCCTCTATGATTTTCAATAATTTTTGTAGATTTCCAATAATTTTCCGTTAGACTCAGAGATGTGTTAAGAAAATGCCTTCGGTATTATTCTTGGTATTGAATGATTTGTTGAAAAAATAATAGCAATATCCTTTATGCATACCAAATGCAGAGCAGATTATACGTCTAAATTTCCCTAGAGTTCTCCAACTTGATTATATAAGTTACACCATTAGAATTAAAGGAGCAAACTGTGAAAGACATGGATTCTAATGAGATATCCAATTCATTAAATAATTTCCTAACGATGCTGGTTGCACAATTAATCTTAGCTGCACATCCATACGGGGAGGGGTGATCAATTGAGGATACTCCCGATTGATACATACACGAAACCTTTAAAAAAGAAGTCATCCACTCTACATACCAAATCAACCCAGAAGTCACTTTAGAAAAATGTTATTTAACTTAGACAGTTGTAAGCTAGCCAATTTCTTATGCTGAAATTGTCTTCGATGAAGACTTGACCTTGTGAGATTTTGCAGGCAGTGCAAACCCTGATTGATGAGGAGTTTCAAGGAATATTGCATTTGCGCACATCCTCACTGCATAAAAAGATTGCATCTGCTCGACACGATTTCATTAAGCTTTCAGGTTCCGAGAACAAGCTGGAAGCATTGTTACAGGTCTAATTCTGTGATGCCCTTTCTCTTTTTCATTCTTCACGTATCAACTGGTGGTTATGTCTCTTGACAAGAATAATTTGAAAATAGAGTATGTAATTAATCTCATGAAGAGTATCGTCCATTTACAGTTCACACTATTTGTATGTAGGTAACTTAAAACCATTGGGATGCATGGAAGTCTTTGTTTAATTTGCTCAATATAGATATGAAAGTTTCAGCCAAGAAGCAAATCTTTACTTTGACAAAGTTATAGGAGTAAAGAAATGCAGTCTAAGAAATGATCCATTTCATGCTGTTTTGATTTAACTGACATGATACGTGTGCTTTGCAATTGGTTGTGTGCATCCTTAGCGATTAGTTAATAAATATGTTGGGGACGCCTAGTATTAAAAAGTCAACAGATAAACCGAAGGTTAACACAAACATGATAGCTGTATATTTCACTAACAATGTTGAATGCTCTTTGCCATTGGAGATACAAGCCCCTACAAAAAAGTTGTAAGCTTTTGATTTAGATGTATAGAGAGTTTTAATAGTTGAAGTTTTATTGTGAACTATGCCCAGTTGCATAGTCCTGCTGGATAAGATTGTTGATGAGAGAGACCAATTTGAGTGGCAATTCCGGGATCTTGTGATAATTTGTTATAAGTTTAAGGTTTTCGGAGGGAAGAAGAGGGGTTTGGTGATAGGAGATGTGCTGTTCTGGAAATCCTTTGGGTGGAGAGGAATAGAAGAATCTTAGAAGGTGTAAAGGGGAGGATGTGCACTATTTATGGGACAGAGTTACTTTGTGGTCTTCTTTGCAGGCTTACCTTTCCTATGAGTTTAGGGGCTGGTCTTTTCATTCTCTTTATTTCGACTTGATTGTTTTCTTGTTTTTATTTTGGTGTTGTCTGTCTTGTTTTAGATGCAGGGATTGTTATTTGTACGGTACAAGGAGTCCCCTGTGTGGTATAATTTTAACGGATATTTGAAAGGATTTATATGTATATTCCTTAATGAACATATTGGTGGAACTTCAATTTCTTAAAATACAGCTGTTTCTTCCTCAGTAAGAACACAGCATCATAGCTGAATTTTTTTTGGAATGGCATAAAAAAGAATTTGCTGGTTAACAATGAAGTAAATTTATAAGTTATTAAAAGTCATAATTATATATTTTTTTGAGACCATTTATAGATTGGTAGTATTGAGGGTTGAAGCTGAATAATCAAGTAACATTTTAAATCATATAACTGCATGACAATCCGAGATTTATATTTTAACTGTAAAGTTTATGGGGTTATTTAAAATGTTTTTATATGTATTTTTCTTATGAACAAATTTATGGAACTTAAGGTTTCTAAACTACATATGTTTCTTCCGCTTTAGAAAATAGAAGTTTTTCGTCTTTTAAAATGCATCTGTTTCTTCTACATGAGGAACATAACATAGTGCCTGAATGCTCTGAATGGCATATCACGGCATTGAAATTAAAGACATTTTATGGTATCTATGCAGCTAATCTAACTTAATTGTTTCTAAAAGAGGCCTAGAATTTTATACGGGTATTGATCTGTATTCTTTTAATCCTGGCTTAAGCACCCATGACTTAATGTAGCTTTTCTACATGATAGCGTGTCTCTGTATTGTAGCAGTCTAACAATAAAGCACTTGTGTAAATTTTGTGGTGAACACAGGTTCTTGAGCCAAGTTTGGCAAAGGGAAATAGAGTGATGGTGTTCTGTAACACATTAAGTTCCAGCCGTGCTGTGGATCACTTTCTCAATGAAAATCAGATCTCAACTGTGAATTACCATGGGGAGGTGCCAGCAGAACAAAGGTGAGACAATAAAAGATATTACCTCTCATACCATTTCACTTGTAATGTCTGCATGTTTCCACTTCAGATAGAGTCCATAGTATCATATCTGTTTCTGCTACAATTTTTGTAGAAGAGGATGCCAATTCGCATTACAAGTTTTAGTTTAAGATCTCAGATCCTAGTAAAAGAGGTTTGGTATCTACACTGCATAGTTGTTAGTTTAGCTTGAGGTTCGCAGAATGTGTTCATACCTTCTGTATTTTCAAGGTCTCATTTACTTTTTCTGGCCTCTTGCAATGGAAAGATGCACAAAGTGATGCTGACAGGATTGTTTTGTTTGCATTATGGGCAGCTGGATTTCCTTTTTGTGATGACATGAGATATCTGTGTCTCATTATTAATCAAATTCTTTTTGTGATGACAACTTATTTTCTGTGATTTGGACCATATTTCATATATAGCTGTAACAGAGGTTTTTTTCTTGACTAGACTTAAGAATTAAATGCACATTTGTCTGTTGCAATGGTTGAATGGCTTCTTCTTTTCTTTTTGTTTTTTTGGTGTCAAGTGAATGGTTCATACTGAATTCAAACCACACTGGTTTTGCTTTGCTATAAAGCCTGTTATACTTTCTTGAGTTTGAGTTTCTTCTGCATGCCGTTGGCTGAAATTGTTGGCTTCACAGCACCGGTGGTTAAACTTATTAATTTGAATGCGATGTCAAATGGAGAAGGAAAATATTTACCAATATTGTCCGATCTTTGGCACACTGTTTGCATGTAAGGGATGAGAACTATGAAGCTTGGATGTATAGTAAGGACACCGTAACAGCTGATTGAAATTGAAGTAGTATATTTTACTATTTTCTGCGTATGCCAAGAGTTGGTAATTAGATTTATATACTTTTTATTTTCATTCAGTAGGGGAGGAGTATTTATCAATATCAATTTGAATAATTCTGTAATTGCACTGTAGTTTTTCCTTTTTATATTGAGAATACGATGTTACAATTGTAGTTGTCATAAATTTTAGCTTTAGTTTTCTTTTAATTTCCTCCATTCTTTCCCTGTTCTATGTTAGAAACATATATATAATATATAGCTTGCTAGAGAGTTTGGCAATATTAGATGATGCAGAGGACTGTGAATCTGAAACATTGATTAGTTTGATTCTTGCCCGAATATTTGGTCCAGATTCAGTCTGGAAAAATAACCTTACCATATGGATATACATATACAGTAATGTTCTCTTGTTAGACAATGTCTAGCAAGAGAAATAAATAAAGAAAATTACCGAACAGGGACCTTCAGTCAGTTTCTATGAATTGATCATTTCAACAATTAATGGTCTTGTTGTTCTACTACACTTCAACCAACGTACATCACTAGTGTTCAATTTTAGTGCTTAGCCTGACTGCAATCTTTTAACACTGCAACACAGGGTTGAAAACCTCAAAAAGTTTAAGAGTGACGATGGAGATTGTCCCACATTAGTCTGCACAGACCTGGCTGCAAGGGGACTGGACTTGGATGTAGACCACGTTATCATGTTTGATTTTCCCTTGAACTCTGTAAGCATGAGATATCAGCTCTGTTTTTCAGTATCTACTAATTTGACATTATATTAAAGACCTATTTTTCTTTCCTTTTTCTACTTTGGAGCTTAAACTTTTATCTCTCTTTGGGCTTTTTAGATTGACTACCTTCATCGTACTGGAAGAACTGCTCGTATGGGTGCAAAAGGTATACATGTATTTTCTACTTGCACTTCTAAAAAAGATGTTGTTTCCTTACTTTTTTCATTAGTGAAGTTTGTAAGAGTTAACGGGAATGCTTCATCTGTGCTTGACTTCACCAACTCTTTTGCCCTGTTTGTTTTTAATTTTTTTTTTATCAATTCCATGCAACAGATTTTGAGTGGACAAGATATTGCAGGGAAGATAAGATATCTTTAATATTATGATGTTGAATAAATAAAAAACAAAGAAACTATTGAAGTATTCTGTTGTAAGATTAGTTTTCACTTTGCACAAAACAGCAAAGAGGAAAATGAAAGAAAAAAAAGACACTTATGTAAAGTGAGTCTTTTGTAATTTGTAATGTTACACCTTCTCTGTAGTATTCATTTGTCCATTTGCTGACTATCTTTATACCCGATGGCGGGACGATTCTATGGAGTGATTCTCATAGTTTGTGATAACCATTTTTTTTTTTTGTTGGTATTGTACAGCAGGTCTTATTTGCTGTTATGTCAAAGTATACTCTTATGTTTTCTTGTAATAATTGCAAAATTAAGATAATTCTTGTAATACAGGGAAAGTGACAAGTTTGGTTGCAAAGAAGAATCTTATGTTGGCGAATCGAATTGAGGAGGCAATAAAGAAGAATGAAAGCTTAGAATCGCTCAGTGTAGATAGTGTCCGGAGGGACATTGCCCGTTCCCGAATTGCTCCACTGAAAGGAAACTTGGTAAGAGTCTCAAATCAGAAATATAAGAGCAGGTCAGCATCTGCTCCTGCAAAATTTGGAAAAGCATCTTTTCAGGCATCGAAGTCGGTAAAGCCTTCCAATGCAAGCACCTCAAGAAAAGCTTCTTCCAGTGCAAGCAGCTCTAGAAAAGCTTCTTCCAGTCCAAGCAACTCAAGAAAAGCTTCTTCCAGTGGGAAGAGGCAACCGGAAAGCAGAAGATCGAGTGCAGTTAAATCAACAGCTTCGAAGTTAAGCGTTGTTGGGTTTAGGGGACGGGCATCTTGGTCTGACAAGAGAGAATCAGTGGCGTCTAGCTGATTGAAGTCGAACTTTTGGATCAAGCGCCCTTTTCAGAGTTGCCCCTCTATAAAATGTGCATATTAAAATGTTTTGTAATATTAAATCTTGAATGCTTTAATTTGCAAAAGAAAAGAAAAAAAAAGATATTCTTCTTGTCGGTCTTCCCTCGATTTTTTTCCATTTGCTTTAAAATGTTTTGTTAATACTCAATGCTGTTGTAATTTTCCATGCTATAATTGTACATGATGGTTCTTGCTTTGGGTTTTTTTTTTTTTTTTTTTCCAATTCCATCAAATTATGTACTTTGGTGCTTAAAATTTGCTATGTAGTTAAATAAATAGCATCAGATGATTTTAATCTTGTGAAGAGGCATTGATTTGAAGAAAGGAAAAGGAAAAGAAAACTTGTGAAAGAAGGCATTGATATGTCATTCAAATTGAAGCCTAAAGAAATTCCAGTACACTGTCAATATCCTGAATTGGCAGACAGATTTCTATGAATCAGAGATCTATGTTGTGGTCGCCGTTTTGTTCTTGTTTACTTCCAGGTTAAACGAGGAGTTTTGTCAGGCTTGACGATGTTCCCATCAGAGTCGTAGATTATGACACCAGAAAAATCTGGTAGCTGACACTTACCACCCATGAGTATGTTCTTCTGCCAGACTGAGTCTTCCAGCTCACCACTATGAGTATCCTCCATGTCTGCATCATAGTTTCCGGGTTGAATGTGTTCAATAACAGGATCATCTTCAAAAAAGTCAGCGCAAGCATTCCAACGACGACGCCATTTATGGGAATGGGATGCACACATGAGCAATGCCATGGCACAAAATGCAAGGCTCATCGAGGCCAGGCCGACTTGAAATGTGCTTGGTACATGGTGTGTCAAAAGAAGATGGCGAGCCATGATGAATTTGAAGATGGAGATGGACTTATGGTCTCACAGTTTTATATAGTTTCAGAATGCCCAATAGGAGTTGTTGAAATTGGAGAATTTGTTAGGATTTATATATTGTGTGGTTTTGGTAATCTTTGACCTCCACTGGTTCCATAGTGATTGATGTGCCTTTTTCCTTGATCGTTAGTTGACATTTTGGTGAGTTTGGGCAACAACTTCATCCACCAAAAGTACTAATTTCATTAAGAGAGAATACTTACATATAATTTTTTTTTTAAAGCAATCTTTTGCAGCAAGAAAATTTATAAACTAGCTTAATTTGATTTCTTGATTTACCTTGTCTTTCAGAGTTTCTTCAGGTTTCTCTTCATTCTACGTTGTTCACATTCCATCGTTCTCACAAGCCATTCAGGTTTTCTATTGGAGCGCACAAGATATCCCCCCCACTTCTTGGATGGCAAAAATCCCCACCGGGTCGGGTTCCCATTGGGTCCCCAACCCTGATGGGAGTAGATTTCGGGGGAAACCGGGGACAAGTACGGGGATCCCAAAATTTTAAAAATCCCCGATCGGTGATGGTATTGTTATCCCCATCTTCGAACCCACCCGGACAAGTCATATTTATTTTGAATTAATAAATATCTATATATATAAAGCAAAAGGCAGAGAATGGTAAAACATTCAAAATACCATAAAATGCTATTGGTTAATGCAAACATTAAGAATTGAAATGATTAATTAAATGAGGATAATATGATAAATTCACACTTTTTCATATTAAAAAAATTAAAATTAAAAGAAAAATCATATAATGGATCCTATTTTTACGGAATACAACTACTCATTATCTTTTTTAATTCTAAAATAAATTTAATTTGTTTTTTATAAAGCATCTCGCAGGCAAGTAAAAATAATAAATATTTTTGTTACAAGGTATAACAATTTCTTTTAATATTTGATCTTGGGGATTGATTTTGGTTTTTGGGTTTGTCGCGTATTTTTGTACTGGAGTGCTTCTAGTTTGCTTTCCCTCTCACTTTCTTAGTTGTTTTGGCTATATTCTTATAACTTGAAGAGCATGCAAGATGAGAATCAATTTGAAGAGCATGCAAGATGAGAATTTTATTGTTTTTGCAGAATCAATTTGACGAGCATGCAAGATGAGAATTTTTTATTTTTTATTATTTCAGATTTATTATGTTATAAAGCATAATGATTTTTTTTTTTAAATACAAAATTCGTGGAATCGGGCAGGTTTGAGAGGCATTCCCCAAACGGAACGGGGACGGGGATTCCTCGAAAAATTCTACCCGATATATGGACAGGAATGAAGGCAGGGATAGAGAACGAACACGGGGATGGTATTGTCATACTCGTATCCTAACCGGCCGGTTGCCATCCCTAATCATACTTCTGTTAGCAATATTGGCTTCTTGTGTGATTGTCCTTTGTGGAACACAAAGACATGAAACACAAGACACCCCTTGTCTCATGGCACTTGTCTCATTCCTTGTTTTAGGGAATACTTTTCTTGAGCAATGTAATCCTTGTTTTAGGGAATGTTTCATGGAATGTCTTAGGGAATGTTTCATGGAATGTTTTAGGGTTATTACATGTATATATGTTTTGATGTGTAATAGAATGAAGTAAGTTGAAATCAGAAAATATGCATAGCTCCCAAATTCTCTACACTCTCCATTATCTCTACTCAACCTTCAATATCTCTCCCTATTTTGACATGGTATCAGAGCAGCGATCTTGCTGACTCTAGTCTCGAATCGTTGCTGCAATCATGGGAGAAAACGATTTCTTTCCCACTGAAAGTAGCACCACCGATCCGGCTACTCCTTATCAACCTACCTTCACAGAATTTGCTACTCAAATGGCTGAGTTGATGAAGACACAAGCATCAACATCGACTACGACTCCGACTTCGACAATTACCTACGAAACCTCCTCTGTACAAATTGGCATTAAATTGGATGGCTCCAACTATGCCTTATGGTCTCAAGTTATTGAGATGTATGTTGCTGGCAAAGACAAGCTGGGATATCTCACGGGTGAGCTCCCAGCACCTCCTCAGACAGACTCTACATTCAACCGATGGCGGACAGAAAATGCAATTGTGAAAGGGTGGCTAATCAACTCCATGGAGCCAAGGTTGATTGGCAACTTCATTAGATTCCCGACGGCCAAAGGAGTATGGGATGCAATTGCCACAACTTACTTTGATGGCACTGACACCTCCCAGGTGTATGATCTTAAAAGGCGAATCTCCCGTATGCGACAAGGGGGAGGTTCGATTGAAACTTACTACAATGATCTCCAAGGCTTATGGAGAGAAATCGATTTTCGTCGTCCAAATGAAATGAAGTGTGAGCTGGATATCAAGAAATACTATGATATCATCCAAGAAGATCGAGTTTATATTTTCTTGGATGGTTTGGATGACCGACTTGACAAAGCCCGAAGTGATGTGCTCCAAATGAGTCCATTCCCTACAGTAGAGCAAGCCTATGCTCATGTTCGACGAGAAGATATTCGACAAGCTGTGATGTTAGGAGCTCCAACACCAACCGGAGTAGGATTGGCAACAAAAGGAACATACCGACCCTCTCGCCCAACTACAACCCCAGTTGCTGCTTCTCTCCAACTACAGACCACTACCAACAAGTCGATTACTCCACCATCCTCTTGACCCAAGGCTCCCACAAATGGGAATGGTTGCACTCACTGCGGGAATCCAAAACACACTCGAGAAACCTGTTTTAAACTACATGGCTATCCAGAATGGTGGGAGGGTCTCAAGGCTCGTAAACTTGCTACTGGAGGAACGGGTCGTGCTACTGGACTCTCCGGTAACATTAATTCCTCATGAAGAATCTACCTCAGCACCAGAAAAGAACTCTCCATCTTTTAGTGACTCAGGTAACTGTGGATATGTATTTCATACATCATATACAAGTGACTCCACATTTTGGATTATTGATTCAGGAGCCACAGATCATATGACGTTCGATCCAACTGATTTTCTAAGTACAACTACACCACAACGAACAAGTATTGCCAACGCAAATGGTGTTACCTCTCCCGTGGTCGGTGCTGGAACCATTGGCCTCTCTCCATCCCTTACTCTTCAAAATACTTTGCTTGTCCCATCGTTGTCTAATAAATTGATGTCTGTTGGCCAAGCTACTGAGCAACTAAATTGTTGTGTACTCATGTATCCCGATTTCTGTCTATTTCAGGATATTCTCACGAAGGAGATCATTGGTCGTGGTACTAAGAGAGGGGGGTTGTACTATGTGGATGATTTCAGTATGGGAAAGGCACATAGTGTGAAGCACTCATCGACTTGGAAGGATCGACAACTTTGGCTATGGCACCGACGTTTGGGGCATCCGTCTTTTGGCTATATGAGACATCTATTTCCAGATTTGTTTTCAAATTCCTATACCACTGATTTCCAATGTGATACTTGTATCTTGGCCAAGAGCCACAGAGTCTCTTATCCATTAAGTACAAATAAAAGTGGTGCTCCATTTGCTTTGATACATTCTGATGTTTGGGGTCCTTCACCTATCTCCACAACTTCTGGCTTCCGATGGTTTATTACCTTTGTGGATGATTGTACTCGCATGACTTGGCTCTTCATGATGAAAAATAAAACTGATGTGTTCCCTATATTTCAGTCATTTCATAAGCAAATTGACACTCAATTCTCTACCAAGATTCAAGTCCTCCGTTCTGACAATGGAGGTGAATATATCAACCATGATTTTCAGACCTACTTCCAAATGCATGGCATCATTCATGAGACCACTTGTCCTCAAACTCCTCAATAGAATGGTGTTGCGGAAAGAAAAAATCGACACCTCCTTGAAACAGCACGAGCTCTTTTGATTGGAGCTCATGTTCCTCGCCATCATTGGGATGATGCTATAGTCACTGCAGTCTACCTCATCAACCGAATGCCTTCCAAAGTTTTAGACTTCCGGACTCCATTACAAGCACTTGCCCAACATGGGCCCTTGCCCTCTGTTCAGATGCTTCCGCCCCGAGTCTTTGGTTGTGTGGCATTCGTACACCTCCATAAGAACCAACGTGGCAAGCTTGATCCATGTGCTATCAGATGTGTTTTTGTAGGCTATGCTGCTCATCAGAAGGGATATCGATGCTATCACCCCTCCAGTCGTCGTACATATGTCACTTTGGATGTCACTTTTATGGAATCGGAAATGTTTTTTCATGCTCCGATGTCCAACTCTCCGCCTCACAGAGACATACAACGAGAACCACTGGGCAAGGAGGCCCTGGAAATTCAAGAACTTGAAGATTGGAGCAAAACGGATTCCAAAAGTCCAGAAGAAAATGTAATCTGCCCAAAACCGACCGGTCGCCAGGAGCCTAGCGACCGGTCGCTCAGAAGTTCTGAGGGAGAAAATCGAATCTGTACAAAAACGACCGGTCGCCAGGAGCCCAGTGACCGGTCGCCTCCAAGCGCTGAAGCTGAAATTCGAACCTGTACAAAAACGACCGGTCGCCAGGAGCCCAGCGACCGGTCGCTTCCAAGCGCTGAAGATGAGTTTCGAATCTGTACAAAAGCGACCGGTCGCCAGGAGCCCAGCGACCGGTCGCTTCCAAGCGCTGAAGCCGATATTCGAATCTGTACAAAAGCGACCGGTCGCCAGGAGCCCAGCGACCGGTCGCTCCACAGCAGAGAGCACAATCTTTTTTCATACTTCGCCGACGATAATGATGAAGACCCCCATCACATCTCAGTACCAGCTGATCAATCTCCTGAGAATACTCCTGAGGTACGTGATTCTACTACATCTAATGTTTTAGTTGATGAAACTGTTAGCTATCAATTACCCAATCGACAGAACCGTGGAAAACCACCAATTCGGTATTCACCGGATAATGGCAAAGCATCGAAGTATCCAATTGCAAACTATGTTTCTGCTGAAAAATTATCTGCACCTCTCCAAGGCTTTGTCCACCAATTATCTGCAATTTATATTCCAACCAAAGTGAGTGAGGCATTGAAGGATCCAAAATGGGTTCACGCAATGAAGGAAGAGATGCATGCTCTGGAGAAAAATCACACATGGACACTGGAGAGTTTACCTCGGGGAAAAAGGACTGTCGGATGCAGATGGGTTTACACCTTGAAATACAATGCTGATGGGTCAATTGAACGCTACAAAGCACGACTTGTGGCAAAGGGTTACACGCAAACATATGGTATTGACTATGAAGAAACCTTTGCCCCGGTTGCAAAACTTAACACTGTTCGAGTGCTATTGTCCCTTGCAACAAATCTTGATTGGCCTCTCCACCAATTTGATGTGAAGAATGCCTTTCTTCATGGAGAACTCACAGAAGAAGTCTACATGGATATCCCACCGGGATATGTTACATCTACTCCTGCTAATGTGGTGTGCAGATTACGGAAGGCATTATATGGATTGAAACAGTCTCCCCGGGCATGGTTTGGGCATTTTACCTTGGCAATGAAGAATTATGGTTTTAAGCAGAGTAATTCTGACCATACTCTGTTCTTAAAACACAAGGGAGGAAAGGTAACAGCTCTTATCATTTATGTTGATGATATGATTATTACTGGGAATGATAATCAGGAAATTTCTCAACTCCAACAATGTTTAGCAAAGGAGTTTGAAATGAAAAATCTTGGTGGACTCAAGTACTTCTTGGGCATTGAAGTTGCTCGATCAAAGCAAGGCATTTTTCTCTCCCAAAGGAAGTATGTTCTGGATTTATTGGCAGAAACGGGAATGTTGGATTGCAAACCTGTGGACACTCCAATCGTTCAGAATCACCGCCTTGGGGAATATCCCAATCAAGTACCCACTAACAAAGAAAGATATCAGAGATTGGTGGGACGACTGATCTACCTATCCCATACCCGACCCGACATTGCGTATGCTGTAAGTGTTGCTAGTCAGTTTATGCATTATCCGAGTGAAGATCATATGGATGCGGTTCTTAGAATTCTTAAATATTTGAAGTCCGCACCGGGTAAAGGACTTATGTTCTCTAAAAATGGTCATCTAAATATCAGTGGCTATACAGATGCAGATTGGGCAGGGAATGTCACTGATAGACGATCAACTTCAGGGTACTTCACATTTGTTGGTGGTAACTTGGTTACTTGGAGAAGCAAGAAACAGAATGTTGTTGCTTTGTCTAGTGCAGAAGCCGAATTCAGAGGCATGACCAAAGGAATTTGCGAACTCCTTTGGTTAAGGAAATTGCTTACAGAGATTAGATATGCACCTACATTAGGAATGCATCTACAGTGTGATAACAAGGCTTCAATATCCATTGCACACAATCCAGTCCAACATGATCGTACTAAACATGTTGAAGTGGATCGGCACTTCATTAAAGAAAAACTTGACAATAAAGAAATTCAGCTTCCGTTTGTCAGGTCCGAAGACCAGCTGGCCGATATTTTGACAAAAGCAGTTTCTAGCAGGGTATTCCACAACTCACTGGTCAAGTTGGGCATTGGTGATATCTATGCACCAACTTGAGGGGGAGTGTTAGCAATATTGGCTTCTTGTGTGATTGTCCTTTGTGGAACACAAAGACATGAAACACAAGACACCCCTTGTCTCATGGCACTTGTCTCATTCCTTGTTTTAGGGAATACTTTTCTTGAGCAATGTAATCCTTGTTTTAGGGAATGTTTCATGGAATGTCTTAGGGAATGTTTCATGGAATGTTTTAGGGTTATTACATGTATATATGTTTTGATGTGTAATAGAATGAAGTAAGTTGAAATCAGAAAATATGCATAGCTCCCAAATTCTCTACACTCTCCATTATCTCTACTCAACCTTCAATATCTCTCCCTATTTTGACAACTTCATGCATGCAAAAGATAATCATTAATAGTCACTTGGTACCATGTGGTTGATGGGTTTTGCTCTCGGGATGTCAATGGATGCTAGCATATTCATAACTTACATATGAATTATCTTGGTAAGACAAAAATGGATGTATTCCACACTAATTCACGTTGTTCTTGAAGAACTGTCATTTCTCTCCCCTGATAGTCGGCAAATTGTCTTGTCAAGGTGACGATAAGATTGCAAAACATGTGATAAAATGCGAGCACAACCAAAACTGACATGAATTTGAGTCAAGATTGAGCCAAGAGAAACCTTAGCCCCTTCTTTCTCAAAAAACACTCCTAGAGCCATTTTCACTTTGAGAATGGAGGGAAGCCACTGTTCTTCCTCCCCTCTCCCCTCTTCTCTTCCTCCCTTCCTCTCTTCCTCTCTTCCACCATTTTCAGAGACAAAAGGTTTTCCTTATTTGTCTTTGTTTTGTTATGATTTTCCTCCAAGCATCACAAGCAGTTGCGTCTCAGTGTCATATCTCCACCTGCATTTCAACATCGGATCTCCATCACCATCCTTTTTGCGGTTTCTTTATGTTTGGAAGTTGCAGAGGCTCTTTGGGTTCTCTGTTTAGTTTTCACCTCTCCTTTTGTGAGAGCTTTTCATCTCTCCATTGTGAGAGCTTTCATCTCGCATTTGTGAGACTTTTATATGTATTGTTATGACTTGGTTTTTTCAAGCTTTATCTCTTTTTGATTATTTTGAGTTTGCAATTTTCGTTGGGATGCCTATGCTAGAGTTTTTTTGAACCTACGTGATCGTTAGTGGAGGTACACCATTTTGTCTTAAATTTGATGTTAGGTCATTCTGTTATTGTAATGGCCCTTTGTGGCTAGTGAATTTTTTGGCTGAATTACGAATGTAATCCTGTAATTTCTATTTTAAAAAAAATCGATATCAAGTTGAGTCGACCTGAGATAAGCATAGGTCTGTGAGATTTATTCGAGCTTAGAAATGAGCTTGAATTTGAGTAATACTCTTACTAAAGAAGTTTATTGACTTAAAGTCTAATTTTTATAAGCAAGGTTTTAATTAGTGAGCCGAAACCGAACTCGAGCTATCTCATAAGAGCAAGTGCAGCACAGCACCCAAGCCCTGGCAACAGGCCCCCCAGGCTTGATTTCAACCTCTAGTGTGCAAAAGGTAGCCCGGGCAAGCCCACATGCAAAAATGGACTGGGCTGTTGCCCCCAGGCTACTGATGTCAACGCTTGATTTTCAATTTTTTTTTATTGTTGGTGCTTGTATTCCACGCGCCAATAGTAAAAAAAATTGAAAATCAGCTACTGACCCACCAGCCCACATAGCCCAATGGCTACAAGCCACGTAGCTTCTCCTAGAGCCTCCGATCAAAAAATCTTGCCCAATCCAACAGCTATCCAATTTTTGGCTAAAAAAAATTATCAAACCATTTTTTTAAAAAAAAATCAAAAAATTCTAGAAATTTTTTCTATAAATACCTACCAATATTATTCACTTTTCACACCAAATCTTCATACAAATTCATCTCCTTCCAATATTTTTCACTTTCCACACCAAATTTTCTACTACAAAATTTCATTTGTGCAAAAATACAAATGGCCTCTTCCATCGAAGCTGGAGGGTCGTGGACAAATATTCGAAGAGGTCAAAATCTTGGCGACAAGGTAAAAAGAATTAATTGCCATTTTATTCAATTTAATATTATTTTTTTAATTATATATTTCTTGCATTTCCAATTTAATTTTTTTAATAGATTATTCAAGGCAAAACAAAAAAGAGGAAAACCATTACGCATAGCTCCTAAAGTGAACAATGCCCGTAGTCGATTCCAGTGGTGCGTTCTGTGTTGGAAATAATTGTACTATTACGTCATTCGAAGGAAAATACTCCCCCACATCATGATCCAGTGAAATCGCCTCCACCAATAATTGAGTCGTCATTGTACTCGATTATGTCAGACTATGAGGACTGGGAGTATTTCAATTGTATGATGAGTAAGATGTGAATTTTATAATAAATATGGACACCTGAAACCGAAAATTTAATTTGAAAATTTTATCCGAAAATATAATCTGAATTTTAGGTGAGAATTTTATAATAAATATTGACACGTGGCAATGGAAAATCTTATCCAAAACGCTTATCAAAATTAATGATTTAAGTATAAAAAATAGAAAATAAATTAAAATAAATAGTAATTGCCCTTGCCCTTGTCTTTTGGGGTGGAACCAAAAAAGGCAAGGCTGCCAGTATTCATATGAATAGTAACAAACCTTTGCCTTACCCTTACCCTTTGGGGTTGGAGGTACTCTAAAAAGTACGAGTTGATTACCAGCTCTTACATAGAGATTGATTAAAGAAAAATACTATAATTTTTTTTTTCCTTAAAACAAATTGAAAAATATTTTGGTTTAAATATTTGTATACATGAGTTTAGCTAAGTTGAGTTCGAAGCACCCTTTTCGTAGTTTAAATTAAATTAAAGTAGAATATCAAATGTTCACAAAGATATTTTTTAAATTTTGTCAAATTTTTAGGGTTTAATTGGGTAGAGACTGATGATGGGGGTTTTAAGTCTCTCCTCTCTTTGCTTTAGTAATTACATGCATTTCCTCTTCTGCAAATTGGGAGAGAGAAAATGCATCATCAACATTCACAAGCTTCGCTCTGCAAATTGCTTTTCAGACGCTCTTTCAATGTTTCTCCAAACCTCTTTTCCCTCAACTCGCTCACAACGAGTCCGGCTCTGTGCGTTTCGGACTCAGCTCCATTGCCGAAACCCAAGACTCCTGAGCTTCTTCTTCACAAACCCACCACAAATTCCCCTCATTTTCTTCACCCGACGTTCTCAAACTCACCGACCCAGTTCATAAATCGTCATAATCTGAGACAATTCAGCGGTGGGGCGGATGGGTTTGATCAGAACAAAGAGGTGGACATGATCAACCTCAAGTTTGCAGAGGCAAGGGAGGAGATAGAGATGGCCATGGAGTCCAAAGAGACTGTTTATTTTGATGAAGAGGCAGAGTGTGCTCGAACTGCTGTGAAGGAAGTGCTGGACCTGTTTGATGGGCTATTGGCTAAGTCGCCGGAGGACAAAAAGGCAGCATTGCAGAGGGCGATGGGGCTTAAGATTGAGCAGTTGAAGGCTGAGCTGAAACAGTTGGATGAGTGATAATGAGGTTGGTGGATATGAGGTTTTGCCCCTTTTTTTGTATTTCGATAAATTCGTTTATGCTTTGATTATGTATTTCTGATTTTTGACGACAAGTTAGGCAAAGAGTTGGTGGTACTAAATTAGGGATGATTCTTTGAATAATTGGCTGTTTTTATTTTAGAAGAAAGGAAATAGATTATTCAAATCTTGCTAATTGTGGAAATTGGTGTACTCTGCAGTTCATGTTCTAAATTGCGTTCTTGCTAATTGTCTTGTGCACTGTTCAGAAATTCTAGGATTTTATACCATGTCTATAATCCTTTTGTTTTTAGTATCATTTATTCTAATTACTTTGAGTAGATGAAACCAGTCAACTGAATGGTATAAAGAGTTATTAGTGATATGGTGCCTACTTATTTTGCGGGGTATTTAAGTTATATTGGCATTGTTATTTGTAAAGGAGAAATCCATTAGATAGGACCTGGCAATTAGATCCTATTCCTACCAGTAAGATTAGTTGCTACCAATCAAATACCCAGGAAAACCAACTAAACAAGTTAGTTCATTCCAGAAACATCTAGCAACGGTAAGGATCTTACTTAAGATACAAGTAAGACACAAATGAAAAGTTTTTTTTAAAGCCTGATGGAGCCATTGCCTTGGCCAAAACAATTGATTATTTTTCACCAGAAGCCATATTTTCCAGTCTCTGGTGTTGAGGACCCAAAACCTATGCTGCTGCATGATCACAACCATACCCTAATGTTGTCACTCTGCAGAAGGAAATGTGCTAACATCACCCACTACATCAGTTGGTACTCCAGCATAGGAGCCCCGTAGGAAGGAGCTCAAGAGAAGAATCAAGGGAGCCTTTTCTGCTAAAGGATGATCACATGTCCTCTTTCCCCACTTAAGAAAACTACAGTATTGTCAAAGCCACATAGTACATGATACTGTGAATGCTCTTCACATCTTATAATTAACTTCAATATGCTAATATTAACTACTACGTGCTCAAAAGAAAATAATTAATATAATTCAAGGTAGAAATTCAAAGCACAACAGTCATCTTTTTAATTTGTTAGTTGATCTTAATGCATATATTTTTTTTGAAGACCTTTCCTATTGAGAGGGGCAATAACAGACTAAACTCGCACGCTTTACACAGAGGCTAGGACTTGAACCTAAGACCTCACCTGGGTGAGCAATTGCTCCAAACCACTACACTAGTGGGTCCTTTGCGATCTTAATGCATATTTAGGTTATTGGAAGTTGGCACAAGGTCAATGAAGGGCAACAGGCTTGCATAATGGATTCTTGTATCTGTCAGTCTCGGTTATCTTTTTAACCATAAAAAAACTGCAAAATATTGAAAAGTTGACCACTATTGATCAGGGGCTGGACCTCTTTTGGATAACCTAGATAATTTTGAAAGTTTGCTCCAACTCTTGGGAATGCAGCTAAATCAAATAAAACTTGTAGATCTAAATCAAATAAAACTTCTAGGGAGACCTACATTCAAAGATGATTCTTCAGAAAAGTAAAAGTGCAGATATGTTACACAAATGCATGTCTGGTTTGTTACTGTTCATTCATCTTCTTCTCCTCTTCGTTCTCTTCTTCTTCTTATTTTTAATTAAGTTTGTTGATTTTGATTCTTACAATTTCTTTTTCCCTTAGTCATTCTTCCCTGTGCGTGTTTTCCATATTTTTCCAGCATCCCTCACCAAATTCAGGTAGGACCTGAACTGATCTTTTTAGTGCACAAGTGCATTATCTTCTTTCCTGGTACTAAACTGTGGTTGGTGGCAGTAGTCTGAAAAAATGGAAGTTTCGGTTAAATCTAAACACTTTTGTTTGGTAATTGATGATCCAAGATAGCTTAAATGATCGATTAAGAGTTCTTATGAAGAGTTATCTTAAGATGGGTCACATTATTTTGGAAGTCCTCTTTTTTCACTGGTGAATACAGACACTGAAATTCCTCTTATGCACTACTGTTTCTCATACTAAGCTCTGATTGATTGCCCTGCAAATGTAGAAGAAAATAAAATCTTGTCCCCCCACAATTTGGGTGTATTTGCATTGTAGGTAATACTGAGGTGCAATAAGCCCAATGAAATTCTGGAAGAAGGAAATTTGATACTAATACAGAGATGTAATATAAAGGCTGATGCTTAGAACAGGTTATCTAAAGTTGACAAACCCATATAGGGAATCAGTGAAAAGCTTCTGGAAATTACCTGGTGCTGGAAACGCCAGAGAAATTATATTCATTGTTTCATCCTTTATTTTAAAATATTTTTCTTAAGAAGCATTTCTTGAGTTTAGCTTGTTAATGACATTTTCTTTTTGTCGTTTTGAATGAAATAGTTCCTAAATAGTTTAGCACTATGCTTAGTGTTTTTCAAAAAAAAAAATATTTCAATGCAATAACTATTGAATAAATAAGAGAATAAGAACGTACAAGAGAATCCTCCACTCCAAACCTATTTGAGGTGGTATGTAAGAACTTTTTAGAATGAGGCACAGGAACCAAGTTTAAGTAAAGAAACAGCTGCTAAACTAACTACAATGGCTAGCAATAGTTTTGCTAAAACCCTTATTTTGTTTTTTTCATTTTATGATTTGAGAGTAACGTTGACACTGACAGGTGAATGAGATTTGCATTTATTTTAGGCATAGGTGCGAAGCTCCGATATTATTTTGACTATATTAGGATTTAAAAATGATTTATTTCCTTTTACTTGTTACTGTTGTATTGAATTATTTTCAGGTGCTTAATTTATTTTGGGGGTTTCCTATAGGCCTTATTTTGATAGGTGGCTTCAAGTTGACTCTCAGTTTATCCTAATTCTCTCCCCTGTTTTGTTACTTCTCATATTCAATCTATATCTCTCTCCTCTCTCTCTCTCTCTCTCTCTCTCCTTTTTTCTATTATCTTTATCCTCTATACATATTATTCTCTGTCCTGCATCAATTTAGAAACAGAGCTGATGGTACTAGATTTTGATAAGTGAATGTGCTGGCCAGCATTCGAGTTCATTTGACTGTTTATTCTCCTTTTCTTTCACACGCTAGGACCCCACAGGTGTAGCATAGAAGAGACCAAAAGAAGATGGATAAAGAAAAAGCAATTGGCACAAGTATGTTGAAGAAATAATAGGTTTGCAGAAGAGGACATGGTTTGTCATGTGGTGGGCATGGGCTATCTAGATTAGTCCTTGGAACTACTCTATGGTGGCCTTCCAATTGTGGAGGCCCCAAAATATGAATTTACCTGACTCCACCTTGATGATTTTGCTGTGCCATAATGTCTAGAATCAGTTGACTGAATTGAATAATATCAAAAAAAGAAGAAGAAGATATTAAGAGAATTAAGATATCATTGAATAGATTATGTCTTCTAATTTCTTAAGAAAGTTGTTTCTTTGTATTGCTCATTGGTTTAGTAGAAAAGAAACTTATAATGGTGGGAACAGAGCTAGGGAGGATGACTGTTCTACAAATGAAATGGTGCAACTTCTATTGTTGTGAAGTTATATTTTGAAATACTCTAATCTCCTACATGCGAGACACCTTAATTTAGGAAATTTCTATAGCTTATGGTTTCGATAACGATAAAACTGAAACATTGTCACAAACAGACTAGTGGATTACCTCTATTTTACCAGGAAAACTTCGTTTACATTTTTTAAAGTATAAAGAAAAGCTTCGATTACATTTTTGAAAGTACAATTTTTCCTAAGCTAGTGTAACATAGAGGAGATTGGACTGTATTTTCATTTATAAGGACTTGACATAGACTAGATTGGAGTATTTCAAATGAAATGGTGCAAGTTTGCAAGCCCCTTCATAGGGTGCCCCCAATTCTATCAGTGCTTCAACGTTACATTATGAAGGGACTTGCAAACTTGCACCATTTCATTTGAAGGGTGCCCCCAATTCTATCAGTGCTTTAGCATTACATTGTCTTTGACGTTGCAAATAAAAACTTTGATAGAGACTGCAGTAGAAATTCTGAAAATTACAATCAGGAAAGAAAGATGCGATGGGGAGGGGATGGGAAGGGAGAGGGAGAGGGAGAGGGAGAGGGAGGTATTTAATGATTGAAAACATATGCATCCATCATGCGATTAATGTGAGTAGGGTAGAATGTAGTTAACATGCAGAAGATGGTAGGTGAAGATGGTGATTTTTCATTTGGTTTGACTGAATTGAATGGATGCAAGGCTAGTGCCAAAATAAGTATTTAGTGATTGAATTACTAGTAATAATCTCAATGGCCGTTGGTGGCCATTAATCTTAGTTTTCGACTACAGTCTACATGAAAAAGAATGTCACTCTCACACACACTAACTCATCACACCAGTAGATAACAAGTTTATTGATCACACTTAATCCAATTTTCATATTTTTTAGAATATTAATGAAATTATTTATTTGACCACATCAGAGAGATGGTGGGAAAAAAAAAACACAAATTATTATTTTTAATGAAAATGCAGCGTTTGTAAGAGTGATGATACTTGAAGCATCCAATTCTTGTGGAACTAGCCTTGCATCCATTCAATCCAGTCAAACCAAATGAAAAATCACCATCTTCACCTACCATCTGAATCTTCTGCATGTTAACCACATTCTACCCCTATTCATATTAATTGCATGGGGGGATGGATGCATATATTTTCAGTCATTAAATACCCCCCTCCCCCTCCCCTCAAATATCCTGCCTTCAACAATCTTGTGAAGTAAGGGTAAAAAAAACCTCTCTCCCCTGTGAGAGCTCCCTCACCGTGTCTTTGGCTTGTCTTAGAAATCGATCCCTAACCAAAATTTCGCCATTGTTAAAAGAGGCTGTAAGGAGAAAACAAGTTTACAAGTTAATTGAAAGTGAAATTTTGGTTATGTACAAATCAAAGATGGCTGATGAGACAAAATTAAAAGTTAGAGTAGCAGAAGTAGTTTTGGACGAGCCGTTGGGCTCAGCTCTAAGAGCCACTAACGACTGGTCCAATGCCTCCTTTTGCTGCTCTAACTTTTCATTTTTCATCTTTAAGACTTCAGAGTCCAAGGTCCAAGGCCTCCTGTCGTTGATTTGGACATAACAAAAATTTGGCTTTCAAGGGACTTGCAAACCTGTTACCTCCATTTCCACTCAGCCCCTCAACTAGGACTTCTGAGTCTTATTACAAAATTGTAAGGGTGAGAATATGGAGGCAGCATTATAAAATCTGCTGTGCTTTCACCTTCTTTTCTGGGTCATATTTATGCCATCATATCCGGACTGAGAGGATTTTGAGTTGACCATCAAAGCAACAAAAAGAGAAGCTGATAGAATTAATTATTGATATTGCAATGTTTAAATAATATATGATAAAAGTTGATTTTGATTATATGCTTTTTTGAACCATCAATTCTGAAAAGGTCAAGTGGCATGGACCAAACGAAGTGAGGAAATTGAGAGACATGGGTGACAAATCTTGTGTCTGCTGAGCATGTAGGGGAGGGAGAGGGAGGCATGCCCTGTTTCTGTCTGTCTGCATTTTAAGCTGCAATTCAGGGCCTACAAGTGTGGCAGCTGCTTTTCCATTCTCTTCTTTCTGCCTCCAAAATTGTTGATACTGTTTGTGATTTTTGTTGAGGAATGACAGCTTTTCTTTTGTGTTGTTACAAGCAGAGATTTAGTCTTAGACAACATAGAATCTAGAATATTCATTCTATATGTGATCAATTAAAATTAAGTACTTCAAAATTGTTAAGGAAAAAAACAAGATTGAAAGAAGCAATTGCTGATATGCTAAGGTTCAGCCACATTTTCAGCAATTCAAACCAAGATGAAAAAACTAGTGAACATGCCTATTATATATAACGTCTCTCTCACAATACGGTAATCTGTAACAATTTAAAAAGAAAAAGGAAAATTATGAAAATATAGTGAAAAAAAAGGGAAAAAAAGAAATGCAGGGACGTGTGACATGAAGCATTTTCACCATATTGACGTCTCAAAACTGTACAAGCAACCTAAACCCATCACCATCCAAATAACTACTCAAACTTTCCTCATGTCCCTCAATAGTAATATTCTCTTATGTTGGGATAGAAAATCAATTCACTAATGTCCTTGGAAGGTTTAGAAAAAAGAAAGGATAAAAATTAACTTTGAGCTGAAGACTGCTTTATTAGGGGTTGGGAAGTTTTTCCCCATTCTTCAGGTTGGCTCTTAACCTCCATTAGCAATGCCACCACTTCCTTCATGGTCGGCCGTTCTGCTGGCGAAGAGTTTACGCAGAACATTGCTATTCCGAGTGTTTGCAGCATCTCTTGCACCATTTGATCTGGCAGGCCTTGGAGCTTTGCATCTAGTATTGATACAGCTGGTTCAAAGCTTCCCATCTTCTTCTTCACCCATTCAACAATGTGTAGCCCATCACCAATCTGTGGCTGAACAGCGCTACGCCCGCTTAGGATCTCCAGCAAAACCACACCATAGCTGTAGACATCACTCTTCTCTGTTATGTTCATTGTGTATCCGTACTCTGCATTCATAATGGAGATTATTATTTGTTAGAATATGAATCATTCCCAAGACTTGTGACAAAATAAATACCAATCTATTTGTATTTGGATAACTAGAGCCATCCAGATTGAACAAATTTTTATAAATATTCTAATGCAACCTTTGATGCATAATCGTGCATCATCAATACTCTTATACAGCCAACTAGGAAAAGATCAAATGTTAATTGAGAGGGCAGTGTGTTACAATTTATATTAAATTCATAAAGCAAAAATGAAATAGCCTTACCTGGTGCAATATAACCATAAGAGCCAGCTACTCTGGACATTGCATGGTGGTAAGTTGGAGAGTTCATCAACTTTGCCAGACCAAAATCTGCGAGATAAGCTTCATACTTTGAATCCAAGAGTATGTTATTGCACTTCACATCCCTGTGAAGAATTGCCGGGACACAATCGTGGTGAAGGTATGCCAAACCTTGAGCTGAGCCAATTGCAATCTTGTACCTAGTTTCCCAGTCCAAGTTCCTATTCCCTTGCAATAGCTGTTGCAGATTACCATTGGGAATGAAGTTGTATAAAAGTAGCTTCACACTTCTATTTGAACAGTAACCTAGGAGCTTCACAATGTTCCGATGGCGAATGTGTCCAAGAATTTGAATTTCTGCAGCGAAAGAGTCTATCGGTTCTTCCTCTTGTTTTGTTTTCCACAGCTTTTTCACCGCAATCAAATCCCCGTTCTGAATTTCAGCCTTATAGACAATCCCAGAACAACCTTTCCCAATCACATTTTCATCCTTGAGACAATCCAAGATGTTGTCAATGGTGAAATTTAGCTTCTGAAATGGGATGAAAGTCCATGGATAGGAGAAATCTTCAGCTCCCGATGATGATGCCAATGCTCCTAAAGATTTCTTTACCATGTACCTATGATTTCGCATAACAACAATCCATGAGGCAATAACTGCTATGGTTACAGATGCCAGAATCACAGAGATTAAAGCAACGGTTTTTGCAGATTTTAAACCATTCTTCCGCATTAGACTTGAAGAACAAGTAGTCCCATCAGCAGACTCACAAAGATGTGGGTTCTTAAGATACGAACTTGAAGAAAGAGTTCTGAAGAAAGGCGTAACTGGTATAGGACCTGAGAAATTGTTGCAGGAGATATTTAGAGAAGCAAGACTAGTTAGAGAACCAAGAACCTTAATGTTTCCAAAGAGCATATTATGAGAAAGATCAAGTGATTGCAATTGTGTTAAACCCTCCATTGTCTCTGGGATTTCTCCTGTAAAACTATTTGAGCTCAAGTCCAAACTGATTGTTAAGCTTGTCACATGACCAATTTCAGGTGGGATTGGTCCAGAGAGGCTGTTGAAGCTCAAGTCCAGCAAAGTTAGCTTCTGCAAGTTGCGAATAGATTTCGGTATTGAGCCTGTGAGTAGATTATTGTTGATGATGAGCTTGTTCAAGTAACTCAAGTTTCCAAAGCTCCATGGAATTTTGCCAGTGAAGCTGTTTCGGCTGAGATCAAGCTGCTCCATATTCACAAGCTCCCCAAGCTCAGATGGAATTTCACCACTTATATAGTTGTTGTGCACATCCAATAGTTCAAGAACTGTGATGTTGGCAATCTCAACTGGAAGGCCTCCAGAGAAATGATTCATGTACAAGTCAAGAAAGACAAGGTTTTGCAGTTGGCCTATCTCCTTAGGAATTTGTCCTGAAAGCTGGTTTTCTCCAAGTCTTAGCCTGACTAGAGATTGACAGTGTGCAACACTTGGCGGCAACCCGCCTGATAAAGAATTTCCCAGAAGCAAGAGCTTGCTCAGCTTCTTCAAACTGAAAATCTCTTCTGGGATTGACCCAGTAAGCTTGTTTCTTGAAAGATCAAGTGCATAGAGTTCTGTGCAGTTCCCAAATGAAGATGGTATAGTTCCAGATACTAAATTACCCCACAAGAAGAAACTCTGCAAGGATTTCAAATTACCAACTTGCCATGGAATTGTACCTGATAACTGATTCTTGTCAAGTTGAAGAGCAGTAAGGCTTGTACAGTTGCTCAGCTGAGATGGTATTGTCCCGGTAAGCGAATTATCCGAAAGATGAAGCTGTTCAAGAACCACCAGCTTCCCCAAATCTCTTGGAATTGCGCCAGAGAGATCATTAGCGGAAGCATCAAGAATAACAAGGGAAGAACAGTTTGAAATCTCAGCTGGGATTGGTCCTGATAATGCATTGCCCCAAAGAAGCAGGCTAGTGAGCTTTTGCAACTTTCCCAGTTGTGGAGGAATTGAACCAGTGAGCTTGTTCATATGCAAATACAAGTTCCTCAGCTCCAAACAGAGCCCAAGTTCAGGGGGTATGGAGCCAACTATTTCAGTATCATAAAGAGCCAGTGTTTGGAGATTAACTAAGTTCCCAAATGTGGATGGGATCGTTCCCGAAAGCCCGGTAGCCGCGGCACCAAAGGTTGTGAGATTGGTGAGTAGGCCTAAATGTGATGGAATTTCTCCGGATATATACGGATTCCCACCGACACGAAACTGTTGGAGGGAGACCAGCGAGCCCAGTTGTGATGGGATTGAACCGTTGATGAGATTGTCTTGGAGGCAAAGCACTTGAAGTGAAGTGAGGTTGGCAAGTTGCTGAGGCATTTTATCAGACAATCTGTTGGAATTCAAGAAGAGGAACTGGAGAGCAGAGAGATTGCCCAGCTCTGGGGGAATGGAACCAGTGAGAGAATTGGCGGAGAGGTCAAGGAGGCGAAGATGGGTGAGTTGGCCAAAGGAAGGAGGGATTGTGCCTGAAATGTTGGTGGAGGAGAGGTTGAGAAGCTGAATATATGAGAGAGAAGAGAGCTGTGGAGGCAGAGAGGAAAGGTTGAGGAAAATGTTGGGGAGAGAGAGTGAGATGACTCTGTTTTGGGGAGAGCAGGTTATGCCTTGCCATGAACATGGTGTTTGACTAGATGGGTCCCATGAAGACAGCACAGAAGAAGAAGAAGAAGAAGATTGTTTTGCAGGCAGAAGGGAGAGAAGAGCTTGGCCATCAGAGGACAAAGAGGTAACTAATAAGATTTTTGCCATGGTTATGTAAATCAGCAATGTGAAGGAAAATAGAAAATGGGTTCTGTTTTGTTCCATTTTTTGAGTACTTGTGGGAAAAATGAAGGCTTGCAAATGGTGAAGAAGGTGAAGAAAAATGGGGGGTTGTTCTTGTTGTTGAAGATGAAGGTGAAAGTCTACTCTAAGGAGACAACATGCATGTGAAGGAGGTTTCTGTGGTTGATGAGAATGCTTGAATTTTACAACAAGGTGTTGCACTAAACATGCATGTGAACAAAAAAGCTGGTGTCACACATATCTTTAAGTGGAGTTGTATATACAGTGTTGAATTTGGTCAAACCAAAAATGGTGGAGTGTGATGTTATTTTACCTGAAAATGCTCTTTCTCATCTTCAAGACCTAGCTAGCACTGGTGCTCTTGCTCTTCTTGTTCTTGTCGTGGTGGTGGTGATGAAGATGACAAAGTTTAGGTTTGAAGTTTAAATTGTCTCCTCTGCTCTGATCAACAGCACCAGAAATTAATGGTGGAGATAGCCATGTTTTTGAATGGTTTCAAGGTTGGAGTTGTGGTGGCGGTGGCGGTGGTTACTATAAGCTTTGAGGTCTAAGGGAGCTAGAGAGAGATTTCTCTGTTCTCTTTCTCTTTCTCTTTGCTTGTGTTATGTTTCCAAGGCTTTGAAATCCCACCCTTATATTTTCATATTACTATCACCACCAATTATTCTACTCTACACTTCCTAGTAGTGAAGTGCCTGAGCGCCACTTATCAAACTGATTTCCTAAATTACCCTTCTTAGTCAATGAAGGTGGTCCCTCATTTTTCTCTCTGAGTTACTAGGGGCATTGTTGACAAACTCAAAGTGGGGTTGCTCATATCATTTTCCTCTATTTGTTCCCGCTCATGCAATTGTCATGGATAGGTGACACTTGGAATCTTTATCTTGCAAACCTAGATGTTGAATTTGGGAGAGTGCTGCTATTTCCACCCACCTGTCCTATTTTCCCACCCACTTTATTTTTAAACTTTTAAAGACAAATTTAACCCTATTGTAAAATGACTTTAAAGGACTTAAAGAAGAAAAAAAAAAAGAGATAAAAAAAAGAAGAAAGATGTAGACTTCTCAAGTTCTCACGAACCCTATTGTTTGCATGAAAATGTGATGAAGAGTGAAATACATGGTGGAATATTTGATGAAGAAGAACAAGGTCTTGCTGTACCGGAGGAAGTTTGATTTGAGAGATGGTGTGGTTTCCATTGAGGCATAGAGAGATGTATAGTAAACATGTGAGACAGAGAGAGATGGAGCGTGAGAGATGGAAAATAAGATACAACAAAAATGAGAGAGAGATATGTAGGCCGTCAAAGAGAGAGAAGAAATGAGCAGAGTGAATAAAAGGAAAGAGGAATGAGGTAATAATTAAAAGGGTATTTTAGGAATATTTGTGGGTGGAAAAATAGGATCGTGTTTTTTTAAATTTATATGGTGGGTGGGAAAATAGGACAGGTGGGTGGAAATAGCAACACTCATTTGGAATTAATCTTTATATATACCAAATAAGGTTTCGATCCAACGCTCCAGATTAATCTTAGGTGGAAAATATCAGAAATATTCATCTGACCTAATAAGTGACCGAGAAACCCTTTAAGGGCCCTAACCTAAGTGTTGTGTGATCACATTTACTGATCAGTTTATTAATGGTATAGAAATACGACAATGTTCTAAATAAAATTACTTCGATCACATTTACGGTACGGATCACTTTATTGATGATGTTTAAATAGAGGTGAGACTCGTCTACGAATCTCACTTTCCATTAAATATGTGATTAATAACATAAAGAAAATAGCAAGGCTCGTATATTGTGATAGATATAGATGGCATCCAATCCAACCCTAGTAATAAAATTAAAATGAATGTAATGTACAGATGGTAATTGCATTTAGGTCGAGACAGAATCAAAAAATTCAGAGTCTAGGGCATGGGGTGGCACAGGGAGACTCTGCCTGCTGCCTAGGGAAGAGATGGGCTTTGATCATAATTTGTGAGAGAGAGAGAGAGCATGGAAGATTGTGAAAGGCAAAAGGGTTTAGAGTAGGCAAACCAATTTCAATGTCTTTTTGTGGTATAAATTATGCGGCCTCAAACGTGGCCTTGGTGTTATTATAAGGGGTTGGCTTAAGGGTAGCGTGGAAATAGAGGAACTTTTATTGGAGCTTATGGTTTACTAGTTTTTTAACTGTGGTAAGGGTGAAATTATGTAAGAAGAGGGGCAGTGATTTGGTTTCCGAGGTAGAGGTGGTAGTGGGTTTGTTTTGGGAGTGGAGCAAAAGAAAAATTTACATGATCACATGAGAGAGAGAGAGAGAGAGAGGTTTTGGAATATATTAGGGCACAATGCACGATTAGGGTTAGGGCTTTAGGTTTTGACTGTTTTGTAGCAATTCAGCCGCACGAGATATTATTCATTTCATTAATGTTACACTCACACACAAGAAGTTTTCATTTCAATCAATTTTGGAATCTCCTAAAAAAAAAAACATAATGAATTTGGGCGCCCATAGGTTTGAAAAATAGTGGAGTGTGAAAACTATTGATGCACCTATGAGGAAGGGAAAAAACAAAAATTGTTTTAAGAAGAGTTACAGTCCTTAGTTAGGAACCCATTTTTCCAACCTAAAGTGGGCGGCTGAAGGATCGTAAGGTGCTCCAACTAGTTTCCTTTGGAACGGAAATTGGTCATACATGGCAAAACCTTAGAGCATTCACAATGGGTTCCTTAAATCATCTCCTTAGATAAATTTTAGGGAGGAATTGTAAAAATACAACTCCAACCATGCTCCATATCCACCTCATAAAATAGAGAGATCTCTAGGAGCTCCTAAATCTGAGGAGAGAGAAAGGACTCCTAGTGGCTCCCTATAATTTAATGCTGCTTTATTTATTGAGTATTTCAAACCTTTATTTAATACTAACTATTTTTTATTTTATTTTTTAATAGAAATGGACCAATTAAAAAAGAGTTATAGCATTTATGACTCTCTAAACTAGAGAGCATGATTGAAGTTTAAATTTTATAGAGAGCTCCTAAAATAACTTTTATATATTTTTAGCTAAAATTTAATTTAAAAATAGAGAGCATGATTGTGGATGCTCTTAGTCACTGTCCTTGTACTTTGGCACTTTCAAGTCAAAATAGATAATTAGCTCGAATATCCATTGAAGCTCCAATTGTTTGTGATAGGCTTCATCCACTATTACGCTTCTATTTTTCTTTTTCAGGCTTAGATACATATCAAGGAACTTTGATGGAGGAAGGACTCATGATAAGCTTATTTGATACACATCCTTTTTATTTATTTATTTAAAGGAATATAAATTCCATTAATAACCTAAAAACATTACATAAGAGTCGGCATGTTAACAGTGGCCTCATTAAAACCTTCTCAGAAAACTCCAAACGAGAAAAGAGTACCACACGTGCAACAGATTAACAAGAGAGTCCAAACAAAAAACAGAAACACAGAATAGTCACCTCTAAAACAAATCTACCCCACCAACACACATAAACTAATAAAACCCAACAAAAGAGCCCACCAACGAAGGCCTCCTATATAAACATAGTCCTTTATACAACGCGAGATTTGTTCAAAATGCAATGGGCAGAACCAAAAGAACAACAAAGATGAACAATCCACATGAACAAAACACAAAGAACCAAATTGAAGCAAAACGGACCCATCAAAAGAGCACACCAACACCTCTCAGCTTCTGTCAAAGAAGACCTCCCATGTAAGCATAGTCATTCGTACAATGTGAGATTTTTGTTCAGCATACAACAAGCATAACCAAAAAACCACCAAGACAAATGATCCACATGAACAAAACACAAACTTAAGCAAAATGAAACCTAACAAAAGAGCACACCAACGTCTCTCAGGTTCCGTCAAAGAAGACCACATATGTAAATATAGTAGAATGTAGTCCTTTATACACCGCGAGATTGGTACAATATGCAATGGGTCAAAAACGAACAGCTACATAAACAGAACATAAAACAAAAAAGAACTACCTCGGGACCCAACTTCCTCCCATACTGGCCTCTTGTCTTGACGAAGAAAACTTTAGGTTATCGAATGTTCGTCAGATGCCAAGCCCACGAACGTTCCAAAAGCGAATGATCATGAAGACCTTGGAAACCCCTTAAGGCTGGTCTCCTCCACCTTATTAGCAAAGCAATTCGTACCAAATTCAAAAAATCGATCTAAAGCGGTCACTTCCTCTCCTCGCCTATGACGAGAGATCGACCCATCCCGTTTTTATTTGATACACACCCTTATGTGGACCATTTCACACAAAAGTTTATTTTTCAAGTCATCATTCATAGATCATCTCAACAAAAGTTTGTTCAAATTTTTTTTAAAAAAAATTTAACATCTCATTTGAAGATAGTCATTTTAATATTTCAAAAATGATCTATGAATGAACACTTCAAAATTAAACGATTTGGTTCATTGAAAAAGAATATTGGATGAGCCCCACAATGTGCCCTTCAAATAAGCTTATTTAAGAGATGAAATAACAGGAGAGTATATATAAACCCTAGAGAGGCAGAGAGATGGAATAGGATTCATGGAAAGTGAACCCAAGTGGTCTTCTTATATAAACTCATGTGACATGTGTAAGATAGTTTATTATCCCAATCCTTACAGAATTGGTCTTCTATTCATTATCGGATTGCAAGACTCAAGACTGATCAAGAACTCAACACACCTCTCGACCTGTAGCCTCTGTGTCAGTGTTCCATATGGATTACAAGGCTAAAGGGGTTTCTAGTTCAATGAGAATTAGGATTAACAGTTCTATAGCAATAAGGATACCTCAAGGAGTCTCTTGATGGGCAAGACTCCTTGAGTGATGCATATAAATAGAGCAGCTCCCTCTAAGAGCTGATACACATAAAATCTCATCAAGTAATTCACCCCATTTGGAATTTGAGTATAAGGCAGTCGGTTATCTTAGAGAAGAGCTGTCTCTCAAGTGTTTGATACTGTCTCCCAAGTGTTCGATAAAAGGCTTCAATGGCAGAACAAGGTAAGTGTTCAAGTTATAATAGCTTTAAAGTTTACATGTGGTATCAGAGTATAAGTTATTTTATCTTCTACCTAACCAATTTTGTTGCAGCATTTAGAACTTGAAAACTGAAGGATAATTAAGTTTTCAAGGTTAAAGAAACTTGACACAGCAAAAGTTAAAGTTAAACACCTTGCTGTGACAAGCAGAAATTGATCAGAGTTTTGTATAGTTCTTGCCGTGTTTTGAGCAAGCCAAAGCAACTCAGACACAACAAGATCTGTACAATTCAAAGTTTTATGATCAAACTTGTGTTGAAAATAAAGGCATAATGAATGATTCACTGTCCAAAGATGTGAATGATTCATCGTGCAATTATTTTCAGCAGAACAGCATAAGAGATGAAACATGTAGGCTATCAAGATTGTTCTTCTGTCCAAAGATGTGGAACCATTCTTATACAGGAAGCTTATGTGATTTTCATGTCTTAGTGTTGATAAACATGTTTTGTTTTATTCACCAAAAGGTGAGAATCGATCATGTTTTAAAGTTTTGGGGTTTTCAATTTTAAACATATATATACTATGTGTTTTTCAGTTAATCACAACTCGATTGAAACTCTCATTGGCTCCAACTACACCAAATGGAGGGAAGATGTGGAAATTTCTCTAGGATTGCTAGATTATGAGATGGTCATTGAAGAAGAAGCTCCTGCAAAACCTGCTGCTACTGCATCTGCTGAAGCAAAAGCAAAATATGCAAAATGGATTAAAGCCAACAAGATGGCTATTCTAATCATGAGGAGATCAATTTCACAATCTGTCAGGGGAAGCATCACACCATCTGATAATGCCAAGAAGTTCATTGATTCTATTGCGGAAAAATTTCAGGAATCCAAGAAAGCTGAAATTGGTACTCTAATGGCACAACTCACTGATGCCAAATACAATGGGGAGAAGTGTGTAAGAACACACATACTGAATATGCTAGAAATTGGGAACAAGCTGCAAGCACTCAAAGTCAATGTGGATGAAAATATGATGGAAGAACAAAATATGAAGAAAGATAAGGCTGAAGAAAGGGTTAACATGGTACACAACTTCAAACCCAAAAAGGATTTTGGAAAGGGTAAAACTGCTTGGAAGAAAAACAAGGAAGAAAAGGAAACTACGGGGCTAGAACCAAAAGGTTTCAAGTGTTACTTCTGCAAGAAATTTGGTCATATGAAGAGGAATTGTGACAGATACAAACACTGGCTAGATAAACAGAAGGCTAAAGGTAAGTCTGGTCAAGTAAATGTTTGTTTTGAGTCTAATGCAATTGAGATTTCTTCATATTCATGGTGGTTGGATAGTGGTGCAACAGTTCATGGGGCTAATTGTTTGCAGGGGTTCAAAACAAAGAGGCTGCCAAACAAGGTTGAGATGAAAGTGTTCGTGGGAAATGGAGAAAGAGTCAAGGTGGAATACATTGGATTAGCTAGGATTGAGTTAGAATCTGGTTTTGTTTTAGAATTAGTAGATGTAGTTTATATTCCTTCTATGAAAAGGAATCTAATTTCAGTCAGCAAGCTTGTAAAGTCAAACTTACAGTTTGAGTTTGATGAGTTTGGATTCTCTATTTTCAGAAATAAAGTTATGATTGGTAATGGTTTTCTAAATGATGGAATGTTTCGATTAAACTGCAAGAAACCAAATCCCAGCACTGGAAATCTAAGCATGAATGTGATAAGCACTAAAAGAAAAGCAGAAAAAGAAGAATCTTATAAACTTTGGCACAAGAGACTAGGACATATCTCGGTTGAAAGAATGAATTTGCTTAACAAAGGAAATTTGTTGCCACCACTTAACCACCATGACAAAGATAGTGTTTGCATAGAATGTGTTAAAGGGAAATTGACAAATTTGAGAAAGAAAGGTGCTACAAGAAGTGAAAAAGTGCTGGAAATCATACATACAGACATTTGTGGTCCTTTTCCCACTCAAACACATGATGGTTTTAAGTATTTCATAACCTTCACAGATGACTACTCTAGATATGGATATGTGTACTTAATATTTGAAAAATCCAATGCCTTGGACATGTTCAAAGTCTATAAAGCAGAAGTGGAAAACCAGTTGGATACAAAAATCAAAGTAGTAAGGTCGGATAAAGGAGGATAATTTTATGGTAAATTTGATGAGAGAGGAAGGAATCCTGGACCTTTTGCCAAATTTCTACAAGAAGAATGTATAGTGGCTCAATACACTAACCCAGGCACACCACAACAAAATGGAGTGGCAGAGAGACGAAATAGGACCTTGATTGAGATGATTAGGAGCCTAATGTGCTGCACAAAGCTTCCAAAATTTCTTTGGGGAGAGGCTTTAAAAACTGCAAATTATTTGCTAAACCGAATTCCTACCAAAAGTGCAGACAAAATTCCTTATGAAACATGGTGCAATAGAAAGCCTAGTCTCTCACATCTTAAAATCTGGGGAAGTAAGGCAGAGGCAAAGTTCTACAATCCAATGGAAAGGAAACTAGATTCCAAGACATTGAGCTATTTTTTCATTGGATATCCGAATAGAACAAAGGGGTACAGGTTCTATTGTCCCAACAACAACACAAGATTCATGGAAACTCAAAGAGCTATTTTTATTGAAGATGAAATTGAATCAGACACTGAGGAAAACTTTGATTTTGATGAAATTTTGGAAAACAAGGAAACTGCTGAAAAGGAAAATATGCTTAGAGATATAACCATCTTACCATTCACTGATTTGAATGACAAGCAAGTCTCACCAAATCATGATCTAACAACTGAAGTTCCACAAATTGCACCAGAAAATATGCAAATAGATCAACAAGAACAGCAGCCTCACAACTTAGAATTGAGAAGATCACAAAGAACTAAGAGACCTGCACTATCCAATGATTATTTCATATACTTGCAGGAGTCAGAACATGACATCAATACCACAGATGACCCTTTGTCTTATACGCATGCCATTCAAAGTGACAACTGTGACAAGTGGATAGAAGCAATGGAGTCTGAACTCCAGTCAATGAGCAAGAATGGCGTATGGAAGCTTGTTGACTTACCTCAAGGATGTAAACCAATAGGATGCAAGTGGGTTTACAAGACCAAAAGAAACTCAAAGGGACAAATAGATAGATATAAGGCACGACTAGTAGCAAAAGGGTTCACACAACAAGAAGGAGTGGATTACAATGAGACTTTCTCACCTGTGTCAACCAAAGATTCCTTAAGGGTTATAATGGCATTAGTGGCACATTTTGATCTTCATCTTCATCAAATGGATGTTCAAACTGCATTTTTGAATGGAAACCTTATTGAAGAAATCTACATGAAACAACCGGATGGTTTCATTCAAAAAGGGGAAGAAGATTTGGTTTGCAGGTTACAAAAATCAATATCCGGATTAAAACAAGCTTCTAGGCAGTGGTACTTGAAGTTTGATGAACTGGTGAAGTCTCAAGGTTTCATTGACAATCCTTTAGATGAGTGCATTTACCAAAAATTTCAAGGGAGACATTACACTTTCATGCTGCTGTATGTTGATGATATTCTCTTAGCAAGCAGTAATCTGTCCCTATTACATGCATGACACTAAGAGAATGCTATCAAACCATTTTCAGATGACTGATTTGGGAGAAGCAAACTATGTATTAGGAATTGAAATAAGCCGAGATAGAGAAAAGGGGTTACTTAGTCTATCACAAAAGGGATATATAGAAAGGATACTGAAAAGGTTCAACATGGAAAACTGCACAGGTTGTGATGTTCCATTCTCGAAGGGTGATAAATTGAGCAGCGAACAATCTCCCAAAACTGAGCAAGAGAAGTTGGAGATGCAGGACAAGCCCTATGCCTCACTTGTAGGAAGCTTGATGTATGCTCAAGTTTGCACAAGGCCAGAACTTGCTTTCAGCATTAGTGTTCTTGGAAGGTTTCAATCCAATCCAGGTCAGGCACATTGGGTAGCAGGCAAGAAGGTTTTGAGGTATTTGCAGAGAACAAAAGAGTATAAGCTAATCTATCAAAGAGTTGAAGATTTGAAACTAGAAGGATATGCAGATGCAGATGTTGCTGGCTGTCTGGATACACAGAAGAGTACATCAGGTGTTGTATTTTTGTTTGCAGGAGGAGCAGTGGCTTGGAGAAGTGTCAAACAATAATACATATCAACCTCAACCATGCAGGCTGAGTTTTTAGCAATTTATGAAGCAACCTCAATAGCTATGTGGCTTAAAAATTTTATGTCAATGTTAAAAGTCATGGATTCTATACAAAGGCAAATCCAATTGTGGAATGACAACAGTGCTGTAGTTTATTTTGCAAAAGGAAATAAGAGGTCAGGAGGATTAAGACACCTGCAGTTAAAGTTTTTATCAGCCAAGGAAAAGATCCGAGATGGTTATACAGCCTTAGATCATATTGGAACAGATTTCAATATTGCAGATCCCCTGAACAAAGGCTTGCCTAATCATGCTTTTCATAGGCATGTTAAAAGTATGGATTTACAGATAAGTTTTGATGCTTGAAGTCTGTGGGAGTTAGTGGGAGCCATAGTTAGTTTTATTTTCTTTTAGCTAGTTTAATCGAGATTGTTTTACAGTTTATTTAATAATATTTTTTCTTATGAATGTTTTGGCATGTGGATGAAGGAAGAATCTGCAAAATTTTGCTAGCACATGTGTTTTGCATTTTCGTATCCATGAAGGAGCCATGCAAGTTTATTAAGACCTTGGTAGTCTTGTAAGGGTGAGCTAAGCTTTGTTTTGATCATTAAGTTTTCTAAGGTAGATCACAACATTGCTTTGATTCTAATTCAGTTGGTAGTCGCATGTGTTGATATACATTTGTATGTGTGGTTGTAAAAGACTTGAGTTTGGTTGGTCAAATGTTCTTTGACAGTTCCATATAAGTTTATATCAATGACAGTGGCTTGGTAAGAAACTGAGAAGGTTGAGTTCTAAATTGGCCATGTCCAATTTGACATGCACGCAGCCACGATAGCCACCTTGCGCGACTAATTTGCTTTTTCGTCGCGCAAAGTTGTGGCACGAAACATCTGGAACACTGTTTGTTTTCCCACTATTTATTGTGCACGACGTATGGATTTTTCGGTCTCGCTAAACATCATAGGGCAACGAATATATCTTCGTCGCGCAAATATTTGTCGCGCAAACATTTTCATTTATAACCGTTGAATATTTTGTCCCATTTCTAGATCTCTGAATATTTGTTATTTGCGATTTTTGGGGTATACGATCTCACAGTATATACAAACACGTTTAACGGTTGGATCGTTGAAATTAGTTTTGTAGAGTTGAATGAACACTTTTTAGTTTCAAAACATATGGAGGTTGATAACCCTACAAAAAGATTCGTACGGAAATTGATAACCCTGAAATTTATTCGTATGGAGGTTGATAACCATACAAAAAGATTCTTCTCTACCATTCCCATAATTAAAAGGGTATGAATGATGATCTTCACTAAAATCAATGAAAAACATATGATTTAGATGGCAAAATTAAAATTAAGGCTTAGGATTAATGGTTTTGTATATCGTACCTTGCGCGACGGATAGGTGTTTTGTCGCGGAAAGATGTCATTTGCGACGAGTTTAGTCGTCGCGCAAGAATTAGGCGCCAGAATATTTGTTCGCGGTTTTTTCCCCTTATTTTACGCGACGGTCGTTTTTTCTGTCGCGCGAAGTTGTTTTGCGCGATGAAATTTCTTCGTCGCTCTAGTTTGCGCTACGCATATTATTGTCCGTCGCGCGATGATCTTTTATGCGACGATTTGTCCTTCGTCGCGCAAACTATCGTCGCGCAAATAGAAAAATGTAGTAGTGCCATTAAGAGATTGCTCTTGAGTCACAATGAATATTTGACCAAGTGGGAGAATGTAAGATAGTTTATTATCCCAATCCTTACAGAATTGGTCTTCTATTCATTATCGAATTGCAAGACTCAAGACTGATCAAGAACTCAACACACCTCTTGACCTACAGCCTCTGTGTCAGTGTTCCATATGGATTACAAGGCTAAAGGGGTTTCTAGTTCTATGAGAATTAGGATTAACAGTTCTATAGTAATAAGGATACCTCAAGTAGTCTCTTGATGGGCAAGACTCCTTGAGTGATGCATATAAATAGAGCAGCTCCCTCTAAGAGCCGATACACATAAAATCTCATCAAGTAATTCACCCCATCTGGAATTTGAGAATAAGGCAATCGGTTATCTTAGAGAAGAGCTGTCTCTCAAGTGTTTGATACTGTCTCCCAAGTGTTCGATAAAAGGCTTCAATGGCAGAACAAGGTTAGTGTTCAAGTTATAATAGCTTTAAAGTTTACAACATGCTCTCCTTATATACACAAATCATCCCCTTCACATTTTATCTTTCATCAGTTAAGTATGCTTTTTTTTTTTCACTGCCTTCTAAAAGTATATACACTGAAGTATATCTAGTGCTTGCTAAACCGGCTATTTTGAATTTCATAGAGTTTAGGCTTTGATTAATGTGTCTGTGTAAACTGATACTGACAAACAAGCTTTTATAAAATTCCGCTTCCAATATGAGACTTCTTGGTACTGCAAAGAAATAAAAGAAAATCCAGTAATATAAACTGAATTATGCCCTTTATTTTCTTGGTATGTGATGATGATTTTAATAGTTTAACAAGTGTACTTGATCTCAGTCTGTCCAAATAGGTTGCAAACATGTGTTTCGTCACAATAAAATCATTAATTATTTAATACATGCTCTATAGAGTCGATACTTTACGATATTTCCATGCACACATAACATAGCATAATAAAGGAAAGACAAAGTATTATTGAATAATAATATGGAAAACTCTAATCACAACGCTAAAGCAGCTTTTTAATACTATCTCAAACCCTTGAATCACTAGAAGCCTAATTAGAAGTAAAAATACAAAAATAACATAATTCCAACATGAAATTTAAAACTTAAACTGGTGTTTTGAAATAGCAAATTATATTATTTCGCCTAAAAAAACTCATATGTACAGCATGATGTGTTTGACTTGTCTTGCCATTCTCTTCTAAACATCAGATTATGGGTCCAAATTGAAGCTCGGAGCCCGTACATGTGCAAAAATTGCATTTTGTTGTTTATGAGCTAATTACGCCTATCAAGTTGCACCTCAATCATCTCTGGCACATATTCTACATCATATATGTGACCACAACATTAGGAAATTATGTTTCATATGAAAACATAGACAAAAAAACAGAAGGTAATATTTGTTTTTAGAATTCCTTATCCATACATGTTTCACCTTCTTCCTAGTCACGGTTGATGTTGTTTTATGGTTGGTAATTAATAAGGTTGGGTGTTGGGATCGAAAAACTGGCCAAACCAGTCGACCTGAGCCAGCCGGACTGATTTTGGTGCTTTTTTACTTTGTTAAATTCAACCAGTTATCAGTGCCTAGCTCATAAATTCTTAAACCTTCAGTTAACTAAACCAAAACGAAGGTATGTAAAAATTAACCCTAATCTTACCTCATCTCTCTGTCTTGCCACTTCTCTCTCTCTCTCTCTCTCTCTCTCTCTCTCTCTCTCATATCACTCAAATATGAACAAAGGCCATTGGATCTAGTTCTCGACGAAGGCCACCGATATTCTCATCGAAATTGGAACCACATAACTAATTTCTCAATGAACCGATCATAGTCAGTGAAGTAATCGTCGATAACGTTTGTTCAGTGGTAGAAATCTCTCTTCCGCTACATCTTGGTTTGGTTGCCCAACCCTAGTAATTAAGATGTCTATTTACTATTTATCTCGATCTCTTAAAACAAATTACTCTTCATTTCCAAGTGAACTTAATGTAGATGAACTTGATTAGTAATCATGCATAGTACGGGAAGGAAAGTATCTACGTCTAGTATATTTGGGGAATTGGTTCTAAAGGAGAGGGTGAAATTGATTGAGATCCATCGTAAGTGAGATAGTCCATTCACTACACATGTCAGCTAAACTTATGCTACAAGTGATCAAAATCCATCCAGTTAAGGATAGGTGGCATCAACCATATGAAAATGTTCAAATACCAAGAAGAGTCAACCAATGATGGGATTATATAAAATCAAGACCACATATATCTATAAAAAAAGCATAGCATGTAATTAGATATTAATGAAATGCAGGTTCATATCCCTTAAGTTTCAAGTATAATTAATCCATGCACTGTTGATGTCCAAAAATATATATTTAAGTTTATGAACTTATTGAAGGAAAGTTGAGGTTCCACCTCAAAATTAATTGGCAATGGGGAGAGTAGTCCATCTCCTTATAAGCCCTTGCAAGGTTTTCTAACTCTCCAATATGGGGACTTTTTACCTTCACATTCTCACATATCTCTGCACGTGTGGCGAATTTTCAAGCTTAACACATGGATAACACATTTTGGGTGACGTGGAGCACGTGTGGCCATTGGGTTTTCACACATGGGCAACTCGCTTTGATACCATGAAGGAAGTTGAGGTTCCACTCCAAAATTAATTGGCAATGGGAAAAATAGCCCAACTCCTTATAAGCCCTTGTAAGGTTTTCTAACTTTCCAATATGAGACTTGTTACCTTCACATTCTTGTACTTATCCCTCACTTGTGATGAATTATGAGGATTTAGGAAACTGAATGTATGTAAAAAATAATTGAAATAAAAAATTAATAATTGTACTGCTGTTTTTCTCAGTGTATAATATTCAAATTAAGGGTACTAATATATTAAAATTTAGTTTGTATAAGGTGTACATTAAAAAATTAGTTGTGAGCTTTATCGTCCTCTAAAAAGGTGGGTGTGTTTAATTTTTCCTGGGTCGTCAGTGCCCAACGTAGGAGTGGACTTGAGCTAGCCTACCAGCCTGGACCTGGGTCTGCAAGTATTTAAAAATATTGTTCTAATATTATCACTAATAACATTTATATCATCAAGGATTCAATTCAAGTATATTGTACCTCTATAGTTTGATATGTCTGAGGTTTTATAGTCCGATTGGTGTAATGTTTTATACAAAAGGTCTAAATACTATTAGTAATAGAACCACTTATTATATATTTTATTTTATTTTGTGAAATCTCAATTTGAAAATTCTAACTCCACCATTGATTCAAGCTCAGGGCCTTGTGTACTTTTGGTACTAAAATTATTCTATATCAATTTTGATTAAAATATCATGAAATGCCAGAAATTGTTCATTTGTTATATTGGAGAAGATTAAAATTTTGAACTATATACTAATCTTCGCTTATTTCCCCACCTCCCTCAAGGACTTCAATCACACATCATTTCATGCCTCTATTTAATTACACTTGTATTAATCTTCAAATGCAAGTAAAGATCCTAAAGGATCATGTATCATTATAAAATCTTCAAATCCCACTTCAAAGACAAATTTACGTCGTATGCGGCCAAACAAGGCTCGCCTCATAATCACATTTGGCAACCCAACCCAAGCTGTTTTTGGTGACTTGTTGGTCCTTTAATTTAATGGAATTCATGGAGCCCCAAACCCTAATTATTTAGGGCATATGACAACCTGAACCTGGTCTAGGGATATTTTATTTTAAAGCAATTTCACTACAAATAAAAATAAATAAATAAATAAATCTTAAAGAAATAGTAGAAAACATGAAGAAGACAAAAAGAGCTGCAGACTAATTATGTTCAAATGTATAGCAAATTAATTAATTTTCTTAATTAGTAGGCTAGGGTTGGTAATAGACATCTTACTGGAATCCTGTTGTGGGTCAAGAAAATGAAGACCTTTTGGGTCAATATGAAAATTTTCATTTCATAAATATGCTTTTTTTTTTTTTTTCCAGATTCTTCCAAGCCCTTTTAATGACTAAACAACAACAAATAATACACTAATTTAGTCATCACTCTTAAGAACAGAGATTCTGTGTATCCAAATTTGTCTTGTTTTAACTCTTCTTGAACTTTTCATCTTGTCTGTATTTTTATGAATTTTTTTATATTTTAAACTTCATAGTTATCCTTAATTTTGTTCTCTAGTACAGGTGGAATTCTGCAGCTACTGCCATTTGTTTAAATATGTGATAGGAAGAGGTATTATTATTTATAAACTAGGGTTTGTTTGTTGTCATAAGGATAGGCCTTGCACAAATTTGGCTACAAATTTTTTATTCAAACATGCATTTTCAATAAGAAAAAGATTTTTCAACCCAATTAAATAAGTTCTAATAAGAAAAATTCATAACATTGATGAATAAAAATTTGAAGTGTTTGAATTAGGTTTGGAATTGTTTAACCAACTGCAACTTTGGTCGTCCTACCAACAAAACCTATATCACTACTAGAAGCCAAATTTTGCTGAAACTGAAAGGAACCAAGCAAGTTAAAATTTATCATTGCCATTTGAAGACCACTAAGAATAAGGAAACAAAGAAAAAACCAGAACAAAATAATAATAAAGAAGAAGAAAAGTGTGCATTTTAATTATCAGAGATGAGCAAACCTGAGTATTCAATGGGAGTATCCCAACTCTGAGTTTTGAGTTGGGATTAAAGACAATAGTCAAATGGGTGGAAAGGAGTGACCAAATAACAAAAAGAGTGTTTAAATTTCCAAATGAAAAGATTTCTTTGAGTTCTATATCTATCTCAACTATATTTGGTGCTTAAGATTGGATTAGATAACTCATTAGATTGAAGACATGTTGAAGGAAGAAATAGAGGCCAAATGCCAAATTTTGTCCAAATCGAAGGTAGAAGATTGATTAGTCAAGAGGGAAACTTATCCTTTAAAATGCCCACAAAATGATAGGATATCAACATACTTGACTCTTGTGAGTTATCCAATCCAATCTAATTCAATCTTAGGCACCAACTGTACGTGGGATTTAAAAATAGAATTTCATGTAAAAATGTTGTAGTAGTAGTTAGGGTTTGTCATTGGGCCGGGCCTTGTCGGGCTTTTCCTTTTTTCAGGACGGGCCGAGGTTTGAAAGGGATCAGCTTGAGCTTGCCTATAGAGCCGGGCCTAAGTGGGCTTTCTGGGCCGGGCCACCCACGGGCCGCCCATAGCCTTTTTTGTTTTTGCCTTATATTGCCTTGCCTTATTACTACATATCATACTTGAAAAACTATTTTCTATCAAAATCTGACTAAGTATGAAAATGGACTTTTGAAATACTAATGTTTTCAATGATATTTTTGGCAGCTTATATTCCTTACAACTTAAATAATCAAACATGATTTTATGAGATTTTAGTATAAAGTATACATTGACTTATAGGGGTATCAATATTGGTATAAATTGTATCTTATACTAAAATTGGATTTTCATATTTTGATTAGTTAGGAATTGAATTTTTTAAATATTTTTTATTGAATCCAAATTTGGGGGTATTTCCTTATTTACATTGTAAACTTAAGTAAATAGAGTAACATAAAAATAAATTAAACTAAAAGGACAAGACATTTACTTAAATATTTAGAATGGAAATAAGGCAATTTAAGGAGAAACAAAAAACAAGGAGGCAATGAGCGGGCTTACTTGGACTGGGTCATGGGCGGGCCCTATCGGGCCGGGCCGAGAACAGGCTGAAAGTTTCAGAATCTAGGCCCAAGCCCTACTCAACCTTAGAGCAAGTCGGACCAAACGGGCCTAACTATAGGGCCAAGCCAGGCTTTGGCCCATATCTGGCCTCAAGCTACCCACTTTGGCATGCGGGCCGCGGGTCAAATGATGACCCCTAGTAGTAGTGCATGTATATACTAAGCGCAAAACATCATTACACAGCTCAATTGAGTAGAGCTTGTTGGTTGGGAAGCAAGTTAAAATCAGTTCCATGGGTGAAGAATCAGATTACAATAATCAAATGAATGCTTCAGAGACTCAGATAACAACAAAGAAATGGAAAAGGAAAAAACAAATTACGATTTACAAAATTCATGAGAATACTCAAACTGATAATCATGTTTTATGCTGTGAGCATCTCAAACTTTTTGGTTCTGCACATTTTCTAACGGGTCATGAGGTAAATGAAGTAAATAAACCAATCTAAGACTACTCCTAAAACAAAATATTTTGCTCTTTTTACCTCTCGAGGGATGCATGGCTTCGAGAAGGATGGAAAAGTTTAATAGTGCTTTTTTAAATTGCCAGTATCACAGGGCGACCATAAGCATCAGCTTCTTACTCCTTTTCAAATTTGAACCACTTCCAATTTGCATACATGCTTAATTTATCAAAAGGTAGAGCATCGCTTTGAGGGGATTCTGACTTACGATTGTTGGGAACAGAAGGCAGCTTTTGCCTGTACTTCTTTGCCATCATTTCAGCCTCTGAAAATACTTGCTGCCAGAAGGAAGAAATTTTCCATTAAGATCACAACTCGTTATGCAAGCAATTCTCAGACCAAACGAGTTATTTCATTTCTGAGCAGAAAGAACAGTTTAAATACCTCTCTGTTTAATAAAAAGAGGCCAGGTTCACTTTCAAGTTCAGCAGTGCTGTAAGCCAGACAAAGTTGAATTTGTATCAGTTAGGATTGCTCAACAATATGAATTCAACGGAAAAAACAAAAGTAAAAGGAAATCAGCAAAGACATTAGCTAGTTCATGAGGATAACTTTGGAACCAGATGGGAGCCCTAAGTGGCAAACTGAAAACTGCCACCATTCCAGGCAATCTATTCATCATATAGTACTTTCCATTGGGGGGAAAAAATAAAACAAGAAAACTGATTCACCTTAATGTATTTCTCAGTTACTGATATCTATTTAAACATTTTATGCTGCATGATTAAGCTCTGCAGTTCGTTATGTAAACCAATAATCTGTTATCAATTATATTACATGACTTTTAAAATGTAATCACAACATGATGGACAAATTCAACAGAATGATCATCTATTTGATCAACCTACATAGAGAATCAGACTTTAGGCCCTAGACTGCCAAGAAAAAGAAAGAGTTAGCATCAATTATGGCCTAGACTGCCATGGCATCAAATAATTTATTTTTGTGGCCAACACATGGCCACAAATAACTGAAGCAATGTGATTCTCTTGGCAAAGAAAGAAATATATAACTAAGCAAAGCTCTCTTTTAAATAATAAATGACACAATGATAACACAAAGTGGTTTGTCAGTTGTTCAGGTCTGTTCTCATGTCCCTTTATGCATTATTTTTCCCGAAAAGTCCAATTTTATTATCTTATGGAATATGGAATAGAGATCTTGACTGGGTCATAAAAACCAGAACAAGTCACCAGTTTAATGGTCAAACTTTTGGTCAATCTGGTTCAATTCATGATTTGACCAAAAATGGCTCATGCATTATGCCTAAATTGGAAGTGTGACCAGTTCCCTGTTTAATAGATTGGATCGGCCAGTTAGGTCCGGTGTTGAAAACATTGCTACAGAATAGCCCGAAGCATTATGAATTTACTAGGAAGAAAAATCACGGAGATTTTCTCAACCACAAATGTATGGAATATGAATGAACTGAAAGTTAAGCATCTCATCCCCTTGTATACCTGAGAGATATTTTGTCAGGAAACATTGACTTCACAACCAGAACTTTGATCTTCTCATTAACCTTAAGTATGTCACTGACAGAGGTAATTCGACCACGAGTCATGTTTGATATATGCAGCAAGCCACTGAGAAACAATAAGAAGGTTCAAATTGTCGATCCACCAGTGAAAACAGGAGACACATATTTCGCTTGTTTGATACATCTATAGTCTTGGATACAAATTGATGCAATCAAGATATTATATAATCAATAAAATTTAACAAGAATAAGCCTCAGGAATATTATACTTTTTATTGACAATGTCACCGCACAAAAAGTTTCCTTACAAGGTCCTGTTGACATTCAGAAGTTTATCGGCATCTAAGCTCTAATTTCTAGCCCCCTCTTTAACAACAAAACAAAAAAAACAAAAAAAGAGTCAAGGAACCAACCTGGGTTGCGTTTTATAATTAGTACACAATTGAATAGAATATTGATCCAAGTGGACACAAGAACTGGTGTAAGTAGGGAACGACAACCACATAGAACTTATACTCAGATGAAAAAGAAGTCTTCAAACAAAATATAACGAAAAGGAAACCTAGCAGGTGCGTCCAGCATACTGAATGATAAGATAATCTCCATTTCAAGTTATTTCAACTTGCATGGCTCTATCTACATTAGAGGAAGCAGAAAAAGTCTATGATACATTTCAAGTTATTTCAACTTATACCCTCATTGCCACAATAATGTCTTTATGATACATTTCTTAAGTGTTTTAATCTTCAAGAATGAGCAGAAGTTCTTCAAAGTTTTGAGGACAACTCATAACTCATTCTCTCATTGCCACAACTTGCTAGGTGAAAATGGTACAAAATTGCGTGCCTTTACAGTTTAAAGTTTGGAATTTTCATTTCCTTTCTGAAGATTAAAGTTATTTATCTTCTCATCTTTTCCATGCATGTAGATACTTTTCAAAGAAAACCCCATACAATTTTATTTTCATGTCCTGGTGTTCCTAATCTTTGAAATGTACACCACACACATACAGTATTTCTTTAAAAAGTAGTAAAATCAGGGAAACCATATAGCCAGTCTAATTTTGAGGTAAGTTTGAAAGTCCTTTACCTCCTGTTAGTTTCCCCTATCCTCACTTGGGCTCCATACGGAAAAAGTTTCTTAATTGTTCCTTCTAAAAGTGTTCCTTCTTTAAGGTGTAACATTTCCTGCAACATTATATTGCCAACTGAGATTAGTTTTTAAGAAAAAAAAAAACATAAAATCTAAGAACAAACAATGAGAGAACATTGCATGCAACAAAAGAGCATGAATAAATTAAATTTCAAATATGAAACTGACCCAAGCTTCTTTCTCACTCAATACTAAGTCATTCTTAGCTTCATCCATGCGAGTAATCCGCACATGCATCCGGCATCCCACCTACACCATTAGGAAACAGAATGTGTAAGAAGCAGACTAACAAAACAAATCTTCGCATGTATATAGTGAATAAGTCATGGACCCCATTATTATCATAGTCAAGTCAAGTCAAGTAATGACTCTTGAAACTGGCTGGAAGAAAACAGAGTCAAGTCAAGTAGCATAGTCAAGTGAAGCATGCCCATATCATTATGAAACACTGGTTGTAAGAAAACAGAGTCTAATGGATTATGTCCAGTGATTACAAGTGCTTACAGTAAACACAAGCTCCACTGATGTTATAGAACGTCCAACTATTTTTCTTATGCTATCTTCTCTTGATAATACTGATTGGCATCTCATAGAAGTTATAGAACTCATGCATTTGACATACTTAAAATGTTTTAGCAATAAATAGTTCCAGTGCATACATGATATCAGAAATGATTGATGGGTTGAATGCATCAACATAAAGAAATACAAATCATACCTGAAAAGTAGCTAAATGAATAACATTACATGAAACAATAAATATATAAAATTCCTCACAACCATCAACTTACATTCTCTTTGAGTTCAGTGAAGTTGTTCACTTTACTCAATAACTCAGCTTTTGGGAGGAAAGCTCGCAGACCCTGAAGAACCAAATTGTAGAAATGTTAGGCTTGAAACGACTGCATTTAGCAATGTTCAAAAGCCAGACACAAACCTCAATTCTTGTAAGAAGGCCTCCGGTATTCCATTCTGTAATTGTAACTTCAATAGGTTCATTCAGTTGTTTTATCTGTATAATAAGTAGAAAAGCTTCAAAGAAAGTTTGGTTTACATCCTCACCAAACTTCAACACTGCAAGATATTATGAGCTAAATGCAGCCACCAACAAAGTAGTTGTGAAGAGAAAATGAAGTTCATGAATCTTGGTTGCAAAAGAGTGTATGGTTCCTAAAAACCTATAAGATATAAATATGGTCCCAAATCTGCAGCGACAGAGGCAACATATTCTGAAAAAGCTCATAAGAAGTCATGCAGCAACCACTTAAATTGACCATATAAGTTGCTATATTCACTAAACAGAAAAAGGAAAAAGCAAGATAAGAACCTGCCTCACTCGATGCCAAGCAATTCGCCGGAAGAGTCTTCTAGTCGAAAGCAAAGGCCTACCACTAAGCGTTCTTCCAAGAACCTCAGCAAACAAAACAGTTCCAGTTTCAACAACAGGCCTCCCTAGAACTGCTCCCCCATCCACAGCTTCAGTTTTCACAATTCCCATCTTCCCTCTAACCATAAATTCTTCAGCATCATAATTCGTATCACATAACAAGTAGTCCATCTCTTTGTCATACAAAGGCAGCACCTCCTTAGTCAACATTGTACCCAATAAGTCTGCTCCTACATTCACGTCAAGTTTATTCTCATTGCCCGAAACAACAACGCCAATCACAAAATCACCCGGTTTTGGTTCATAGTACTCAACATTAACCTTCTCAACTTCCTCATTTTCATCATCCAACTCACTTTTTTCCTCAAAAACTCCTATCTCACCTCCCTTTTCTTCTACCCCATCTCCATCTGCAGAATCTCTTGGCGTGAAAAACTTCAAGAAGGGCGCTAAGGCCTCGTCTTTATCAAGCTTCTCAGAATCATTATCAAGTTTTTCAGAATCTTTATCTACTTCTGAAACAGACCCATTATTAATAGGCATAGGGGAAGGCTTATCTAGCAACTCAAGCTCTTCATTCTCTTCAACTGCATCTCCTTCAGACTTATTGGCCAAATGGGTACTCGAAAAAACGTCATATACATCACTTCTAGAGCAAAAAGTAATGCGCTTGCTTCCCCAAATGGGTAAATTCCTAGAAATTTTCAGTCTTTTAGACAACCCAACAGTGGAAAATGAGCTATAACTTGGACGCTTTGCAATTGAGTATTTGGGGATGCTTGCAAGCGCTCTGCTTGGTATGTTCAAATTGTTAAGCTGCAGAGATGAGTCGGGGAAGGAGAAAGACTTACAGGGGTAAACAAGGACTGGCATATCTTTTTTCTTTATCTTGAGGAGCACCTCATGAGCTCTGTCTAAAGGACCTTGGAATCGACCATTCCTTGCAGCGTGGCTTTCCCCCGGCCAGTTTTATCCGTTGAGCAAGATTTTTATGTTCTTACGAGTTTTGGCATACAAACGCAGCGTTTAATATATTAATCTCAACACTGCACACTCTAATGATTTAAAAAAGCTTATTTATTGATATGCATGTCCCTATTCGATCTTCTCACTTTCCTCGTCATGTTACCCAATTCCATCAATTTTTTCAATAAAATAATCGTTAAAATGCTGATGTGGCATTGGTATTTTAATAGTTTTATATAATAAAATTTTAAAATCTAAATTAAATAGAAAAACCATATAAAAATGTTTAAATATTAAATAAACATAAAATTAAAAAGTAACAAAACTTACAACAAGATGAGAGAGGTTTTCAAAACTTCTGGTTGATTATGAGAGGAAATAGAGAGACAACTATTATGAGACAACGGTATAAATTTTTGGGTTGCTCTCTCGTTCACGCGAGGAGAGCCTTGATGGCTAGAGTTAGGGTTTCTCTAGTTTTCTTTACTCATTCTCTGCGCCGTCTCTCTCAATCTTCTCTGATTGTCTCTTCGGGTTCTTCTTGGTGAATTGGGTACGACATTTTTTTGCTCTTTTGTTCTCCGTGGGGTGACTGCGTTGGCTTCCTTTCTGGGTTCCCAAGGAGCCAGTCGCTGGTGAGGGGTCTCTATCTTAACGCTATGGAGAAGGCCACCGCCTTTCTACTCAAGGGGATAACAAGTATAAGGCACCAAGTGGGAATCAGAAGCATGCAAAAATTGGTGTTGGGCATATGATTGTTAGTGGCATGGATTTTTCCCGTAAGCATAGTTTTTGTATCGATGATTTTGTTGACAAGGCGGAGGAGACCAGCCTCGAGGGGTCTCCAAGATCTCCCTAATAATTCTCCTATGGAATGTTCGTGGGCTTGGCAACCGATGAACGTTCCAACTATGAAGATCTTTCTTTGGAATTTTCTTTAAGCTAAGAGGCCAATCTTGGTCTCCCTTGCTTGTCAACTGGGGTTCTGGATCAAGAAAATTGGAGGTGACAGTTGGTGTTTGGCTGGATTTGTTATGATGCTCATAATACGTTTTTGACTTTGTACGAAGAACTATAATGCTTTCTTTAGATCATAGGAGGCTTTCTTTGACAGTATCTACATAGTGATGGGATGTGTTTCAATGGTTTTGTGGTTGGGTGATTGGCTGGATCTATTCTAATACACACAGTACGTTTTTGACTTTGTACGAAGAATTATGATACTTTTTCTAGATCATAGGAGGACTTCTTTGACAGTACCTACGTAGTGATGGGATGTTGTTTTAAGGGTTTTGTAGTTGGGGTTTAGGTTGGTTTGTTTCGTATAAGTTGTTTGACTCTTCTGTTTAGTTAACAACATGGATGGTACTTGATCGGTTCATAATTGTATATCATTTTGTACCCTTCTAGCTTATGATTTGGTTATGTTTTTGAGTTAAACTTGTGCTTTTAATCTTTTTTGTGTTTATCTTTCAGCTTTAGGTAACAATGATGGCTTTGGATAGGAAATGATGCAATCCATGCATGTTAAAGCCTGATTTGGATAAAGGGAAGAAGTGCTTAAAGACAAACTCATTTTGGCTACAGCCCCCTGCCAGTCCAGTTCCGTATGTCATATTGCAAGCTTTGTTTCAGCAACCTACACAACTCGGATGAGGCAACATTCTTCATGAAAGTTGTTCCAATGGGTGTGTACTATAACATATCCAAACTTCAGCCCCATTGGATAAATATGGAGTCTGTTACCTAGCAAACACAGAGCCATGCTCAGGATGGATTTTATCAGCGCGCAAAATGAGTTAGCAATTTGTTTTGGCCTTAACTTCGTCCTCCGACCTTGGATTGGCCCAAATGATATATGGCTGGAAAGAAGACATTCTGAACTTCAATTTCGAGTGCTTAAAGTTCTAATTTGATTAAGAGAAGCCCAAGTTGTAAGCCCTTGAAGTTGCTGGTCATGCTGACCTCAGCATGTGCTGGTTGGATGCTTGGTCATGGTGAGCTAGGTATGAGCTATCATTTCTGGTTGGAAGCTTGGTCATGGTGACATGAAGATGAGCTAGGGCTGCTGGTGGGATCTATTGGTGAAGTGCATCAACCAATTCAAGATTTTCTAATACAAGTGCATCACCCAATTTAGATTTTCTAATACAAGTGCATCAACCATTTCAGATTTTATAAAACAAGTGTTGTATGCATTAGCCATATTGAATTCAGATTTTCACTTCCCCTAGGCCTATAAATAGGGAAGTTCTCTAAGCTTGTAAACACACCCCAAGGGGGGGAGCTCTCAAACACTTCTCTAGAGCTCCCTTCCCTTCTCTCCCTCAAATTCTCTTAGTTTTGCTTTCTAGTTCTCAATTCTAGCTTTCTTTAATGTTTTCTTAGTTGTAATTTATTTTTCTTGTTATGTAAATTCTTTTCTTTAGTTTCAAGTTTGATTAGTTTCCAAGTTTCAATTATTGTTTTTGTTCTTATTCATTATGCTTATAAGTTAATATGCTAGTTTGAATGATTGATCACCATTTAGTCTTGCATGTTAGCTATCTTGGTTTGAATTAAGAGTAGACACCATGCTTTAATTCGAATTGAACTATGAATAGGAAGAGTATGTATGGACATTCGACAACAGGGATTAGATACATGCTTGGTTGTTTAAATTGTTCTTCTATGCTTAATGGGTTCCTAATGCTTAATTTTAGGTTAGACAACAAATGATCAAATTAGGGAATTAGGAACACAAGGTTAAGACCAAACACCATGGCTTAATCATACTTTAGCTAGAATCAATCCATTAATCTAATTGAACTTGGGAACTTATCTGCTTGAGTTAGTTATTTCTTTCTTCCTTGTTTTATTTATTTCCTTTCTTTTTCATTTCTGTTTTGTGTAGGAAAAATGAATTGGATCATTCAATCACCAATCCTCGTGGGATCGACCTCGCACTTACATATGCTATACTACCAAACGGCTCGTGCACTTGCGAGTATCACAAGTTGAGGATGCAACTGAATCCATTTTGGTGCAGCTGTATCTACGCAACAGTACTCTTTCCTACCCCAGGATTTGTTTCTCTGGGAACTTTTTAACAAGATCGTCGTTAAGATGCTAGTTCTTACCATGTAATGTTCCTTTCAGTTTTATGTAATACCATCTTTTCTTTAAAAACAAACAAAACAAAACAAAAACAAAAAAACAAAAAAACAAAAACAAAAGCAGCCCATTTTCCCCCTCCTCCCTTCCCACCCCCACCATGTATATACTTTCATTAGGATTTTTTGAGACAAGTTTACTAATTCGTAATTGGAATCGAATAAGGAGTTGAATTCCTCTTACGAATACTCATGTGTTTACTTCACATGGAGTAATTAAAATACAAGTACGACCCGCACAAAATCAAGACTTTAACTCTTAATTTTGGAGGAATTGTACTCTTGGGTGGGAGGTGGTATTCTAATTCCTAAAGAATTAAACCATTAGGAATTCATCTTTTTTATCCATTATATCCTCACACAATTCTAATATTCCAAAATTTTCATTTACTTTAACCCAACAACGAGGGCATTTTAGTAATCAATTTGGTTTTAATTCCAATTCATGGGAATTTAGTAAACAATTTATAAGGAATTAGTACCGCTCCTACCTTAATTCCATAGGGTTTAGTTAACAACTTCAATAGGAATCTGGATTCTAACTCTCCTCAACCCAACTCCTCCTCAATTCAATTCCTCCTAATCCGATTACGGATTAGTAAACATGTCTAAGAGGAGTTGAATATATGATGAACATGGGTGGGCATCTCATCTGAAAAATTCGTGTACCGACTGTATCATACTGACAATTTGGTTTAGTTTGGTTAAATTATTATTATTATTATATTTTTAATTCTTCTAATATGATTCGTACTGAAACGTTTGGTTAAAAGATCGGGTAACAATATCCCTAACTCAACATAAATTTGTATTGAACCGATATTTATATTTAATTTATTTTTTAAAATACTAATATACGTGTCAACTTATTAGTGGTTGGATAGCTACCATAATGTGGACAACTAGGAGAAGTGACTACAATGAAAACTTCTTCTCATAACATGAAAATTCTGTGGTGCATTGGCTATACCGGTACAGCCATCTATCCAAGGGCTGAGTTTGCATGTTAAAAATGGAAGGCTGAGATTCAATGACTTAGTAACTTTTTGAGCCCTTTGTTATTCAACACATGAGTCGCATGTGACTCTGAGAAAGGCAGGTTTGGAGGATGAAGACAACGCGCGCTCTCCTCTCTAGTTGCCCAAATTAAAAATCCTAAGCGCCTCCAGGAACTCATCTCTCTGCTTGCCCAAATCCAATCCCTAGCGCCTCCAGGAACTCTTCTCTCTGCTTGCCGACGAACTCTTTTCTCTTTGCTTCGCCAGGAACTCTTCTTTCTCACTTGCCCAAATCCATCCTAAGCGCGTCCAACTCTTGTCTGTGCTTGGCCAAAACGCATATGCAAGAAGCTAATGCTCACCGAATTGAGGTCGTCCACGAGAAAACCCAAGCTGACGCTGGTGACTCTGCCTAAGCAAGTTCCTCAACTCTTCTCTCTACTTGCCCAAAACTCATCTGCAGATATTGAATTGATGGTGGGTCTAACCTCCATGATGTAATGGTCACCAAATTGGAAGAATTTAATTTAGTTTGCTCTGTTGGAATTGTCTGATACAGAACTTCAATCTCGCACATTGAAGGGTGTCATCGGCCTGATATGAGATCAACCATTTCTTTATGTGTGTAGGAGCTTTGAAGCCCATTCCAGCGGGTACTACATTCAATCGATATATGAGGTGGGTAGGCGAAGAGTTTGACTGTTGATGACATCAGCGGAATGGATTTGTAATAACAACAAGGTAGTAAAGATTTCAAAGATCCTTGGTTGTTAACGAAGACATTTGAGTTGGTGGCGATAGGAAGTGTAATGAGGAGGTGTTGAAAGTTTGGAAACATCAAATAAGAGTTCAAAGAACCCTATTTTTCTGGTTTAGGAGTTAAATGTATTTTGGGTAAAGAGTTGATGCAATTGCATGTTTTTGGTTGCGAAACAGTTATACGTGGGGCAATTATTAACCTGACTATGTGCAATTGCATGAGATTATTCATTTGTGTGTTTTGAAGAGAAAGTATGTTAGCACATAGATTATAATGTAATTTTAGTTTGAATTTATGTTTGTCAGGCTTGGAGTGGTCTGCTAAGATGGACAGGGGTGTAGAGACATCAAAGGGTGGTTGTAGTGATTCATGGTATCTGGGTGGTTGTGAAAGGTTGATTCACGGGGTATTGGCAACAGAGAGTGGGCATATGTTGGTCGAACATCCGGTTAGTCAAAGTAGTGATGATAATGATGTTGACATTATTGTACCGAGGAAAGAAGATGTTATGGGGAAAGAGTTTAAAACGATAGAATTAGTGGAAGAATATTATATGAGTTATGCAAAGGGCATTGGATTTTTCTTGAGAAAAGACAAATTTGTTCGTAATTCGGAAGGAAAGGTATGTAGGAGACGATGGTGTTGTTCTAAAGAAGGTTTGAGAAATGAGAAGTTTAATGATCGACCGGATAGGATTCGGCAACCAAAGCCAATTACAAGAGAGAATTGTCCTACCCATTTTTGGGTGGGTTATGAGAAGAAACGTGATACTTACGTTATTACAAATTTTGAACCACATCACATCATGAACTAGTTACTCCACTTGAATCGCCATATCTCCGATGTAACCGTGTTGTTCGAAATTCCTATTTAGCACAAGCAGTGGGAATGCAAAGAGCATTGGTTAGAACATATCATACATATGAGTATGGTTGACCAATGTGGCTGGTATTTAAATGTTGGTTTTCAAATAAAGGATCTGTACAATAAGTTGGATGCATCACGCAAGGAAATTTTGCTCGACGATGACACAGAAGCCGCACTCTCTTACTTGAAAGCGAAAGGAGCAATGGATCCATAATTCTTTTGTAAGTTTAGTGTTGACGAGGAAAATAGGCTTGGTAATTTATTTTGGAGGGACTCCACTTCACTTTTGGATTACATTGCTTATGGCGACGTCTTCATATTCGACAACATGTACAAAATAAATATGTATGACAAGCCCCTAATGTTGTTTGTCGGTTCCAACAACTACTGTTCTATTGTAATGTTTGGTTGCACATTATTGCATAACGAGACATTTGAAACTTACAAGTGGTTATTGAAAACATTCATGACATCCATGAAAGATAATAAGCCAATATCAATATTGACGGATAGTGATGAGGCGATGCATAAAGCCATTGATGATGTGTTTGACATATCTAACCATCGGTTGTGCTCATGGCATGTGTCAAGGAATGCACAGAATAACTTGAAGGATGATGAATTCCTAAGAAATTTCCAGGCATGTATTTGGGAACCATTTGCATTAGACGAGTTTGAGAAGAAATGGGAGGTTTTGAGGGAAAGAGCGAGTACTCCGAAACAAAAAGAATGGTTGACAATGATGTATGCAAAAAGAGACTCATGGGTTGAATCATGTCTTAGAGAAAAAAATTTCAGCGGTATGTGCACTGCTCAACGCATGAAGTCCATGAACAAGTATTTGAAGGATTACTTGAGGAAAGGCGTGAAGTTGTTTGAATGTATTCCAGCAATTGATAGGGCTATGTTACGTCTTAGGAATACCACGGCAAAGGATGGTTTCAACGAAAAGTACTCAACACCAATTTTTAAAATCGCATTTACAAAACTCAAGCAACAAGCTTCTTTGATTTACACGCATAGGTGCTTTGTATTGATACGTCATGAGATCGAATCTTGTTCAGCACTCACCTATGATAAGGTGATGTATAATTTTGGAGGTCGTGTATACGTATTGTCAAAATATGGTGAATCGCATAATATGGTGTTTACCACGGTGGGGAAAATATGCGGATAGAGTGTGGATGCCGGAAATATGAAAGTGAAGGGATCCCGTGTTGCCACCTATTTTATGTAATGAAGTGCGAGCACCTTACGGAAATTCCTCCATCACTCATAATGAAGAGATGGACAAAAGTGCCCGAAGTGAAGACACTACCAACGAAGTTTGTAGAAATGGAGAGGTATGGAAGTTTAAGTGCTATGTCAAACAAAGTTTGTTTTTATGCGTCGAAGAGTGCAGATGGTTATGCCATGTTGACGAATGAGTTTAGTAGATGGGAGGGAGTTTGTGAAGGCTTACGGCAAAAGGAAGAAGAGACAAGTCTGAAATTGGGTAGTGCTAGGCAATGTCCTCCAAATATTGTCAAAGATCCAAAGATCGTTAGGACAAAAGGCACTCAAGCAAGCTAGGGTGGAACGCGTAAACGTCGACAATGTCATTTGTGTCGCGGATATGGACATACAAAGCGTAATTGCTCTCAAAGAAACTTGCATCCAAGTAGAAATGCATATGTGAATATCCCTTCAGGTTGTCAAAGCTATCAGTATAGTAACGAGAAAGGGCCGTCCCCGGAGATTAGCTACAATTATGATAGTCAAACAGTTTCTCAATGCAAAGGCAATTATGTGGTTGATTTGTCTGGTTCTGATAGTTTTTCTACTACAAACCCAACCAATTCTACCCCCAACAGTGACAATGGTTTCTCATTTGACAATGGTGAACCTATCTCCCTATCTACTGGTTCAACCCAAAACAATTGTAGTTTTGGAACTTGGTTTACATGTAACAATTAACATTAAATATAGATTTAGTGATGGACAAGATGCTTTCATATGATTGATATATTATTGTTTTATGTATGTATTGTTGAGAAACGATTTTATGACTTCTATGGGGTGCTTGGATGGAAGTTTTACGTAGGCGGCGGTCATCCGAAATACGTAGCATCAGAAAGGGTAAGGGGCAATTATTTGAACATATTAGAATCGGTAAAGACCAATTATCTGAAAATACTTAGTATTAGAAAATTGTTGGCCCCAAAGTGCGAATTACATTCCTAAATATACCCAATTTCGTAAACCATAATTGGTTAATCCTATTTTTTAATCATATCCATAGGCTCATAATGAAATGGTTACTTGTATTTGTTTGTCTTTGCTATATACATTCATTAGCTTCATGTTTATGGTCTTAATAGTTTTGCCCACAGTCGGTCGGCATTTGCATTGCAAACATGCAATTGCCTGACGGTGATGCAATGCAAGAGTGATTGTGCGCAAACGAAAATAAGAAAAATGGATTATATTTTATTGTACAGGCATAATTAGACTTTTTTTTTTACTATAAATCGAAGAGCGAAATTAACCGAAATACAGAGCATGAGAAACGATAAGGGGAAATAATCCTAACATATTATATTACAAAACCACCAATTATATGAAAATTACCTAGTACTAGAAATTGTCATGTAGTGCGAATCACATTCCACAATATCCCAAATTTCATAAACCAAATTGTGATTAACCCTAATATTTAATAATAGACATAGGGTCATAATAAAGCAGTCACTTGCTTTTCTTTGTCTTCGTGCTATACATTAATTAAGTTTGCATTTTTAAGCTATGTGGAGTTTGCCCACAGGTGGGTAGCGTTTGCATAACACACATGCAATTGCACTACGATGATGCAATATGCAAGAGTGATTGTGCGCAAACCCCTAATAAAGAAAAATGGATCATATTTAATTGTACACGCATAATTAGACAAATTTTTTACCATCAATCGAAGGGCCCTATTATCCGAAATACAGAGCATGAGAAACGGTAAGGGGCAATAATCTGAACATATTATATTACAAAACGACCTATACATAGTAATAGAAATTGTCATGTAGTGCGAATTACATTCCAAAATATCCCGAATTTCGTAAACCAAATTGTAATTAACCATAATATTTGATAATAGACATAGAGTCATAATAAAGTACTTACTTGCTCTTCTTTGTCTTTGCGCTATACATTAATTAGGTTTGCATTTTTAAGCTATGTGGAGTTTGCCCACAGGCGGGTAGCGTTTGCATAATACACATGCAATTGCACTACGGTGATGCAATGCAAGAGTGACTGTGTGCAAACCCCTAATAAGGAAAAATGGATCATATTTTATTGTACACGCATAATTAGACATTTTTTACTATTAATCCAAGGGCTCTATTATCCGACATACAGAGCATGAGAAACGGTAAGGGGCAATAAACTGAAAGTTTATTACAAAACGGAGCAATGATTTGAAAAATTTAATCGTATCCATAATTTAATTGGTTTTCTTTCTCTTTGGGGTACATGAATGAACACTTTTATCACCTTTGCATTTTTGGTCTATGGAGTGTTGTTCTGCATTCGGATTACCCTTAGCTGCGGCCCCTCTCCTCATCCTCATCCCCAACCTCTTGCTCTTCGATCCAAGCTTCATCTTCGTCTTCCTCTTGTTCTTCCTCTTCCTCATCTTCTTCCTGCTCTTCTGGTACCACAATTTTGGTCTTTCATTTTCTAACTATGTCATGTTTAAATTTTGAGCGAAACTCCTACATACATGGAAACATTGACATATATAAATAATCAATTTTGTTCAATTTTGTTGTGCACACGAGTGATGATGATTTGCATTGCAGAATTTTACATATAATTAAAAATTGCAAAATTGAACATCTTATAAATCGAATAGGGCAATGGAGGTATCAAACTTACATGTACATCATCAGCTGACGTCTTGACCAATATCTTCACTTGCAATGGTTGTCCCCTTGGTATTCTTCAATATCTCCTATTACAATATAACATTGTTCATGTTCATTATTGGTCTCTTATTTCAATATAACATCGGTGATGTTCGTTAATTTTATGAAATCACTATGAAATGAAGCTGAACTGACTTAGAATCTCTTGCCATAGGCGCCTGATCTCTATGCTTGCTTCCAATGATGTTGAAAATAGTAGGGCATTCAACCCAGCATTCAGCTCCAAAATCTCGGTTGCAGCTTCAGCTGTTACCTACATTCAGGCACATGCAATTACAACAATCACCACTGGAAGCCATCAATTAGGAATAAATTATACAAAGGAAACTATTTACATGCGTTACACCATCAGGTAATGGTAGATCATGTGAAACCCCATATTTTTTAATATTTCATAAAATTAAATATTTACAATTATTAATCTCCAAAAAACTATATATTTACAGTTTTGCTTACTAAGCATTGTTGATGACTAACGTGTTGCAATGTTGTGTCCTCAAAATCTATTAAAGCTTGAGGTGTAAGAATGATAGTTATTCCTATATATATAAACTTGATAGGAGAGTGCTCACTAAGCACTCTACCAAGCCAACGCAAAAGGCTATTTGGGAGTCTAGGAACCTATAGACTAATTAGGTGGCACAACATTAAGCTTCATCAAACCTACACTCCACCAATCACAAACCATCAAGTTGCCGCCTTTCACTACTATAAATAGGGACCGATTCCTTTAACTTGTTTTAAACAGCATGCATAGTAATGCATGATAGAAAGAAGAAGAAAATATTAGAAAGTGTAAACAAGAAATTTGTTGAAGGAACTCGAGGTGTTTTGAACTTGCAACTGGGAGTTACGCAATAGCTTTGGATTTGATGTAGGGGTTCTTTCTTGGGGAGGTTTTGCATAAATTGATTTAATTAAATATTGTGAACACTATATTATGCTTGGTAATATTGTTTGATTATTATCCTTGATATTGGATGTTTACATGATTATCAATTATCATTATAATTTGATTAATATTGACATGTTCATATGTTGTCGGCGGTGGTTGGAATTTTTGGGTTGATAAAGAAATTATGGAAAAGAGGATAATGGGAAGAATCTTTTGTGTAGTTGAGTCTAACCATTGTAGGGACCAAGTTCAGGCGAGCCCGTGTGCACAGTAGATTAGGAAATTGGCGGTATAATTGTCGATTGGGTGATTTGGGCTTGGAGATCAATGGTATCGACAAGATGACTAGCAAAAGGGGAATTATGGCATGATTGAAATGGGTGTTAGTTTATATAATGGGGCATTCGGAATCACGGTGGTAAAATGCATGGTATGGGACATGCAGATTTGCTTGCCCTATTATATAGATTAACGGGTTGGGAAGAATTGAAGTTCATTCGTACATTGCATAAATTGTACATTAAAAATCTCACTAATCATATAGGGCCCCTACTGAGCATGTAATGCTCACCCCTTAATGAATTTATTGCAGGTTTTGAATCTGAAGTTTAGTTGTGACAAGGAAACAAGAAGAATGAGTTGCAGATAGTTTTGGATGTTTTGTTAAGAGTCTGTATTTTATTGAAATTTTGCTTGTAAAATTACAATGTAAATTACTTTGGTTTAAATAGAAGTTTTATGTTTAATTCTCAAGTTTCTTGCTATTTAAATTTTGTAATTTTAGTTTTTCTTTTCTTTTACCTCACACTCTCAATAAATAAGTAAATAAATTGGGGTGTGATAGATCAGCACTATCTTGTCCATGGGGTATCCGCACAAGTTTACTTCCATTATCGACGGCCCAACTTGGTATTCGGACTGACCATGCTTGAGGAGAGATGTTTCCAACCCTTCTATGTTGTCCTTCCTGTGGAATTGAGGTATCATGTTAGTTTTAAGAAAAAAAATTTCAATTTAATGTAGGAAGTGTAAATACATAACACGTGTTCAGTGTAGAACCTACCGCTTCACGTAAGTCCTCATAGTGGTGGTACCTTATGTATTCATCTCTGCAATGGGCATAGTCAGATGAATTTGCAAGCCATTCCGAAGCTGGGTACCCATTAAGTGCTTCCTCGACTTCTTACTCATCTGTGAGCTTATAATCGGAAAGCATTGTCCTCGGTGGAATTTTGGGTACTCGATGTTCCGTGCTGCCTAAGCCTTGCATTGCGACTCGCTCTCCCAAATACCAGGAAGAACCAGCTGGTCCCTCCAGTAGGATTCATTTACGGGTTGCTGACATGATATTTTTGACTTCTTCCGACATCTCAGATTCATCGGTCCCCCATGGGTTCCAATTTAATTGCAATACAAATTGGTTACCTTTGCGTATGATACATTTTTTTGGTAATAAAATATCGGTTCAAGAGTGAAGGCTTTATACCATATCATTTCTTAGATGTTGCATCATGACTCTAAAATGTACCAACTAATGGTGCAAGTCTTGCTTTGCTTTTGAACCTAACCACCTCAATGCTCGGGGCCACGTGTTCAAGGTCCAATTGGGCCTTGCTAAAGCAAACGGCTTTAGGTTCTCGCAAACCCATACTTACACAAAACAAGTATACAAATTAGCAATTTAAGCAAAAAAGTTTGTTGCACTTTGGGGACATTTATTTCTTTTCCACTAACCTCCCATGCCCTCCAATACCCTCCCATGCTTGAGGACCTACCCCTAGAACAAGAATCCATTGATCTATACAAGCAAGCCAAAGCCACATCGCCCCAGTCGTAATTACCAATGTCTAAGACTATTTCCAAACTGGGAGCGTAGTGCATACTCACGTATTGACTCTTATCATTTAGGAATGAGGAGCCAATCAAGCACAGTATAAATGCCCTTGCAATTTGGTCTGCTTCTTTATCATCTTTTGGAATCTTCTTCCAATATGGAGTAGAAATGCTTTCATACGGCACTCTCCTTTCGCTCGCCAGTAGGTTTGCAATTGGTTTCCCAAACAATTTAACTAGCTTGTTCTTATTTTTATAAATCTCCAAGTCGTACTTTAATCGCTTCCCACCAACACGCAATCCTGTGATTGCTTCGAAGTCCGTAGGGGTCATCGTCATCTTTCCAACTTCATCGAAGTGGAATGTGTGGGTAGTGTCCCACCATCTCTCAGCTAAGGCCACAAGTAATGGCCTATCCCTTTTCGCTTTCACAGTGTCGTGCATTGTTGTGTTATACCATGTAGCACACCTGTCATTGTTTCCACACCCTCTTATTTGTTTTAAAGGAAGCTGCATAAAACACAAAACATCATTCATCTTAATTTGATTGTGATCCACTAATTACAATTTATTCCAAAGTGAGAAATGCGAATTGTAAAATAAAATAAGAATACCTTGAAGGAGATATGTTCCTCTAATTCCACGTGAAGCAAGGGTGAACAAGGATTTCAGTCCTTCGGTATGAACACACGTACACCGAACACTCCACTACCCAGAGGACCCCAGAGTCGTTTTGCTGGCTTTCATTTTTTCGAGCTTGAGGTAGCCACTGAAGACTTACTTTTCGTAGGCTTTGCAAGTGCGGTCTTTTGCGGCCGGGAACCTTCATTAGATGCTTCAACCTCAGTGAACTTGTTCTTGGTCCTCATTGTCGCTTGGAATATCCTTCAACCTGAATACAATAACAATAACTTTGATAAACATGTTTATACTAGAAATTAGTTTATCACTAAAACAATTGGTACATAATTTTTTTTGGGCAAGCAGAGCATAATTTGTTAATGAATGTATATTGGCATTATGCATGAATTAGCAATATTAGATAAGTATGTCACATGATATATCATGCCATTATTCAAGATTTTTCTGTTCCTTTCTAGAGAGAAAGTTACACCTAACCATGCATGCTTTGTTTTCATCGATAGCTAGTATCTATACTTTAGGAATACTTTATCAATGCAATCAACAACAAGATGGCTGCAACCAATTAACCCATCCATAAAGCTAATTCATATTGTCAATCACAACAACAAATACCTTTTTACTCCATTAACGAGGGATTTGCAAAATAATTTCAATATCAAGGAGGAACCCCAAACCCTCATAGAAATCAATTCGTTACAAACCCAAACACCCTTAGGATTTTTTGTCATGTAAATCCTCATGTGCACATTTAGAAACAGAACTGAATGAATAGGATCGAAGTTCTTACGTTTGACATGGACTTAGAGAACCAACGGACAAGGGTTTAGGGGTGAGAATGGCAGTCGACAGAGACAGCGAGAGAGAGAGATAGAGCAAGAACTGCGAGTGAAGAAAGAGGAGACAGCTGAATTGAGCGAGTGAGACGACAGGAGAGAGCAAAACGCCAAGTTGAATTCAGCCAGAGACAGATACAACGCGCGAGAGTGAGAAACTGAAGCAGTTCTAATTTCATATTTTGAACATTTTTGCCATTCGTTCAGGAACATTGCCCGTTAGCCGAAAAAATGTCCTAAACCAACTTATTTTTTTAAACAAACGGGGTATTTGTTCAAGCGAACACAAGGGGTGCAATCGTTGAGTAAAGTTGTCCGTTTCCCGAAAAAATGGACCCAACCAACATACTTTTTCAAATAAATGGGGTATTTGTTCAACCGAACGCAAGAGGGTACATTAGTTTAGAAACATTCGACGTTTTCCCGAAAAGGGACCCAATCAACTACTTTTTCAAACAAACGAAGTACTTGTTCATATGAACGCAAGGAATACGTTCGTTGAGGAAAGTTGCCCGTTCCTTGAAAAAATAGCCCCAACCAACTTTTTTATTCAAACAAATAAGGTGTTTGTTCACACGAACGATAAGGGTGCGTTCGTTGAGGAAAGTTGCCCGTTCCCCGGAAAATGTCCTCAACCAACTTACATTTTTAAACAAACGGGGTATTTGTTCAAATGAACGGAAGATGTGTGTTTATTTAGTAAAGGTTCCCTTCCCAGGAAAAATGGACCCAACCCACTTACTTTTTCAAAAATATGGGGTATTTGTTCTAGCGAACACAAGGGGTGCATTCTTTGAGTAAAGTTGCATGTTCCCCGGAAAATGGCCCCAACTTATTTTTTCAAACAAACGGGGTGTTTTTTAAGCGAACTCAAGGAGTGTGTTTGTTTAGCAAAGTTGCCCGTTCCCTAGAAAAAAGGCCCAAACCAACTCACTTTTTCAAACAAATGGGGTGTTTGTTCACATGAACACAAGTAGTGCGTTCATTGAAGAAAGTTGCCCATTTCCCGGAAAAATGTCCCCAACTAACTTACTTTTTCAAATACATGGGGTATTTGTTCAAGCGAACGCAAGGGGTGTGTTCATTTATTAACGTTTCCCGTTCCCAAGAAAAATTACCCAACCAATATAATACTTTCAAACAAATGGGGTTTATGTGCAACCGAACACAAGGGGGTGCGTTCGTTCAGAAAAATTCGATGTTCACCCAAAAAAGGAACCCCACTACCAACTACCAACTACATTTCAAGCATTATTTAAGTTGAGTTACTTCCTATAACAGACATTACATTTCAACGCAAAAAGTTCCACCTCTTTAACTAATAACATTGCTCAAACTTATACTCTTACGTCTTGCACACAATCTGAAACAGGAAAAAGAAAACCTAAACAATATGTCACATTCAATGGTTGGTAGCTTATGAGGCTCCTACACGCATAAGAACAAGAGGGTGGGTGATGATGATGATGATTCTTTGAATTATGTCTGCCAACGAGTGAAACGAGCCCATAATGTCATGAAGCCTCCCATCGAGACTAGTAACAATATACTTTGTGAAGAAGATTCAGTGACCAAGTACAACATTTACAATGGTGGGATTGAGATCGACTTAGAGATGTTTAGGAAATACGCTCAGCTTGTTAATGCTAGTTCAACTAAGTATGACAATATTGAGGTATACGAAGCAATTGATATTTTGGAGAAGCGAGCTCCGTGAAGCAACGGTATTTTAAGATACAATCAATTCAAATTAATTCTTAGTCGAGATGTTAGGAGAATAAAAATACAAACCAAAATTAGGTAAATTAAACTTACAATTCGTTCCATTAGTTGATAACGAGATGCGTTGTATTTAGGATCAAGGAGGCTATCCTATATTTCAACATTTTTATCACCAACAAGTACCACTAGCAAATACCAATGACTCATGATTCAATCCAAAATGGGGATGAAAATCTAGGATTACAATGACTTGCTTAAATTGATACCTTATTACACTTATTAAGGCCTACGGTGAACCGCTTTGAGTTTCCCCTTCTCAGTTTGACACCCAATTCAAAAAGTTTATCATCACTTGTTTCATTAACGTGATCCTACATTGATATATAGTGTGAGCTTAAATTGATTTACTAAATAACAACGTATAATACTTTGAAAAATATGAACACGTATCGATATGTATGTGGGGAAGTACCAATTCCTTGATCTCGTTTGTTGTAGATACCACACTTGCGCATTCATTACTCTGCCATTAATCCACCTTTCGAGCCTCAAGCACATCAACTCACCTCGGGTCACATGATGCCCATTTTGAATTTCAATTATAATTTCCTCACTACACCGGAAGAAGAAATCAATTGTTATAATTAAATTCACGTACACGACAACATAGAAGGAATTTGGTTGATTTCTTAATTCTAGAGTTGTAAGTAGTAGTTACCTTGAAATGTCATTAGACCTAAAAATATAACTAAATAACTTCAAATCCGAATCTTCTAAGTCCCCGGATTTTAATTTGAATGGCCCAATTTTAATCTTAGACTCCATTTTCTACACGGCCTTTCCCTTTCCTTTTGACGAGTCAACCCATGGCTCTTTACAATGATGCCCTGGATGCCTTTCAGATGTACGACGTGCTTTTATTCCACTTTGATCACCATGGGCTGATTTTGTGACATTCCTCTTTTCCACGCAATCTTCAACTGTATGGAAAAGAGAATTCAAATATTACATATACGAAAAAAATAATATTTAAGTATATTACAACTATCCAAATAAATGCATACTTAAAAAATGTAAACGATAATAAGAAACTCGATTTTCAAACTCCTAATCGCTCATCGTACCTTGGGTTGAATGAAACTCCGTCCATCCGGTAATGTTGTTGAAGGATTGTTCACATCAACTGCACCTTTCTCATTTAATTTGCTACATTCTTCACCATTCCACGTCACAACATTCTCACTACTTTCATCGGGTTTTTTCAGTGTCTCGTCCCCCTTAGTTTCATTTACATGTCCATGTCCCGAAAGAAGATGTTGTCTTGCGTCTTTCATGTAGGAGCTCACTTCACTCATGACCTTTTCAGTGAGTTCCAACACTGAGCGCTGGACCTCGGCCTGTATTATTGACCCCAAAGTGATAGCAAGTCCTTCAACTGAGCGCTTCACCTCGGACTGTATTACTGGGGCCAAACTAATAGCAACTTCTTCAACAATTCTTTCAATATTTACTCCGTACACTTCATTCGTTCTACTGCGCTTTGAAACAACCCGAACGGTAGGACTATCAAACCCACTTTGCTTTCTAACCCATTTAATCAATTTCCACGCCAAGTTATTGTTCCACGACAGAATGGGATCCAAAGATTTATCAACACTCCACCGTGGACAATTGAATCGAAATAGAATAGCTGGAGAAAAAGCAGTGACCCATTTACATATGCAACTTTCTTCGATTTGAACGACCTAACACCTTCGTGTAAGAAGTTGAATCCATGGTCAGCCTAATTCTTTATCTCTATCTTCCCTGGGATGGTCAAGAAAGTCAAATAATTCCTAGTCACTAATAGTGAAGATGTGGGGCAGAGTAGTGCTAAGTGCAAACATTACAAATCGAACTTTAAAGTCCTCATTCGCATTTTCACACTCCAACTGTTCAGTTAAACCACTTACTAAATACTCTTTTACCATTTCTATTGAAACTCTTCACTAACTGTTTCACCTTTTCATCTTCTACCTAACACCCGAGTTCAACATCCTCACCGATGTTCTTAAGACCCATAACACGCCCGAAGTCAACGACACTTATTCCCAAAATATTGTCGTGCAGTTCTCTGGAAGAAGTATCAAGATTGAACCTTTGAATCAGAAAATGGCATAGTTTGCGGTGTAAACGAGTGCAACATAAAGATGACAAGTTATTGAACCCAATAGCATTAATTGTTAATTGCTTCTCATCAGACAATTTTTCCACCTTACAATGGAATCGGTCCGGGCTACGTCTAGTGATAAAACCCATCTCCTTTGCTGTCTCATTTACTTGCCCACTCAAACCTTCGATGGCAAAACCATATGTCGCCTTCTCTTTAGGGTTCAATTTCCTCCACTTTTTAACAATCTCTTGTTGTTTTACCTGAAAAAAAAAAATTCTCATTAAAAGAGCCTTTTTAATAAAATAATTAATAAACTCACACAATCCTTTACCATCTCTCACCTTACTGTCCATCTTTGCATTGGCTACTTTCCCCATTTCATGTTGTTCTTTTTTCCTGTCAATTATTTATTTTTAATATAAAAAAACTATCATAATATTAAGTAACCACATTTCCAATTTTTAGATGTACGTGTAACTTACATGAAATTAAAAAATGCATATTGGCCAACTTTTGATTGTTGTACATTACTCTCGGCCTTGCGCTTTTCTTTCGCTTCTCCCCTTTTTTGAGCTTCCCTAACTTGCACAAATCAAGTACACAATACTATCATGCAATTGTCTCTAGCGACGAGAATCTGAATACTAATCCAAAGCCTAATACACCCTAAACCCCCTAAACAGCACAACATCACATTGCTTAATTACAAAAATACAGTGACCTGGATTTGCACACAATCGCTTAGTAATTGCATATACTGATATGAAATTGCACGACAATACTTGCAAGTGCATCAACCCTCTATTATAACATTGCACAAATAATGCACACAACCCACCCATGCATTTCTCTTTTGGGCTGGGATTCTCAATCCTTTCAAATCTCAATCCAAATCTTAACCAATCCTAACATTACACTTTCGGAACACTTTACACTCCATAACAAAATATTCGAAAACACAGTCCAACCTACCTACCTACCACGAAATCACCTCACTTGCATAATTTAAAAACAAAACTATATAATGTAATTGCATTCAGTGACTTGGATTTGTATACAGGTGATTAGTAATTGCATATAGACATATGCAATTGCATGACAGTAGTTAAAATTGCATGAACATTACAACCATGAATGTGAGATACCCACTTCACCTCACCACACCTTGAGAATGAGAAACCCACTTCATCTCATGAATGTGAGAAACCTACTTCCTCTCTTGCCCCAAGTTATCACTACAAAATTTCAATTAAGAATAACATAAAACATAGTGTTAACTTACTTTCACAAGGAGCGAATACCAAATGCTTTCACAAGGGCTCGATTGCAGATGAGAGGAGTGCCAACAACCCACCAGTGATTGGAAAAACTCAATTCTAATTCCTATTATCAATTCGAAATGTTAACCCCTAAAATTATCATCAAAATCCAAACCCGAAAATAGGGGGTTTTTGACAATGATGGCAAAAAAAAGAGAGATGTTGCAGAGAGGAGGAAGAAACTTTCTACAGAAGAGGAGTTGAAGAAGATGACTTTGAAGACCACGAAGAAATCAGTTTGAAGTTGAACTAGATGAGTTTAAGGAAGAAGATGACGTCAACTGTAATGCGCGCGTGAAATCGATTCACCTGTTAACCTTAGCAGTAGGTTTCCCATGTTTTTGAAAAAAGTCACGTGCATGACATGTGATCGGTTGTACCGGTACAGCCGATGCACCACAGAATTACTCTAACATGATAATTCTGTGGTGCATCGGCTGTACCGGTAGAATGAGAAGTCTCATCTCCTCCCAAGTCCAAGTTATAATGCCTCTGGAGTCCCAAATATCAGTATGTACCATAATAATGCATTTCTAAACAAGTCGGGTTTCAATTTTGTTTATATTTGTAACAGGTTGTTTTCATACACATCACTGGATGTATCTAAAGTTACAGGAATTGAAGATATTTCTTGCTCTGTTTGTTGATTTATTTTGTATTAAACAAATCATGATATTACTTCATAATAGTATATTGTGTGTATCTTTCTTTTTTTGGGTGAAAATATTGTGTATATATTTACTAAAGCCTATCACTTGAATGTTGTCTTTTCTTTTTTTCAAAACCCAACAAATCAAGATTTTGAATTTTCCCTTTTGAATGAGCATGTTAGATTTGGAATTATTCATGATGGCTCAACTGACGCCATTGTGATGTGATACTTCTCTGCATTTTTTTAATTGCTACCAATTGATGCCATTGTGATGTTGTCAAAATTGATAGAACAAATAAAGATGGATGTTAAAATAGTTCTCAAAAAGATCATATGGATGTTACATTAGTAGGTTTCTTGTTAAACAGTACTATCGGGCTACCGATCATATAGAACCGAATATTTGGTTAACCGATCCGAATGGTTAAAGCTCCTAATATTCGGTTAATGGAAGAGACTTACTAAAAACTTTGGTACAGTTAACGGAAGAGCCATTTACCATTCCAAATCGATTTGTGCTTATGCCTAATGATGAAGGTGATTTGATGGGTTTTCTTTATTTGAGGTGTCTAATAGTGTTTGTACAATGGTTGGACTAGTGGGGGAGGGAGGAGGCGGAAGGTGGCTGCAAGGTACCTAGAGAGGGGGAGGAGGGGCTGTTGGGTTCTTTATTTTCTAAGCTTATATTTTTATATAATATTTAAATATTTTAATATGTTTGTTGTTATATTTAATTTTGATTTTAAATTATTAATAACTCAAATTACTAAAATGACCATGTTAGATCAGCAACTTAATGGTTTTATTGAAGAAATTGATAGATTGGGATAACGTGAGACATGAAGTATAGAGGGAAATTGAGTCAGTTAAAAGTTCAGGAGGAAAACATGAGACAATAAGCAAAGCACAAGGGGTAATCAATAAATAAGCTATTGAACAATAGTTTTTGTCACAAAACGTCAATGCAGTTTATGAAACTAACAACTATAATTTTTTTAATGTCTCAGATTGTTCTTACATTAACCATGCACATCAATTTTGTCTCTTACCGTTATTTCTAAGAGATTGTCTTGGGGGTGTATTGAATTAAGATTTTAATAGATTTTAAAGTAGGTAGAACTCTATGGATTTTATTTGACTTTCTTAAACTCCACATATACTTTGATTGAATTTCATAAGAATTGAAATGAAATTTGTTGGAATCTTATCATAGATTTTGATAGATTTTTTTAATTATAAAATTCTATAAATTCGAAACAGTGGTAGGCCATCATGTTTGATGTTAGTGATAGTAGTAGAGACAATTGTGGTGGGAATGGTAGAGTTATGAATGATGGTGGGGAGAGTGGTGGAAATGACCATGTCAAGTGGTGGTGGTGGTGGTGGCGGTAGAGGGTGGTAGTGCTGATGTCGGTGGCTGTGGCGGGGGTGGTGTGTTGTGCGAAAACACTTCAAGACCTTGTCGTTAATGGACTGCGCAACTATCACACATAAGCCACGCAAAGATAAAGCACACAAAAACTGAAAAGTAAACACGCACACAAAGAACACAAGAATTTATAGAGGTTCAACGTTATGCCTACGTCCTCTTGGTGATCCCCGAGAAATTCACTTGTATGAAAGAACCCATTTGGTTACAATGAAGAACCCCTTTGATCTCTCAGAAACCCTAACTCTTTTTTCTCTCATCCTTGGGTCAAACCCAATTTGATCCCTTAGCTTTCTCACATTACAATAACCTAGCGCTAAAGTGCATATTTATATGTCATAGGGCTTTAGTACAATTATATAAGGAATAGGAAACTTAAAGAACCCCAAAACTAGGAGAAAATATGTCCAGATTTGCCAGGGATACGCGCTGGATTCGGGCCTCTTACTCTCGAGCTCTGCCGCACGAGCAGGCACTCGAGCGCTTGAGTATGGGTGAGAAGTACTGCTCTTCCTCTCGAGAGCCTTTTGTTTCCGCTAGAGCATCAAAGCCGAGTCAAAACTATTATAGCTCTTTTGACCATTTGTTTCCTTCACTCCTTCCACATCTTTTAGGTGAGCCAACATCAACAATCTCCACCTTGGCAAGCCTAAATACCTTGTGAAAATCATTGACCTCTAGAATCTCTTCAACCTCTTGGAAATCGTCCTAGTAACTTCCAAGAGCTCCACCTCAATCTTTAGCATGTAACAAGATTGAGCAAGCTCAAACAATGTCTGAACTTCTTACCTGTGACTGGCTTGGTCAAGCAATTAGAAGCGTTCTTATTTGTATGAACCTTCTCTATTGCAATGTCCTCATTGTTCACCTAAGCCCTTATCCGGTGGTACCGTACATCAATATGCTTAGACCTTTCATGAAACATTTTATTCTTGACTAAACATATAGCACTTTGATTGTCACTTTATATCACCACCAAGTCTTGAGTTATCCCGAACTCTTTAGCCAATCTTGTCAGTCATAACGCTTCATTAGAAGCCTCCGTTAGCGCCATATTCTCCGCTTCAGTAGTAGAGAAGGCAGTAACTGATTGTAGCTCCGCTATCCAACTAATTAGTCCTTTACCACAAGTGAAAACATACCCCCGTGGTGGATCTCCTCTTGTTTATGTCTCCCGCATAATCTGAATCCATATAATCCGACACACATGCCTTTCTTTGTTGTCTTTCAAACAAAACCCCAAGCTTCTTGGTGCCCTTCAAATATTGAAAAATCCACTTCACCGCATTCCAATGTTGTTTGCCCAGATTTGCCATGTATGTTGAAACTACACACATAACTTGAGCTAAGATAGGGCATGAGCAAACCATTGCATACATGAGACACCCTACCATGCTTGCATACAGAACCTTACTCATCTCATCCTTCTCTTTGTCACTAGAAGGACTCTCTTGGACACTTAGTCTAAAGTGCTCCGTCAAAAGAGTAGACACGGGCTTGCAGTCCAACATGTTGAATCTCTCAAGTCCTTAGATATGTGCTTGCCTTGTGACAGCCACAATTTGCCCATATCTCGGTCTCTCATTATTTCTATTCCTAGGATCTTTTGTGCGGGACCAAGATCCTTCATGTCAAACTCCTTCCCAAGTAGAATCTTCAACTCTCAAATCTTTGACATGTCTTGACGCGCAATTAGCATATCATTCACATAGAGTGGCAACAAGCTGATCTTCCCATCCCTGAACACATGAGAGTACACATAACAATCTGATTCGCATCTTCTATACCCAAACAAAGACTTCTTCAACCTACAAACCAGATTTCCTTTATTCGCTTCAACGAACCCTTGAGGTTGACTCATGTAGATGTCTTCCTTTAAGTCTCCATGGAGGAACGCCGTCTTCGAATCACATCCATTTGCTCCACCTCCATGTCCCATTGTGCCACTATGAAGAGCAATAACCGTATAGAAGTATGTTTCACCACTGGGGAAAAGATCACATCATAATCAACTCCTTCCTTTTGTAAGTACCCTTTAGGTACTAGACTAGCTTTGAATCTAGTTGGCTCTTTCTGATGTCTCCCTTCCTTCTTCCTAAACCCCCACTTGCAGTCAATCACTTTCCGATATTTGGGTTTAAGAACCAATTCCCAAACGAAGTTCCGGTGTAGAGATTCCATCTCATCCATCATAGCACTCATCCAACTTTCCCTCACCGAACTCTCAACTACTTCTTGGAACATGGTTGGATCTCCTTCACTCATGTTTAGAGCACAGTGAACTGCGTCCATCTCCCATCCAAACCGTTAAGGAGGTTTGATGGTTCTCTTGGGCTTGGACCTAGCTATAGATGACGGCTCCACTTGATCTTGAGCCTTATCATCTTCATCTTCTTCTTGAGTTTGTTGTTGTTGCCCAAATTCTTCTACCTTAGTATTGGACTCCACCACCTCATGAACGTCTTCAATTGGCTACATACTTGGAGTATCCCCGAACACCCTACTTGGTGAAATTGTAACAGTTGTCTTTGTTCCAACAACATCATCTTTCGACTTTGGTTTCTTGACTTTGACCATATGCATGGTTTTCTCATTAAAAACAACATCTCAACTGAGTATTTTCTTCCAGTTCACTAGATCCCATAGTTTGAAACCTTTCACACTACTCTCAAAGCCGAGGAATATGAACTCAAGAGACTTTGGTTTCAACTTGGTTCTCTCATCATTAGGTATGAGAGCATAGGCATTGCATCTAAATACTTTTATATTAGTATATTCAATAGATTTATTATACCATACCTCTTCTGTACAATTGAAATCAAGATACTTCGATGGTGACCTGTTAACCAAATAGGAAGCGTGGTTAACCACCTTCACCCAAAACGCCTCGGGCAAGCCGACATGAATCCTCATGCACCTCTCACACTCCATGAGAGTTCTATTCATCCTCTCTGCAGCTTCATTTTTTGGGGGCGTATTCTTCATGGTAAAATGCCTTTTGACACCCTCGCTCTTGCAAAACTCCAGAAATTTGCTATCTTTATATTCACCTCCATTGTCACTTCTAGGATTTTGATCTTTCTTCCCATAAAATTCTCTACTTCCACCTTCCACTCTTTGAATTTGTTGAAGACCTCGGATTTCTCCTTCATGAAATAGACCCAAACCTTCCTAGAAAAATCATCAAGAATGTGATGTAGTAGCGAGCTCCACCCAATGATTTGACGAGTGCGGCCCCCACTCTTTGGAGTGAATATAATCAAACACTCACGTGCTCCTATTCTCCTTGTATTGCTGCTTAAATGTCACTTTTGACTGCTTCCCCATGGTACAATACTTGCAGAACTCAAGTTTACAAGTGTGCACTCCCTTCAGAAGCTTCCATTTGTGTAACTCTTGCATTGCTCGCTCACTCATATGCTCTAGCCTCAAATGCCAAAGCTGAGTATCATCTTCTGAGATCTCCTTGGTAGATAATGCTGCTTCACCAGTCACCGTTGTACCACATAGTCGATACAGACAGTTAGGTTGAATCTCTCCCTTCATCACCACAAGTGAACCCTTTGAGATTATGAGCTTCTCTTCCTTGGCCTTGTAGGAATAACCATTCTTGTCAAAAGTACTGAGGGAGATAATATTCTTCTTCAACTTTGGTATGTACCTAAACATACCCAATGTCCTAATCACGTTGTCATGCATCTTCACCTCGATTGTACTTGTTCTTTCAAATCTATAAACCGAGCCATCCCCCATTATAACTTCGCCGCCGTAGTCTAACTCATACGTGTCAAACCAAGATTTGTTTGAACACATATGATATGAGCACCCGAAATCCAAAATTCAATCAGAAGATGAAACCTTGGAAGAGATAGCAATTGCATCAATATTAACAATGCTATCAGGAAATAAAAGCTCACCATCGCTATCCTCCTTGACTTTGCTTCATCTAGCTTCTTCCTTTTTTTTCTCTTCTCTCTCCATGTAGTACAATTCTTCTTCCAATGATTCTTTGACCCACATTCAAAACAACTGTCTTTCGCCTTGGATTTTGATCTTCCCGTATTGCTCTTCTTGCCTTCGTGCTTGCTCGATCAACCTCTCTCTCCGGACTTTGCTACAAGACCTTCACCTTGAGAGACACCTCTGGAATGTTGAACCATTCTATCATGTGTCAAGATGTCTTGCATGACCTCTTCATACTTCAAGGTTCCCTCATGCAAAAGTGTTTATAAGACGGTGGTAGGGATGTCAATAGCATCACAGCCTTGTCTTCCTCCTTATAAACCTCATCCATCATCTGCAAGTTAGCAATACGCCTATTAAAGGCACTCACGTGCACCATCATGCTTGTGCCCTCCATCTTTAGAGAGTGAAGCTCCTTTTTCAAGAAGAGCTTATTGGACAATGATTTGGCCGCAAACATTTCTTCGAGTTTCTCCCATGCCTGCTTCGCGATGTCTTCCATCGCATTACATAACACCTCGTATGTCCAGATTCGCCAGGGATAAGCGCTGGATTCGCGCCTCCTGCTCGAGCCCCACTTGCATCGCTTGAGCATCTGTGTTCGCTTGAGTTTGAGTTCTACCACTCGAGCATGTGCTCGAACACCTAAGTCAAGGCGAGAAGTACCGCTCTTCCGCTCGAGCGGCAGAGCCCAGTCAAAACTACTGTAGCTTTTTGACCGTCGGTCTCGTGGCGCTGTTAGTCTTGAATCAATCGAAATCCACCAATTGTGTGAATAAACCTAAAATTTTATGGAGTCTTTTAAAGTCATGATTAAATACATCCAAATTTGGATGGACTTTAAAAAGTCTGGATTAAATACATCCAGAATTTTATAGACTTCTATAAAATCGTGATTGAATGCACCTGGACTTTTAAACTTCTTTAAAATCTTTTAAAATCTCAATTGAATACACCCTTACTGATGTGACATGCATATAAAGCCTACAAGTCTAATAATATAACGCCACATGAATTAAATAACATAATAGTTATTAAAAAATTGAATGACAAATTTTTTTAAAATTTTTAAAAACGATGAAAACTACAACAAACCCTACCGCCTGTCGCCCCACAAACTCCCCTCCCACTTCTTCACAACCCCTTCCCCAACCCACCCTTGCAACCCCCTTTCCCCAAATTCCTCATCCCTTCCTCGACCCACACTCGCAGCCTCCTCTCCTCTCCTCCTATCCAAATTCGACCCAACTTTCCCATCCACTCACCAAATCGGCTCATTCTGAATCCCCAGCCCCGTCCAACTTCTTCCATGCCCCTTCACCTAACCCACCCTCCTTCTCTCCAATCTCCCCCAATGCAAATTGTATTCCCCCATCTAATATTTTCAAAAACATTTCTAACTTTTTATGTTTTAAAAAATCATTTAAAATATATATATTTATTTAATTTTACGTGCCGCTATATCATTGATTTTGAGAGTTCTACATGTGTGTCATGTCAGCAAACTAACAAAAAAGTTGGCGAAATCTAATGAGAGTGACAAAATTTATGCAATGGTCAAAATTGATGCATATATGCAAATTAGATAGCCTAAGGGAAAAACATAACTAAAGGCTGATAGGAGAGGAAGTACAGAAGCTGAGTTTGCTTTGTCCTTTGAGAATAGACTAAAGTGATTAAAGATACTAATTTCAGGAATATGGGATAAGGTAAGTTTCTATTGTGGTTCTAGCTTTGCTCCTTCCATCAATCTAAGCCTCTAAACTGCCTCGGTATTGAGTTGCTACTCATATTTCTATTTGGTCATTATGATATGAAAGCCTTTTTTAATCCCCAATTCATATATGTTTATTAACTTGTGATTAATTCATACCATCTGAATTACAATGTTTGTGCCCTCTTATCAAGTAGTTAGGACCTTTGATGACTAATAATAAGGCCCATGCGACCACCATAGGAATAAGGCCTCGTTGGAAACCCTAATGAGGATTTACATAAGCTATTTCATTGTTATTGCTTCTCTGGATTCCACTATGAATCGTATTACATCATTTGAATTGTTCAGTTTCATTTGTGTATTCTCTTTAGTTCCATTTTCAGATATTGTATTGTTGTGATTCTCACACTCACATGTGTGCCAATAGCGGAGCCATAATTTTATGTGTACGAGGGGGGGAGGGGGAGGGGAGCAATATATTAGGGTTTAGGGTTGACTCCTTTCCCAGTGTTAAGCTTATCAATGGAAATCATGTATGCAATTTCAACAGCTTGAGCATTTTTCAATTCATCTGTACGCTTGCATGAAGCATCAACAATATTGACAATACAAGTCAATTTAGTGAAAAAGTGGTGGACATGAATAACTTCTCTTGATGATGCAACCAAATGTAATCGATGTGCTAAACAATAAACATAGTAAGTATATGGACAATCATTCAGAATCAAAGCTTGTAAATAAATAAATAACCGGTTATCTTTGATTTCCTATTTTCTTAAATATACTTGTGAAAGAAAGATTTGATTGTCTGTTTCTTTTAATTTTAATTAATTATGTTGGTGGGATCCGGGAGTAACTTAGCCATTTTGCTAAGGAAATAGCCTTTTATTTGGAGGGGGAAACGTAAATCCCTCCTTCTCTTTATTATGGAGGCCACAAGCATTATTTTAATATATATATCCTAAGTTGTCCCGTGCAAAGCCCAATATATATAGTATTTTAGAATTTTTGGGGAGCCAAGGCCCCTGCAATCCTAAGCACAGTTCCGCCACTGCATGTGACCATATATGATTGCTTACTGAGCTTTGCAACTTACCATTTTTCCCTTCCATTTCAGATTAGCTAAGAATAGAAAGTTTGGCTCTTTTGTGATGTTTTGGCTTCCGTATAGAAGATCTGATTGTTTTCAAAAGACTTTAGGCTTTAATATTTTACTATTGGAAACATCATGTACATTGGAAGTGTTTGTGTTTAGTTTTGGTAACCTTGCAGATCCTGGTAATTTTAATTGAGCAAGTCAATGAGTTTGACTTAATTATTCTTTTAGTGAATTTGAACTGAACTTGGGTATGACATTATCAATCTTTTAAACTTTCTCAAGTACAAGTAGTGGCACGCTCACAGATGCTAACACAATTCTTCGCCTATTTCTAGGGCTAGAATGACTTGGGGTGAATACATGTCTACTTACTTCATTCATAGAGCTATCTGTGAGTCCACTCGTCAACTTCTCATTCTTAGTTGCAACCCTACCCTCATATTTAGTCGCCACTCAACACTCAAACTGCCTTCTACGTTGAACTGTAAGTACAGAGATACAACTTCTTTCATTGAAAACAAAAAAAACAAAAAAAAAAACAAAAAGCAGTTGCGAGTTTAGAAAATAGAGATGGCATTCGTGGTGTTCAAAAAATTAAGAGCTATTTGTATAAATGAAGATTATTTTGCTCAAATTTTGGTTTTTCATATTCTATTTACTTAAATTACCCTCTACTAAACATGAAAATTTTACTATCTCGAATGCGGGGTGTGATAAAATAATGCGAAAAAATTTGACTATAAAAAAATAATACACGTTATTTCAACCAAAATAAAATAGTACTCATGATATGTGGATGAAATCATGTCCGCTGAAATGCAGACATGTCGAGTGTCAAGATAATAATGGAATCGACCACGCTAGATAGTTACTTCATTATATTAAAAAGCGTCGTAAGTAAGATCTTTTTGTAATTACATGCCAAACTGAAACGAATCATCAATGATCATGAGCAACCTGATTCAGCTTGAAACTAGGCAAGGAAAAAGAATGTATGTAAGAGAAAATACTATGTGTTGCAAGTTGCAAAACAGAAGCAAAATGCCAAAATCAATTTGTATTTCATCGTCATGTCATTTCATTCTCTGTGATCTTCATCAAACAAGTCATCTGGGTCAGAGCAACAGCAGCAGCAACAACAGCAGCAAGTCAGGCAATAACCACTACATAGGTAGGAAAAAAAAAGTTAATTAGGCAACAACAGCAGCAGGGTAATATCCTGTGTTTTGTGGGGTTTTTTTACCTTCTGTGGGCTTTATGCCTTTTGTGAGTTTTAGGATTGTGGTCTATATCTTTTTGTGTTGCATTTGGTTTAAGTCATGGTTTTGGTTCACCTACTAGCGACAGTCTAAACTACAGAGGAATGAAGTTTCTCACACACACTGTCAATGTGTCATGAGAATTCTAACCTGAGACCACTAGTATGCAAATCCAGGCTCTTTCCTATTTAATGAAACTTTGATTCTGACCACAAAAAAAAAAAAAATATCGCATACAAACTTACAATAAGCCAATAAGGCTGCATATAATCGCAAGAAGGCCGCAAGCAAACGAGACCTTCTCAGGACGTTCCCTTGGCATCTCCATTCTCTCCTGTAAATGTAGATGATCACCTCCTGTTACCATCTCTGAAATTGTATGAGTTGTCTCTAACAAGAGCTTCCTTTTTATACTCAAAAGCTTCAGCATGATGTGGGCAATACATGGAAGTCAACTTATCTTCTCTAGAAAAATAAAATAAAACTGAAAAAAACAATTTGAGCACATGTGGTTGACATCATTTCTGCGGACATTCACTTCTAATAAATTGAACATGAGCCAAACGCACCCATGTGAACTAACGAAAGTCGACATTCTTTTTGTTTTTAATAAAAAAAGACCCATATGTTTGATTACAAATGATATGGTCAAGTAAGTATACTAATTATACAAGTCTTATAGTGAATTATTTATGCTTGTGCTCATCGGATCCCTTATAAGAGCTGAAACATAAATTTGTTTTTGTTTTCTCGTGGGAAATTGTATTGCTTTATGTTTAAATAGCTACCTACCTTGTTGATAAGTTATAACTGAAATTAAAAAGACTAAGATTAGTCAATCAAGGCTAAGCAAAGATTTAATACTAGCAAGTAGGAACCTTCTTGGACATACCCTTATATATATATTTTTAGAAGACCTACATCGAAATCTGGTTCCATAGTTAGAAAAATCTAATAATAATCAGAAATAATATCAATGGTTGAGATTGGAAGATTCGAGTTGTAAGCCAAAAAAAAAAAAAAAACAATGGGACACATCCTCCATATATTCAAATTGATATGAGTTATGATTCATGAACATTATTGTAACAATACTTTTAGACTTACATTAATAACAAGGTCTTTTATCAAGCTTTTTTAAAGGGTTAACTACAATTTTGGCCACTAGGGTTTGGCCTGATTTTAATTTTGGTCACCACACTTTTAATTTTCCGATTTTGGTCATTACATTTTGCATCGTTAACAAATCAAGTCCAATTGGAAATTCCGTCAGTTAAGTGCAGGGTATTATTGCCCTTTCGCCTTAGTCCCTCAATCAAAACATCATTCTCACGTGATTTCTTCCCAAAATAATTTTAGGGTACTAGGATTGGGATAAAAGGCGAGTCAATTTTGAGGTTTAGGGTTCGATTCAGATTTGCAAGACACGTGCAATTTCTGGAATATTTGGGGTCTGAATTGGGTTTGATTCGGCTTTGTTGCTGTTGGGGATTGTTGTGAAGAAGCGGACATGGTGGGTTCCAAAGGTGTGGACCCAAAGAAAGCTCCAATTCATCCAAGTGAGGTTTTGAGTTAATATACGACTTTATTATTGTTGTGGGGTTAGTTTATTGTGGTTTTTGGAGTGTTGTGGTAGTACTTTATATGCATTTATCACGTGTGAAATGGACTGAGCATGGTGGATGAATAGTTTAAGGTGGAAAAAGAATGTGGCTTTTAGAAAGTGTTGTCTAGTAGTGCTTTAGGAATATAATATGGATATTAAAAAAAAAAAAATTTGTTAGAATATAATATGTTTGTTATTGTTAACTATATGCCAAAAACATAATTTTTTTTTTTCTTCAAATATGAACACTTCATTATGGAGTTAAGATATGCTAGTAAATCCATGAACAATGGGAAGGATTTTGAGGGAGGCACAGTAGATGTTTATGATAATATTGATCCAAATAGGTTTTCTACAACAAAATTAAGGGAGATTATGAAGCAAAATGGGATTCAAAATTGCAGAGGATTTTATTACACTTTTGCTGGCAAGGGAGTGCATGAAGGGGTATTAGGGTTGAATTCAGACGCTGAAATTTTAGATATGTTATATGTCATTTGTATCAATCCACATATCGTGGTATATATAGATCATGAGGTTGATGTACCTGACATTATTGAGGAGAATTACAGCCAATCACAATAGAAAAAATATGAGCAATTCTTTAATGATATGCTAGATGAATGCTTTAGTTAAGTAGATGAGAATTTTGTTAAAAAACAATGTAAAGTTGATGTGAATGATAGGGGTAAAGCTGCTAAAAGGAAATGACCCATGTATGATTCGGATTATGTTAAGGTTTTTGATGTTGATGATGATGAGGAAGATAATGTTGATGGGTATGAGGAAGATGATGTTGTTGAGGCTAGTGGTGAGGCTTCACTTCATATTGTTCCCATATATAAAGACAGTGGTGATGAGTCTGATAAAGAAATTTATGATGAGGAAAATGATGCAGCTCTTGAGGATGATAATATGTTTATGCACAATGTTCAAATTCCCAAGGTTCCAGTGTATGTTGAAAAAAAAAATTACAAGAAAAGCCATTTATACCTCAAGGTCACATGAATGATACTCTGCATGATCAGAATTACAACTCAGATAGCTTCGGTAGTCCACCTAATTATGATGATGAAAGACAAAGACCAAGGCATCCAGAGATTAATGCTAAGACTAATATGGAGAATCCTCAATTTGAAGTGAGCGTGTTATTTGCATATAAGAAAGAGTTAAGAGAAGCTATTTCACATTATGCTATCAGTAAAGGGTATGAGGTGAAGGTTACAAAAAATGATGGGAAGAGGATGCAAGCAAAGTGTGTGAAATGCAAGTGAAACCTATGAGATTCTTTCATGGCAGATGGGACTTGGCAAATTAAGAGCATGACAGAGACATACACGTGTAGCATAAGTTATAGCAACTCTCAAACTGCAACTTTCCTTGCTAAAAAATATCTTGATCGAATTAGAGATGAGCCTAAGATGGGGTTGAGGTTATTCCAAGCTCTTATTAAGAGGGAGATAGCATAAGCAGAAGGCTATTGAAATCATTGAGGGTACTTATGCTTCACAGTACTCCAAGTTGTGGGAGTGTTGTGCAAAGGTTAGGGAAATCAATGTGGACAACACTATGATGATGAAAATTGAAATCCCTTATTTCCAAAGGATTTTATGTATGTTTGGATTCTTGTAAAAAATAGGCTTTCTAGCTGGATATAGCAGCAAGGTCAGCTCAATCCCTTGCATAGTAATCATACAAAAACTGATATATGGAAGATATTCATGCATATTGCAAACAATTATCATTTTTCCTCCATAATGAAAAAATATATTATTAAATATTTTACTGCCTACTTGAGAGCAAATGTAGCATGTCACATCTCGGGATCGGCTCCGCCGTAGCACGATATTGTCCGCTTTGGGCCCCCCCTCTCTGGCCCTCACGGTTTTGTTTCTGGGAGCTCACGAGCAACTTCCCAGTGGGTCACCCATCATGGGATCGGCTTTAGCCTCCAACTCGCTTAACTTCGGAGTTCCTAAGAATCCGAAGCCAGTGAGCTCCCAAAAGGCCTCGTGCTATATGGATGCGGGTGTGTACATATAAGGCACATCACCCACTCTCCGTTGGTCGATGTGGGATCTCACAATCCACCCCCTTTAAGGGCCCGACGTCCTCGTCGGCACACTCGCACCACACAGCAGAGTGGCTCTGATACCAAATTGTCACATCCCGGGATCGGCTCTGCCGTAGCACGATATTTTCCGCTTTGGGCCCCCCCATCCCCCTCCCCCTCCCCTCTCTGGCCCTCACAGTTTTGTTTCTGGGAGCTCACGAGCAACTTCCCAGTGGGTCACCCATCATGGGATTGCTCTAGCCTCCAACTCGCTTAACATCGGAGTTCCTAAGAATCCGAAGCCAGTGAGCTCCCAAAAGGCCTCATGCTATATGGATGCGGGTGTGTACATATAAGGCACATCACCCACTCTCCGTTGGTCGATGTGGGATCTCACATAGCATTTAAAAGAAATTTTCTCACTAGAAGAGCTGTGTAAGTATATGTTTGTATGTTGATAAATGTCCTAACGTAAAAGAACAAAATTTTCCATGAGAAGTTTTGAGAATGAATTGACTTCATCTTAATATTAGTAAAATAAGGAATTAATTCCCTTTTTTTTTTAAATACAAACTATAGTTTAAATTACAAGAGGGATGAGAGGCTTCACACACACACACACACTATACAAAGGTGACATAGAGGTTCAAAACTAAGACTACTAGTTTGCAAGTCTTCACTCATAGATCATCCTTTAGAGTATCCTACAAAAAAAAAAAAAAAAAAAAAAAAACTATCCAAAACCGTCTATTTTTCAAGCCTTCATTCATAGATCATCCTTGCAAAAAATTAGATAAATCAGAAACCGTTTAGATATCTAATTGTGTCCTACAAAATCAATGAACATGGTGCTTCAAGAAAGTACTAAAATTTCAATAATTTAATTGAGCGGTCAAATGATATCGGATTCAAGTGATTTTTTTATAAAGATGATCTTTAAATGAATATATACAAAATAGACGGTTAATTTGGATTAGTGAAATATAGTGCAGAGTAGCCCCTATAAGGATGTCCCTCAAATAAGTTTTTGAGGGATACCTCAATAAAAGCTCTCTGTGAATATATATATTACAACCCTAATTTTTACCCTTATCCAATATTTAAAAGATTGTTATGGTTCAATAAGAATTAGTTGTACAATTTAATTGTATTGTATTATCTATAATTTTGGGATGTAATAAGAAGGAAGGCAAAGATAAGTTTTATAGCTTTGCAAGTTCCTGTTTGGGCCCAAATTTAGCACGCCAAAAACAAAAGCCCACACCATCTCCTAGGCCGCTTGTATCAGACGACCTCAAGCCCATCAGCACGACCCAGCCCATTAAATGAGTGGACAGGCCAAAAACACGGCCCAAAACATTAAAGGGCTTGTGAACAATAGGAATCAGAAAAAAAAACTTGGGCCTCGAAGAAATCCAAAGTTAGGCTCAAAAGCAAACTAGACTCAAGCTGGCCTTCAAAACGGAACAGCCCCACGTGATCCCTGACTTGGAGGAGTCAATAATTTCGGCTGAAAACTGGAAATAAAACAGGAGCAGGTATAAAAGAAGAAAAAATCTAAAGTAGCTTGCTGCCAGAAGATTAGAGCCCGCTTAGTTTATCTAAAAAATATTCTGATATTTTGGAGGAATACCATTTTCGAGGATAAGCAGACTCTGTTTTTATAAAAAGAGAGATAAGCGGGAAACATGAAACTGTCCAAAAGCTGAGAGCCAGCCATCTCCAAGGCTCCAGACCTTTTGTAGAAGCAGGTGGAATGGAAGAACAGGTAGGGCACTCCATCAAAAATACAGAAGTGGTCACCTCAGAAACTAATCGTTGAGTGCTTACTCGCCAGAAAATGGATAGAACCCCTGTTTATTTCATTTTAAAAATTAAAAGATCTTTTGATTACTTGCCGCCCATTCTCAGAGGAACACTTCCTATATATACAAGAGAGGGTGAATAGAGCAAGGGACAATCAATCAACCAATCAACCAAAACTCAGTCAAAAGACAAACACTCAAATGATCACTTGATCACAAAATCCTAAACAAGTTCCAACAGACTTCGAGCCTGAAATATTCAAAAGCTTGCCAACAAGCTTGCAGAATCATCCTGTCTTCTCCCAGCAAAGACAAGTTTAAATCGCTACCTCTGGTTTGAATCCCAGTTCACTAGTCAACAATAACGAGATTTCTCTCGTTACAAATTTGGTTTAGTACAAGCCAAGCTAAGCAGAGTTTCGAGTTTTCTCAAATATGAAAAACTCAACAAATTTGTGAAGAGCCCTGACTAAGCAGCACAGGTATTACAGCCCACTTCCAGCTCGAGTCCAGCCACTTCTGCCCCTTTCAGACTGGAGAAGTCCCAGTTCTGCCCATCCAAAAACCTTCCAGGGTTCGAAATAGATTAAAGCTCTGCCAAACTCAAGCTTTGGTATCGATTTACAGCTGAAGCCTAACAGTTGAAGTTGTTAAAAGTCCAGTCCAGCACAGGCGTATCCAGTCCAGCCCAGAACAGAGGCAACTATCCAGACAGAAATGGAAGCGCAGCCCTCTCCTTGTCCTTGTATAGTCAGTTTTTCCCTTTTTGAGTCTTGTAAAAGGGAGTTCTGCCTGAAATTGGTTCAATCTGTCATCTTTCATTCTGGCCAGAACTGCCGGTTTTTATACTGAGATAAATTGTAAAAGTCCTTACCAGTCTAAGGCACAGAAAAGAACTTACTTGGGAGATATTCCTCACCCAAATTCACAATCGTTTGGTAAAAGTTAATAACTTGGGGCGCAAGTTATTTTACCATAAGTCTGTTAGGGTTGAAAAATTGCTAACAGTGGCACGCTCAACACATAAAGAAAGTTAATTCACTGACCAAAACATGGTCTTTGAATTAATGGGGAACTTTGCCCTGTCATCTCAGGAAGTAAATTAAAACGGGTGAACAGTTCCAAAATAGAAACCAAAAAGCTAACATCACTACTTGTTGGTATTCCATGAACTTTCGGCAGTTCATTAACCGTTGGCAGTTCATTAACTTTGGGCGGTTCATTATCCTTGGGTGGTTCATTAACCGTTGGCGGTTCATTAACCGTTGGTGGTTCATTAACCTTGGGCGGTTCATTGACCGTTGGTGGTTCATCATCCTTTGGAGGTTCATTACTTGTGGAAGGTTCATTATCTTGTGCCAAGACCACCCCTGGCCTTAATACAGCTCCGCCCCTGCCCACTATTATGCCGGAACTGGATGGGACCTTTATCGGAGGAGGTTCAGGAGTACTCATCTCTGTCCTCTCTATTTTTATGTTATTTTTATGCAAGCGATATTGGGGTTCGAACACAAACCTCGAATGCAGGCAACTGCTTGCTTTCTATGCTCTCTTTTATGTGTTGATATTCGCCTCCTTTCCTTGAGCAATGAATATGGATCGATGCAATGTTTCTATTCTTACAAATGCTTCCTTTTATAAACAAAAAACTTAAATCTGGTACTGAAATTTCTTTATTTTTCGGGTACATATGATATTGGAAAATCATTGATTAATTTGGAAATTAAAAAAGAAGGTCGACTTCTTTCTTAAAAAAAAAAATTGGGCATGTATGTTTCAGCAATTATTGAAGAAGAAATGGAAAAACACATGTGGTCAACATCATTTCACCAGACAGTGACATCTAAAATTGAATATGACCAAAGCCCTCCAGCTCCTCTATAACTTTCTGCAGAGAATGCTTTACAAGTTGGTATGGTTAAGCTAAACAACTTTAAACAAGAACATCTAACACCCGTCTTATTGAATTCTTCTTTTAAAAAAGACCTGTCTTAATGAATTATTTGTTCTCATGGACATCCTCCCTTAATTTAAGAGCTGAAATATGATTTGGTTTTATTTGAGTGGGAAATATTTTTTTTTAAGTTAGCTACTTAATTTTTTATTAAACTGTGAATGAGCTAACTTCCAAGACTAATAACAAAGCAAGCAATGGATATACAAATAGGAGCAGATGGGTTGGACCCGTCAGGGTGATTTTTCATTTAAAAAAATAATAATACATGTGCAAAGGATTTGTATCCAGATAAATCTTCCCATAATACACAGGAAAATAGCACGCACCTGATGCTAAAATAAGCCCAAGGAAGGAAACAAAGTTTAGCCACAGCCATGATTCCGCAAAGTAACTATTGACCCAATGATCATCGGCCATTGTTAATTCCATAAATTGTCCCTCCTTTCAAAGCAAACGGCTAATTGACATAATGGACAGGATAATGCAACTCAAATTATCCAACGTACAAATTTAACACCCATTGTCCGTGAGCTGCTGAAATTAAAATTAAGATCCGAACCTCTGCATTTAGACTCTACACATTTATTAGCATTCTGCCTCGTCTCGACCATTACAATAATTCAATGACTTAAAACATGACACATTAGTTATAACATAAAATTTAGTTTTTTAATTTTTTGTTTTTCTAAATTGACGTGAGTGTTGCCGTTTTCTCAAAAGTCCCCCCTTGCTCTCTTCCCTCTCCTCAATTCTCATATATACAATGAGCAAAATGGCTACAGCAATACTTGAGCCAATTCCCGCCCTATCTCGGCAGAGGACAAATCAACCCCATGATGAACCGCTGCAAACTACTGTCTTCAAAGAAACCCAATAGCATCCTCGTCATCACAGAAGAGTGGCATGCTTCAACGGCTCCAACACGAAATCCGACAACGTCCGATTCGCCACTCTACCCAACATCAAACCCTCTGAGCTCGCTCTTGCAAACTACTTTCCGGCTTTCGTGGAAGCTGTGAACACCAAGTTTGAAGCTCCGTTTGAGCAGCTTATGGACTGGCTGGAGTCGCCGATGAGCGTTGCAAACCTGTTTGTTGATTGGGGTGTGAGGGTCGGGAACCCGTTTCAGATATTACCTAGGATTTTTTATTTGGGTCTAGAAGTTGAGTAGTAGAGATTGTTGTGAAGTGGGAAATGGGAGAAATCGAAGAGAGGGAGGCGAGGGGGAGGGGACGGAGAGATAACGGCAGGGAGGGATACTGTTAGTTTAGAACAATAATAAAATAAAATAAAATATTATACTAATTGGCATGTTATGTTCAAGTCGTTAGATTATTCTAATGGCTGGGATGAGGCGAAATGCGGATAAATGCATGGAGTCAAGAGGCTCAAAATCCTCAAAATCAAGCCAAGCTTACTAGGAACAGTAGAAAAGGTCAAGAGCTTCAACCTTTCAAGGTAAATTGATCTGAGACGAAAAATCCGAATTCTTGAATTTTTAATTTTTTTTGGCTCACACAAGGCCGATGTCAAGAGAGCTTGTTGTGAAAATGGACAAACACTTTCACTCACTCCCCTAATGATCTTGTTGTTGATGGACTTTGTGACACACACAATGATGGATGAATCACACACACACACACACACACACGCTTGAGACAACAACCAAGCACAAAGTGACACAAGAATTTATAGAGGTTCAGCAATTGCCTACATCCTCTTGGTGATCCCCTTGAGAAATTCACTTCATGAAAGAATAAGTTACAACTTTGGTTTTACACAGAAAACCCCCTTAGAACTCTATTCTCTCCCCAAGCTCTCTTTTCTCTCACACCCCTTTGCTCAACACTTTGATGCACTTGTGAAACACTCTCACAACCCTTGGTGTTTCCCCCCTTTGTGTCTAGACTCTCAAGACCCCAACTCAGCTCTAAACTTGAACTGATTGCTCTCTCTCACGTTCTCCCTTGGTGAGTTAACCTCCTTTGAACACAATAGCACCCAGCTACTTGACCACCTTGAGATTAACCACACCTATCTTCAACTTGCTTTCTCATCTTATAATGTCTTGCTTTATCTCCATTACCTACACAAACCAATGGACACAAGATAAGGCACGATCTTGTCTTCCACGTTCCTTCCTTTAGTCTCCCACTTAGACTAAAGATCAGATCATGCAAGTAAACAAATCCCACTTCAGCCACCTTCCAACAAAACCAGAAAATGGAGAATGGATTCTCCAAACCAAGACAACCAATTGGCAATGAGTGCTCTCCCAACTATACAGCAGGTAGTCCACCTTCTTTTACCTCAGAAGTGACCCATTAAACACCTGCAATCGTGTGGAAAGCGATAGCCACCGAAAACACAGTTGAAAACACGTAAGAAATCGTCACAGCACAACTGGGACGACCGGTCGCCAGGAACTGGCGACCGGTCGCTTTTGGACTGAGGCTTCAGTTTCGATTCTGCTTCTTTACGACCGGTCGCAAATGGCACGCGACCGGTCGCTCATGTTTCCTGCGACCGGTCGCAAAGAACTAGCGACCGGTCGCCCCATGCATTTGCTCCAGACTTCGAATCTGTGTAAAAACGACCGGTCGCCCAAACCTTGCGACCGGTCGCTCACTCCTTCACTTGCATACTAAATGTGAGCCATTTTCCAACAATCTCCACCTTGGCGAACCATTTAATCACCCCGTGAGTCATTGTTGACCTCTAGAACCTCTTCAACCTCTTAGAAATTGTTCTAGTAATTTCCAAGAGCTCCACCATGGCAATACACCTCTTGCCTCAATGCACCTTTGGTGGAAGGTGCTCCACCCAAGCCTAAACTTGAGTAACATGGACCTCTTGTGCAGAAAAGAGTTCCCCCTTGCCAAATTCGTTGCTCCTTGCCTCCTTGGAACCTTGAACCTTGGACTTCCCTTGATATGCAAACCCCATACCAAACCTTTGTTCACTAAATCCCCATTTAGCACTTCTTGCTCTTGGATTTAAGAACACATTTCTTTTCATCAATGCACTTCTCCAACTTTCCCGCTTCATGCTCCCTATAGCACTCCGAAACGTGGTTGGAACTTCTTGGTCCATCCATCCAAAACCTAGGGACGGTTTGATGGATTCCTTGGGCTTGGACCTTGCAATTGATGATGGCTCCACCTCAAGTAGAACCCCTTTGTGAGTTTGTTGTTGTTGCCCTCCTTCTTCAGCCCTTGTGTCAAGCTCCACCTCAAATGGAGTCCCTTCCATGACCACCTTGGCAAGAAGCTTCTCTTCAACAACATCCTCCCCATCATTCCTTGTCTTGATTTCACCTTTGTGGATATTCCTCTCCACACTTTCTGCAGCTTTGAAATCAAGCACCTTTGATGATGAACCGTTAGTCATACAACCTTGACTAACCTTCCTTGCCCAACTTCTCTTGAGCATACTTGCAGCTACATCATGTTGGACCGGCTCCTTGACATTAAGACTTGTTGCTTGCTCTTCCTTGGTACAAATCTCTGCACCACCCAAGAGCTTGTATGTGTTGTTTGGTTGAATCTCCCCCTTCATAACCACCACAGAACCTTGTGTGACCATGAGCTTCCCTCCTTTGGCCTTGTAAGAGCAACCTTCTCTATCCAAAGAACCTAGAGAGACTAGATTCGTTCTTAGTGCAGGTACAAACCTTACCTCACTAAGAGTCCAAACTTCACCACCTTGCAACTTGATCTTCACAGTCCCTATGCCCAAAACTTCACATGTAGTTTTGTCTCCCAACATAATCTTGCATGCATCCTTATCCTCATATGTGTCAAACATCAACTTAGTTGCACACACATGATATGAGCACCCGGAATCTAAAATCCACCTTGAAGAAGAATTCTTACACGAAGAACTTGCCATGACTTCCCCGTTACTCTCATCCGTAACCGTCAAGAGTTCATCACATGTGTCCTCATCACACACGTGGGCTGAACTTCCAGCTTTCTTCATCTTGTTCAACTTCTCCTTCCATACCGGACAATCTCGTCTCCAATGATCCATAGATCCACACTCGAAGCACCCTTCATTGTCCTTGGACTTAGTATTCCTTTTGTTGCCCTTGCCTTCTTGCTTGCTTGAACGACTCCTTGCGAACAAACCAGCATCTTGAGAGTTCTCCTCCGAACGTTGAGACATCCTGTGATGCGTCATCACATCTTGCACCACCTCCTCAAAATTCAAAGTACTCTTCCCGAACATAAGTGTAGTTCGGAAATGCTTATAAGACGGAGGCAAGGATGTTAGTAACATGAGTGCCTTATCCTCCGTATTATACAACACATCCATTCTTTGCAAGTCAGCAACACATCTATTGAAGCTGCTCAAATGCTCCATTAGATTTCCTTCCTCCGCCATCCGAAGATTTAGGAGTTCCTCCTTGAGGAAGAGCTTGTTGGACAGCGACTTCCCTGCAAACATCTCTTCGAGCTTCTCCCATGTTTGCTTCGCTGTGTCCTTCATCACGTTGATGAGCACCTCATCGGAGATGAAGTTCTCGATGGCTCCTCTAGCCAACTCATCTAGCACACCCCACTCCGCATCTGTCATGGTAACCGGCTTCTTCTCTTTGCCTTCCAAGACAACACTGAGATTTTGTTGTGTAAGGGCTGACTTCATCCTCCTTTGCCAAAGTGTGAAGTTCTCCTTCCCTGTGAAAGGCTTCAACTCCACCTTCATGCTGACAGATTGTGGTAGCCTCTGATGCATAGAGCTACTTCCACCTTCAGCTTCCTTGTCACTTGCCATCTTCAACACACTAGCACTTGCTGCTCCAACACAGCTCTGATACCACTTGTTGTGAAAATGGACAAACACTTTCACTCACTCCCCTAATGATCTTGTTGTTGATGGACTTTGTGACACACACAATGATGGATGAATCACACACACACACACACACACACGCTTGAGACAACAACCAAGCACAAAGTGACACAAGAATTTATAGAGGTTCAGCAATTGCCTACATCCTCTTGGTGATCCCCTTGAGAAATTCACTTCATGAAAGAATAAGTTACAACTTTGGTTTTACACAGAAAACCCCCTTAGAACTCTATTCTCTCCCCAAGCTCTCTTTTCTCTCACACCCCTTTGCTCAACACTTTGATGCACTTGTGAAACACTCTCACAACCCTTGGTGTTTCCCCCCTTTGTGTCTAGACTCTCAAGACCCCAACTCAGCTCTAAACTTGAACTGATTGCTCTCTCTCACGTTCTCCCTTGGTGAGTTAACCTCCTTTGAACACAATAGCACCCAGCTACTTGACCACCTTGAGATTAACCACACCTATCTTCAACTTGCTTTCTCATCTTATAATGTCTTGCTTTATCTCCATTACCTACACAAACCAATGGACACAAGATAAGGCACGATCTTGTCTTCCACGTTCCTTCCTTTAGTCTCCCACTTAGACTAAAGATCAGATCATGCAAGTAAACAAATCCCACTTCAGCCACCTTCCAACAAAACCAGAAAATGGAGAATGGATTCTCCAAACCAAGACAACCAATTGGCAATGAGTGCTCTCCCAACTATACAGCAGGTAGTCCACCTTCTTTTACCTCAGAAGTGACCCATTAAACACCTGCAATCGTGTGGAAAGCGATAGCCACCGAAAACACAGTTGAAAACACGTAAGAAATCGTCACAGCACAACTGGGACGACCGGTCGCCAGGAACTGGCGACCGGTCGCTTTTGGACTGAGGCTTCAGTTTCGATTCTGCTTCTTTACGACCGGTCGCAAATGGCACGCGACCGGTCGCTCATGTTTCCTGCGACCGGTCGCAAAGAACTAGCGACCGGTCGCCCCATGCATTTGCTCCAGACTTCGAATCTGTGTAAAAACGACCGGTCGCCCAAACCTTGCGACCGGTCGCTCACTCCTTCACTTGCATACTAAATGTGAGCCATTTTCCAACAGAGCTCACACTACAACAGTAGTCATTTGCGAAAACTTTTTTTCAAGGGACCCCAAATACTGTCAGAAAAACAATATTTTCAACAACAAATCACAGTTCGAGATGCTTGCTAAATTGGACACCCAAAATGCCCTCGGAAAAGGGTTCTCTCGCATGCAGAAACAGATGATTTACTAAAATATCACTTGCAATCTTTCTTTGGTTTCAGGTCATGGGCAAGCCAAGCCATTCCAATTTTTTATAGGTCAATGGTTTAAAACATAAGCCCCAGCCTACCACCCGATGTGGCCACTAGGTAAGTCCATTTCATAAAGGAAAAAGAGCTTGGCTTCTTAAGATTTGAGGAGGATCTTCTTCTTACAACCAATGTGATTTTTACACGTGCCAAATTATTTTAATATTATTTTTCTTTTTTTGTTGAAACTTTGTCAATATTGCTAGAATTTGACAAGTGTCAAAACTCCATTGATTTCAGGAAGGAGCTCCACCTTAATCTTAAGGAACTAAGCCATTTCTAAATAGTTAGTCTATATTGTGGATTATATTTAGTTTAAATTTCAAGAAGCAGCGACCATCGTGAAGTTCTTGTGAGAAATTTAATATTATTTTTTTAATATTATTTTTCTATTTGAATGGAAATTAATAAAATCCATTGGGTTAAAGACATGACATTTGGGTTATTATAATGGCCCATCTTCAATTGGGGGGTGGAAACTCTTCATATGTGTCTGGAACCCTATCAGAGACCTAGGGATGCATTGTTTGCCTTTTCAGATTGGGATACTTTTTTGGAAAGAGTATTTCATCAACTATAAATAGAACAATCCTCCTGCAGTTTTATTATTCAATTAATTCTCTACATACAGACTTCCATCTATAGAGAGCAATAGAGTTTTCATATTGACAGGATCCGCCCCGAATTCCTCGAAATCCGAGACGAATCCTGTGGGAATTTTTCGACATCACACCGATGTCGGGCCCACATACTAAGAACCGAGACTTTCTACCGAAATTTCGGCAGTCTCCCCTAAAATTTGGCTTTCCCCAAAATTTCAACATGCAAACAAAACACAGTTTAAAACCCAACTGGCAGCATACACAAGTTATCAACATGCGAATACAAAATAGGCCTCTGGCCTTCAAACGGTTCGAAACAAAACCCACAAAGTTCTTAAGTCGAAAACTACATAAACCATGTAATCCACAAACAACTTTACAAATACCACAGAAATCATTAAACCGGATTCAAATCCAACAATCACATCCACAGAATCGATCAAACCTTTTAAACACAATAATAATTCGCGGCTGCACCTAGGTGAGACCCCAGGCTGCCTACGTACCCTTGGACAAGGGATCAAGCCACACGTAGTTCTCACCTCAACAGTCACTTCCAGTAATAAACAAATATTTAAAACAGCACCAACGATACATTTCAGATTATCACAACTCCAATTCCAACAAAACACAAATGAACACATTATCAAATTCTTCCCTTTATATCAGTTCAATCCTGCAACCATACCCTATCCAAGGCGTATGTTGCCGTACAATGTTCGGTTCATTTTTACACATGATTTTTCATGTTATTCACCCACTATTTTGAGTTAGTTCTTGAAATTTTATAGCTTTTTACTTCCTTTTTGTGTTTTCTTAGATTTTACTTTGGTTAGAATGAAAATGAGCTAAAAGTGCATTATTGGTTATAAATTCTGTTTTTGTTCATTTTCGTAGGTCAACTTCTTGGCCTGGGATCAACATGCTCTGGTGCTCGGATAAGGTGAAGATCTTCATGAAACTTGTTCTAATGGATGTTAACTACAACATATCCAAATTTGAGCTCCATTGGACAAGTATTGCCTATCCAACCAATCCAGCATGTTACCACAGCTCTGGAAATCCGAAGTAGTCCAGCTTTTACCTCCAATGTGTCACTTGATTCTTCTTGTTACCATAACACTTGGTAACAAGAATTTACCTTAGTGAAAGAGATATTTTCTGAGGCAAAGAGCATATTTTCAAGGACAAAGCTTCATCATGGCAAGGGGACAATGGGTGAAGGCTTTGGAGGAAAGAATGACTTTTATATTCAAAGTGTGAGCTGTAAATTGATGGGCAAGGGAAAGGTGAGTGCAATCTGAAGTATGAGAGGCTTTTGAACGTGGGTAGCCAATTCATTCTATGATTCTACACATTGAGAGCAGATTTTGGAGAGCTTGGAGCTAGTAGAAGCCAAGGTGCAGCCAAGCAAAGTGGAGAAGAAAGCTTCCACCATTGATGACCTTGAAGCTTTCATCATTTTCTCAAAATCTGTAAACTCTTTCTAATTTTATTTTGAATTTGTATTTGGAATAAGTATGAGCAACTAAACTCCATAGCTAGGGCTTAGGTTGAAGCCCTAAACATGATTACCTTATTATTTTGATGCTTGAGTGTATGAATTTCTAGATATTGTTGATGAATTCCAATTCACCAAATTAATCTATCCTTGATGTGTGTTTTTCCTTGGTTGGCCATCTTTGAAAGCATGCTTCTTGAGATTGTTGGGATTATGTGTATCTTCATGTTATCCTAAGCAATAAATGGATGAAGTAAGAATCATCCATGTGAATTGGTTTCTTGAATACCTAATGTAAACACCATGCTATTAGGATTCTTGTGATGTTCATATTCTCTTTGAACTTAATGGGTTCTCCTTGTAATTGAATCGAAGTACGAACCATACCTAGGTTCGGTTATGGGGAGGGCACAAGTATTGTAGCACGAACCATGCACTTTACGTATATTAGAGAGGATCAATGCGTCTTGAGCCACGACCCATGGTCTTGATTGCGAACATTTTCATCAACATATTTAGAGTTCATCATTTGAGTATTCATGAACATGGGTAGAATTGTTTAGGGTGGATTCCGAAACCCTAGTGTTTGTTACATTTTTAATTCCACTCTTTGATATTTCATCTCTACTTTTCTCATTTAAATTCAAAGTCCATTTACTTTCATGCAATAGAAATATGTCACTTGAAAACCCCCCCCCCCCCCCCCCCCCCAAATGTGTGTGTGAGTTGTGTGTTCGACACGTGGTGTGTCTTTGTTACTGAATTTTATTTGTTTCCGTAATTGTTTTGGACTTTTGGTCCGCGTTGTGTTCTTTCATTTTCTGTGCTGAATCCAACCGTATAAAGAACGTAAATTGTGGACATACGGTTGGAAAGTTATAGGTCAAACACTGGACAGAGGTCAAAACTGGAAAAATAGAGAAACGAATCTGTCCAAATGGTGATAAAAGGGTGATAGAAAGTGCTGTTTGTGTTTTTCTCTAGTTTTCTTGTGTTGTTCCATTTCTTTTACACTTCTTTACTCATTTCTAGTTTCCATTTTGCATTTGTGCATTTGTGGTGTGTTAAATAAGTGTTCTTTACGTACTCAAATTAGAACTTATAGGAAGCCGACAAGTTCTTCGTGGGATCGACCCCGTACTTACATAATCTATACTTCGATAGATTCGTGCACTTGCGGGTATTTTTAATTGGTTGTTTGCACATTAATTTGTGTCCTTTTAGGAATGCAACAATTTTTGGCGCCGTTGCCGGGGAACTGGCACGGCTGCTTATCTGTTTTGTTTGAGTATGTTTAGAGTACTTAGTTTTATTTTTGTTTATTGATTGTTGTTTCATTTTATCTTGATTTGTTTTTGTTTCTTTTTCTTACAGGAACATCCGAGGAGTCACCTCCACCATCTCCAATGGCAGCCGCAACTGAAATTGTGGAACTTACTATGTAAGAATACTCCAATAAATTTGTGATGGAGGAAGCAAATGTTTTTGGCTCATTTCATAATGAGTTGCCTATGAATGAATATTTCCGACAAACATACAATCCGGAGTGGAGAAATCATTCAAACTTCTGGTGGACCGACAATCCAAATTTTCAACAAGGGTCATATCAACCATATCAAGGCCAACATAATACTTGTCCACCTTATGGTCAACCCCAATATTATAATCCACCACCACTTAGTCAATCTCACCAACCACCTCAAGGACCAACTTTGGAAGAAATTGTTGCTTCAATGGTTAGAAACACAGATAATTTCATCATGCAGAGGAATGACACTCACATGCAGAGGAATGATACCCACATGCAGAAAATGAATAAGGCCATTGCCAATCTAGAAAATCAAGTGGGGCAAATTGCTATAGCTTTGAGTCAAAGGGAAGTTGGGATGATGCCTAACCAAATAGTGATACCAACCGGGCATGAGCATGTTCAAGCAGTTACCTTGAGAATTGGTAAGGTAATTTGTGAGGTTAATAGTTCTGAAAGTCTAATTCAAACTAATGATGAGATGCAGGTTGAGCAAGTGATTGGGCCTAAGGAAAATGATGAAATCAACAAGGGGGAAGATAAACAAGCAGCTTCTCCATCCGAATGGATCCCAAAGCATGAACTTGCGAGAAGGGCAAGAAAGGAGAAGGTATGTCGTGAACCTACTGATGAAGATATCTTACATGCTCCTTTTCCTCACAGGTTGATGAGTTCTAGGAAAAATCAACATGCCAAGGACATATTGGAAACTTGTAGGAAGGTGCAAGTCAACATTCCTCTCTTGGAGGATCTTTGTACCAACAAGAGGAACTTCAAAGATGATGAAACAGTTGCACTAACGGAAGAGGTTTCTGTTGTTTTGCAAAGGAAGCTTCCTCCCAAGTTGGAAGATCCAGGAAGTTTCAAAATTCCTTGTATAATTGGTGATAAATTGTTTGAGAAACCTTTACTTGATTTAGGTGCTTCAATTAATCAAATGTCTTATTCTATTTTTGGAGTACTAGAGGAAGACAAGCTGAACATCCATGTTCCAAGTACCAATCACATGTTCAATGTCATTCCTTCTACTCAAATGAGAAGGCCACCCAATCCTAAATATGTGCCTCATCCATCTAATCCACGTATTGAAGAGCGCTTAAAATTACTTTTGAAATCTACTCACGCGCATAAAAAGAAAAGAATACGAAATGGGTTGATTAGATGGCAAAGGGATTTGAAGAAACTTCATGTTCGGCACAAGGAGGCGATTGAGCCAAAGCCCCCCAAGTGACCATAGTATGTTGGAAGTCCGGCAAAAGACTTTAAACTTAGCGCTTCTTGGGAGGCAACCCAAGGTTAACAGAGAAGTTTGTTGTCGTCCTAATCGCTTCAAAGTGGAGTTTCTCTAGACTCAAACTTTCTTTTATTTTATTTTTATTTTTATTTTTATTTTTTGAGTTAGGGTTACAATTTTCCAACCAAGGTAATTAGGATTTTCTTGTTGTTTCTCTTTGTTTTTCTTACTTTTGCTTTCCTTTACTTGTTTGTGTTTCTAACTTGTTTTTCTTTGTTTTTCTTCTTTATTGAAGTTTGTGGTTGTTTATTTTCTTTTTGTCCATCCCAATTTTTCTATATGACATTGTTTAATCTTCAATCTCCATTCTTTTTTTTTTAAAAACAGTGTTTCATATAAGTTTGGGAAGTGTTTTCAATTCATTAATGCACAATCAGAAATTGGGCGTGAATGCTTATTCTATTTCATAACATGTGATTACATACACAAACGTGAAAATGCGTACATAAAATTCCTAATCACATGTTCTTTGTTGCATTCTGCGCCACCTGAGGCTTCTGCTAATTGCCTCTGTCTGTTCTTGCTTGTAGAATTTGCAGCAGCTCTACATGATCTTCATTCCTTTTTTGCAGCATCTCTACATGCTGGTTGGCACTGTAGAGCCGCTTCTGCTGGTCCGCCACCAGAGCTTTCAAGGCCGCCACCTCCTCACTCAGTGCTCCGCACTCCCGCGTCCTCGCCAGTAGGCGCATGCCCAAATTTGTGGCCGAGACCGCGTGGAGCACGGTTAAATTGTGGGACTCGTCCACTGCCATCCTGTCAGACCTCTGCGCCACATGCAGATGATCTGCAATTGTAAGTCTGCTGACAGTCATGCCTTCCGGCAGTACTGCCCTACACGGCACCGCCTCAGAGAAGTTTGAGGCCGAGCCATGATGGTATGAGGAGTTTGGGAAGATAGGGTTTGGAGGAGCCCGTATCTGGGCATTTGGTGGTGCAAGCGACAACTCAAGGTTAAGGTCATCAATAAGCATATCTGGGGATGCCATTGATTTTTATGTCTGGACTTTTTTTGATGGTTTTTCTTGAGTTTGCAGGATGAAATGCAGGGTACTCCTTCTTTCAACCGAGAAGTGGTTTAAATAGACATATGCTCATAAGGGAGCCGACACCACTTTGCATTTCCTGAGCAATTTGCAGTTGCGTCCAGTTAAAAGGGAAGCATTTCTACTTTCACTTTACTTTTTTTTCCTCCCTGTTTTCTGGTGCATTGTGTTTTGATTTCTTTTTAGTTTGTCGTTTTTGTTTTATTTCAGTTGGGGAAGCGTGTTTTGTTTCTTTTTCGTTTGTCGCATTCCCTTTATTCCGGTTTGGGAATTGCGTTTTGTTTTTCTTCTTTGTCTTTTGCAACTTTCTTTTATTTTATTTCCGAAAACGAGAAAATAAAAATTTAAATAAAAAAAAACACGGAAAGGGCAAAGACAAACAGGCACACCAATAACACATTAGAAATTATTCTTTCACAGTGCTCGGTGTCTCGACCATTGGACCTTTGAGTTTAGCCCTATGGCTATCCTCTTCCGGGGCTTCACGCACAGCCTCTTGGGGCTCATCACTCGAGCTCCCAAAGATCGCACTCTTAGCTTGAGAGTACCTACTCTCGCGATCTGTTTTCTTGCGTTTACCCGGTTGGTCCAGGTCCTCCAGCTGCTTTCTCATGTCATGGGCGTAAACACTTACCATCTTTGAGATATTTTTGTTCTCTTCCCGCAACGCCTCCAGCTGGTGTCGATTCACCTCCACTATCCTTGCCCTTTCCCTTTTTAAGCTTTTAATAATACTCTGGCACTCTTCCACCATACTTCGCTCTACCGCCAACTGACCTCTCAGCACCTCTACCTCATGGGACTTCGCAAGTAGGCGATGACCCACACTTGCGACTGTTGCGGTGCTTTGCACGCTTAGTGCCAGAGCATCGCTCACGACCCGGTTGTCATCCCTTGCTCCCAGCACCCGTATATCCTTGGGAGTCACTAGATTTCTAGCAACTCCAACGGCAACATCGTTGTCCAGCAGTATCGAGTCATTCACTGTCACGTGCCCCCGTGCGGAGGCAAAGTAGGGCATCCACACTGGTGCCACTGCTTGGCCCCGAGTTTGAGTCGGTGGAGCTAGGTTGAGATCCAACGAGAATGGGTAGGAAGACGCCATTTCAACTCTTACTTTCTTTTGTCTTTCTTTTCTCTTTTGTGTGTTTATGAGTTTGTGTGTTCTTCCCCAACTCTTTCTCTTCTTCTTTTATAGAGTTCGTTTTTACGTAACCCTAGCCACTGCGCTTCTGCGTTTCGCGTGGCCCTTACGGCCTATCCCCTTAGGTCACCTCACCTGGTCCCCAACCCCTTTAATTGCATTTCTGCCTTTCAGCGCTTTCGAGAAACAAAAGTCGTCCCACCTTCCTATGAAGCCAATAATTCTGGCTTGGGAACGTGAGAGAGACCTCTGCCTGTCGACACGTCTCTCACTTTGTATCCCGTGACTCACAGGTGCCGAGACATCAGGGCCCACTTTTTCTATTTTACTGAGTCCTCGCTCTTTGTGCTTCTGACTTGGTTTCTTTGTTTTATTACTTTCTTCGCTTTTGGGCTTTCGTTTGGGTTGGGCTTTCATTTGGTTTGTGCGTTTCATTGGGTTGGATTTCTGCATGTGTAAGACTGTTGTTAGGGCTTACTGTTTTATTTGTTTCTGTTTGGTTTCGTTTTTGTTTTTGTTTTTGCAACTGTGTTGTAGTTGTATTACTTGTTTGTTTGTTTTTTTTTTTTTTTTTTTTTTTTTTTTCTTTCATTGCTTTTATCCCTTTATTTCTTGTTATAACATTGTTAATGCCTAAATTCTTTAACATTGAGGACAATGTTTGTTTCTAAGTTTGGGAAGGGATAGCAAGTCTTTTTCGTTTCACGTAAATTCTTACTTTCTTTTATTTTGTTTTCTTTTCTGTTTTGAGTCTTTTTGTTCTTAAGTCACTTTCCGGACATATATGATGAGATTGTGATGAATGTTTAAATGACTTGATTGAAAATGCTTTAAAATAATAATAATAATAATAATTTATTATTTACTAAATGACATCGTTCTAGCATGATATGTTTGAAACCCTCTATGCACTTGCCATTTGTTTCATAATTCTCCAGTTGAGGGACTTGCATGATCCAAAGAATTGTATCAAGCATGAATTAGACTTGTACAACCATATAATGTGAGCTTTGAGCCTTGTGCTTCAATTCATGAGTGTTATACACATATTCTTACTTTTCTTGTCATCTGAGTTGTTGTTTGATCTCATTATTCATTGATTTGGTTGAGCACTTAAAAGTTACTCATTCTTGTGCAATTTGATTACATGACATTTGAGAAATGATATTAAGGCCCTCTTTGGACCGTTTGTGCCTTTCAAGCTAACCTTATGCATGCTTAAGCATGATTTTCCATTGTAACCACTTTGAGCCTACATGTATGCCTTTTCTTTCAAGTAACCAATTATTACTTCTAGTCTTAGCCTGAAAAACAAGAATTTACCTTTCTAAGGAACTCGTGAGCTTTAATTTAGATGTGTTTTTCATGCTAAGTTTGGGAAGGGTTATTACACCAAATTGAAAAAAAAAAAAAAAAAGTACTTCACTCAAAGGGTGAAAGAAAAGAGAAAAGTTGTGGTTAAGTGGCAATGGTTTCAAATTCAATTCCATGTTTCTTGGTTGTTCGAATGGAAGGAAGGAGTGTGAATCGTAATTAGTGGAGGTATAAGGCTTTGTGGTCTATTTGATCACCTAAAAAAAAATGAGTGAAAATCTAAAGCGTGATGTTTCAAAGTCTTTTAGTCAACGATTATATGCTCTTACATTGTGAGTTCCTTGGATTTTGTTGTATCCATATCCTTCATTTCTTACTCACCTTACACCCTTAGCCCCATTACAACCTATAATAAAGACCTAAATTGATCCTAAATGTCATGTGGTTGATTTGCACACTTTCTTATGCTTTTAAGTGTTTAGCATCCTTCTTGAGATCATATTCATGCATGTTTTTCATCTTGCTAATTTTGAGTTAAGTCCCTTATGGTTTAATTCTATTCTCATATTTACTATTGAGTGTTGCATTGTAACCCTCTTCCGAGTGATTCATTTGTGAGAGGACAACTTTGGTGAGATTTGAAGTTACATTTGTGCTTGGTATGATTTTTGAAGTTGTGTGAAAACTGAATTTGGAGAATGAGTTCCATTTGGCCATCACACTACTACACTTGAGCATGTTGTGTTCTGAACTTTGCCGCCTTGTGACTAATGTCTAAACTGAGTTTTTCTTGTGAAAACTTTTGAATCGTTTGCATGAGTCACCCTCTCTTTGGAAAATGTTCGGAAAGTTTGTTTCGAGTCTTGTTTTAGTTTCTGTTTTGCTCGAGGACTAGCAAAAGATAAGTTTGGGAAGTTTGTTCGGTTCATTTTTACACATGATTTTTCATGTTATTCACCCACTATTTTGAGTTAGTTCTTGAAATTTTATAGCTTTTTACTTCCTTTTTGTGTTTTCTTAGATTTTACTTTGGTTAGAATGAAAATGAGCTAAAAGTGCATTATTGGTTATAAATTCTGTTTTTGTTCATTTTCGTAGGTCAACTTCTTAGCCTGGGATCAACATGCTCTGGTGCTCGGATGAGGTGAAGATCTTCATGAAACTTGTTCCAATGGATGTTAACTACAACATATCCAAATTTGAGCTCCATTGGACAAGTATTGCCTATCCAACCAATCCAGCATGTTACCACAGCTCTGGAAATCCGAAGTAGTCCAGCTTTTACCTCCAATGTGTCACTTGATTCTTCTTGTTACCATAACACTTGGTAACAAGAATTTACCTTAGTGAAAGAGATATTTTCTGAGGCAAAGAGCATATTTTCAAGGACAAAGCTTCATCATGGCAAGGGGACAATGGGTGAAGGCTTTGGAGGAAAGAATGACTTTTATATTCAAAGTGTGAGCTGTAAATTGATGGGCAAGGGAAAGGTGAGTGCAATCTGAAGTATGAGAGGCTTTTGAACGTGGTTAGCCAATTCATTCTATGATTCTACACATTGAGAGCAGATTTTGGAGAGCTTGGAGCTAGGAGAAGCCAAGGTGCAGCCAAGCAAAGTGGAGAAGAAAGCTTCCACCATTGATGACCTTGAAGCTTTCATCATTTTCTCAAAATCTGTAAACTCTTTCTAATTTTATTTTGAATTTGTATTTGGAATAAGTATGAGCAACTAAACTCCATAGCTAGGGCTTAGGTTGAAGCCCTAAACATGATTACCTTATTGTTTTGATGCTTGAGTGTATGAATTTCTAGATATTGTTGATGAATTCCAATTCACCAAATTAATCTATCCTTGATGTGTGTTTTTCCTTGGTTGGCCATCTTTGAAAGCATGCTTCTTGAGATTGTTGGGATTATGTGTATCTTCATGTTATACTAAGCAATAAATGGATGAAGTAAGAATCATCCATGTGAATTGGTTTCTTGAATACCTAATGTAAACACCATGCTATTAGGATTCTTGTGATGTTCATATTCTCTTTGAACTTAATGGGTTCTCCTTGTAATTGAATCGAAGTACGAACCATACCTAGGTTCGGTTATGGGGAGGGCACAAGTATTGTAGCACGAACCATGCACTTTACGTATATTAGAGAGGATCAATGCGTCTTGAGCCACGACCCATGGTCTTGATTGTGAACATTTTCATCAACATATTTAGAGTTCATCATTTGAGTATTCATGAACATGGGTAGAATTGTTTAGGGTGGATTCCGAAACCCTAGTGTTTGTTACATTTTTAATTCCACTCTTTGATATTTCAATAGAGAAACTAATCTGTCCAAATGGTGATAAAAGGGTGATAGAAAGTGCTGTTTGTGTTTTTCTCTAGTTTTCTTGTGTTGTTCCATTTCTTTTACACTTCTCTACTCATTTCTAGTTTCCATTTTGCATTTGTGCATTTGTGGTGTGTTAAATAAGTGTTCTTTACGTACTCAAATTAGAACTTATAGGAAGCCGACAAGTTCTTCGTGGGATCGACCCCGTACTTACATAATCTATACTTCGATAGATTCGTGCACTTGCGGGTATTTTTAATTGGTTGTTTGCACATTAATTTGTGTCCTTTTAGGAATGCAACATACAACACTTCCCAATCCATGGCTCAAGCATTCATACATGTACAAACTCACAAATCTCAAACCAGAATCAAAACCACATATACATATATGTAATATATTAATACCCACCTCTCACCATCATCATGTACCAGGGGAAACAATCCAACCGGGGATTGTTGACTAGCTCACAAGTATCCGGCCTCAAATGCCCATGTGGCTAGGGACGAGCCGTCCAACTGGGGGACTAACTCTCAGCCAGCACGTACGGACGAAGAATCAAGACCCGTACGCCTGAAAACAGCCCTACGCGCGCAGACTACCCAATTAAGGGTCTACAGCGACACCCCGTTAAGGTATGCCCCGGGTTCCGTCATATCCAAACCATATCCACTATGTCCATGTATCAGTATCCAAGGGGAGGTACATATGATGATGCACATCATGTACTGGGGAAACGATCCAACAGGGGATTGTTGACTAGCTCACAATTATCAGCCCTTAAACGGACTATGTGGCTAGGGACGAGCCGTCCAACTGGGGGACTAACTCTCAGCCAGCACGTACGGACGAAGAATCAAGACCCGTACGCCTGAAAACAGCCCTATGCGCGCAGACTACCCAATTAAGGGTCTACAACGACACCCCGTTAAGGTATGCCCCGGGTTCCGTCATATCCATCCATGTATCCTAGTGTCCATATCCACTGTTTCCAAATGTCATCATCCAAGGGGGAGGTACGTATGATGGTGGAGTTCGTAATCCCTTATATAAATATTTTAATACAGCACTTTCTCAAATATTATATATATAGGAACTCAAGATACTCCAATATGTCCAAAACCCAAATATATATAACAAATACCACATAACATATTAAATCCAATAATCAAATATATAATATATTTCAAGGAACCATTGAAACAATATGCATAAATTTTCCATCCCAAGGCATCGTATTAAGAAGACATCCAAAGGGCCTGGACAAACTCCGACGGGCCTGGGCAAAATAAACTCTCAAACATAAAACCCATAACCGGGGAGGTACCTAAGGTAGTGCTAATAACATTCAAATTACCATTCCAAGTACCCCACACAAATTCAACAAAGATAGCACTTTCTCAATTATTATACATAAGACTCAAGATACTCGAATATTAACAATAATAGGCTTACTCACAAATTGACAATCTGCTTATAACTATATATATAAATATTCATTCCATGATCATATAAATCCCTAGTAGATTTCATGATAATTTAATCAACGAGAAAAAATAATATTCTAAACTAATGATCATTCACACGAGCATAAGTTACATAAAGATCCTAAAACAATATAAATAGGAAACTATGCTCCTGAAGACAAAAGTCCATTTAAATACTAAAATTCAAGCCGAGACCCTAGGCTCGCTTGCAAGGTTATCCTAATACTTTTCGAAGGGTAAAACTACCTCGGAAGACTCATGGCCAACCGAGAATCAAACCTTCCAAATTTGGTCAACCGGGCCCGCGGGGCCCACGACCTCCGTTTTACGATCCGAAAGTTCCTATGGGTTCCACAAGGTCTAGGATATACGTCTTGGAAGTTTGGTCCAGATCAGACGGTTGGATCGCTCACGATCGCACGATCGGACGGTTATTGAAAAACACAACTTTAAGTTAATGAATCGGAACATCCGGGGCTCCGATTCACGATCCGTGAAATCCTACACGATCCTAGGAATACCTAGATCAACATATCTTAATTGGGAAGCGATCCGACGGTTCTAACATATGGAACCCGGATAACACACAATATGTAAAATCCGTTCGGGGTTCAATCATTATCCGAATTGAGATCCGTAAAATCCTACGCACTCGTGACAACCAGGGGATCGCATTTGGACAAAATGCCTCTCTGATACAGTGCCCACGCGCTGGCAGCACGTGGGTGTCCAAAGCGATATCGCATCGCCGGAAAATCTTAGAATCTCGGGCCAAGACTCCTACCCTAGGTAATATACCTAATTTGGAGTCACTTTTGTTCTTGGAGATACCCCTAAACCCTAAACCTGAAGAGCCAGTGCCGAAAACTACTTCAGTGATTGATCATATCGAGGTGCTGCATAAAGAAGGGTTTATTTCCGGCAGCCCCCCATGTTCTTGGGACATCCGATGCAGGTGTAGACAATGCCCTGCTCCTTCCAGCAGTGCTGCCTCCTACTCCTCCTCTTCTCGAAACATCTGACATAGCTGCCGACATGCCTTGCACCTTCCAGCAGTGCTGCCTCCTACTCATCTTCTTCTCGGAACATTCGACATAGCTGTTGGCACTGCCCTGCACCTTCCAGCAGTGCTGCCTCCTACTCCTCTTCTTCTCGGAACATCTGACATAGCTGCCGACATGCCTTGCACCTTCCAGCAGTGCTGCCTCCTACTCCTCTTCTTCTCGGAACATTCGACATAGCTGCTGGCACTGCCCTGCACCTTCCGGCAGTGCTGCCTCCTTTTATTTCACAGGTTATTTTCTTTGGCTTGGGGTCAGTTGGCTCGGTGCACAGCTTCCATTTTTCTTGATACCATAGGACGTACAAATTTTCAACATGTGTGACTTTGTTTTTGCAATGGCCGTGTACTTTTCAGATAGTCTAACGACTATGTCGTTATGACTTTGTAATGTACTATTGAACCGCTGGAACCTGCATTAATTTCTGAATGCTTGAGGCATGTTGTACTCCGTACATCTTATATATATATATTGCTTGGTTGGGAGAATTTGCTCTTGTGAACTTCTTGAAATCTTTCTGACATGTTGGCTAGCCTTAAGAACAAGGTATATGCTGCCGAAATTTTGATAGGATCTTTTAGCTAAATCTTCGATGCATTGCTCTTTAAAACTTTCGCAAGGCTTGTCTACTCATTTGGCCTAAAATGCACCCTCTTGCCGCGCCTTAAAAGGGTCAGGCCATTGTATGCATGATTTTCACAAAGGCTCCTGTAAGAATTTCTGGATGTCGTGAAGTTTTGAATTGCTCATCGAAAGGATACAATGGTTTCGTTGTTCTGGCACCTCAAGAATTGCATGCCATTTTTGTAATAGCTTGGCTTTGCATGACTTGTGCTATTTTGCTTAGGCATGATGCTTGTTGACAGTTCGGGATCCCATCTAAGTGGCTTTGCTTGGTATAGTTACTGCTGAAAGGCTTAGTTTTGTAAAGAAAAGTTTGCTTGTCTTTTTTTTTTTTTTTTTAAATTTTTTCAAAGAACATGTTTTGCAAAACAGAAGAAGGTAAAAGCAAGGAAGAATTCTAGAGGCTTTTCCCTTTTCCAAAATACTCCATTCTCATTGCAAATATCGTCTCACACCTTGGCATGCCATAATGGTGGTGCATCTTACAAAAGTTGTGAAAGCATAGGGTGAAAATATATAAGAAGTTCATTTTTGAAATAAATTTGAAAAGCCAAAAACAAAATGATAGGTGCAAAAGCAATTCAGCAATAATAAGACTTTGAGCCACTTTGCATTGATGAATACTCCAATCAAATCAAGCCCCCAAGTATGAAAAGGACCAAGAGGTGTGCATGACTTGCAATTGCATGAAAGCTTGACATTGCTTCAAAAATTCTGATTGCTTGGTAAAAGAAACTTCATCTTGACAGCATTTAGGTTCTTCCAGCAGTATCATAGCACTACCTTCGCAATATTTTCCTTCCATTTGCCATGAATCGAGATGTTTTCCTTCTTGAGTAAAGCATAGTGCTTGGATTTCTTGACTAAGGCTTGGGGCTTGATGATGCTTGATTATGGAACTGTGGCAATTGAGACATCCCGATAGCCTTTTGGTTTTGACTCCTAAACTTGGTCATTGGAATGGTCAAGGCTTAGAAAGTGATTGAGGTGCTGGAGCATATCAGTTATGGCAACTTCGGTGTTGTTTGTTGCAGCTGTTGTGAACATGTTATAGGAAACAAAAGCTCGGGCTTGGCTATTGAAGCTTGAGCTTTGCCTGTGGTCACTGCAACAAATGTGTTGGGTTACAACAGCTTGAGTTCTTGGCAAGTGATGGCAAACTTGGAGGTCATAGTGACATAATTGGAATTTCAAGGAGATTTTTTGTCTGGGGATAGTGGTTTTGGTAATAATGGATTCTTAAGCTCATTTGGGGTTTTGGAATTGCTGCTGTGGTGATTGCAATGAATTCCTTCCTCAGCCCCCAAGTGAACCATAATCATCAAAAAAGGATTTGATGGGCATAAGCTACAAAAACTCTTGCAACGTGGCCTTCTTAGTATTTGTTTGCGTCATTGCATGGCATGATGAACTTGGGATATCCCTTTGTTGCAATGGTGACAATTTGGCATGATTCGGTGGTAGCATGTGCTTCTGGCAGCGGCTCTTCCAGCAGTGGTGTTTGGATTTCAACGACTGGCTCTGTTCTTCTTCCAACCACTCTTCCAGCGGCTTTTCCAGTGGTGCTTGAACTTCTATGACTGGAAGTATAGAAAGAGATTTGTCTAAGGAATGGATGATAATGGTAGTGTGTTGAGATGTTGTGTAGGGAACATAAGAGCATTTGTTTTGTTGTTTGGAGGCTTGGGTCATTTGCACATGACCAATATAAAGCTGCATAACCAAAGCATATGGTGATTACAAAAATAATATAAGCATTGTAGCTTGCAAAGGACTAACATAATTGACATAAGCATGTTGAGCTGGTATGATTTTAGTACTAAGCATGCATAGTTGGCATCTACATTGCAATGTGTAACTTGGATTGATTAACACAAAGGTGGATCGATACGAAATGATAAGAAGTATAAGATAAGTGAATAGTGCGTGGAATAAGGCTATGGGAAATTTTGCTGAAGATGCAAAATTGAAAGGTGGTTTAACACATAACAAGAAACTGATGCAAGCTGGTGCACCATATAAATAATATAATGTTTTGTGTTTTCTTCAATTTCATTATACCTTAAAAGCTTTCTTATTTATTTATTATAACATTATTTATAATATAATGTTTTGTGTTTGGCTTTACGGAAAAGGAAAACTATATTTTGTATATATTTTTTATAACACATATTTCAGCTGTTAAATTAAGGGATGATGCGCATAGGAACAAATAGTTCAAGAAGGGAGTTGTTTTTTGTTACACAATTATACGTAAGTCCTAGATGCTCTTGTTTAAACTATAGTTTACCTTGACTGTACCAACTTGTAACCATCTTCTCTTCTGCAGAAAATTAGACGGGTCTTTTTTAAAACAAGAATGACGACAGACCTTAATTAGTTCACATGGAGGGCTTTGCTCACGTTCAAACTTTTTTTTTTCTTATAATAATGTTTGAAGAAATTACGTTGACCACCTGTGCCCAAGGTTTTCTATTTCTTTTTAAATATTTTATGAGGCAAATTTGCATTGGCCTTCTTTTTTTTAAGAAAAGAACATGACTTCCATTATTAAGTTCCAAACCAAGTCAATGAATTGCCAATATCATATGTACAAGAAAATTCAATATGGCGTTGAAGGTTTTGACTATAAAATGGGAAACATTCATTACAATAAAAAACATTGCATCCATTTTCAAGTGATCCAGAAAAGGAGGTGATCATCAACCCATAAACGAGAGCATATAGAGTTGATCAAAAAAAAAAAAAAAAAAGAGAGAGCGTAGATAGAGATGAGTACTCCAGAACCTCCCACAGGGGTCCAAGTTGGTTGGGGCTTACTAGCGTGTTTCTGCGGCCTTATTGGATTATGGTAAGTTTTTCTGTCTTTAATTCTAATTTGACAAACTAATATAGAATGCAAAATCAAGCAAACTCAAAAGTACTCAAACTTTTTTTTGGGTAAAGGTGAATAATTATACTGAGTCTTAAGTTTCAGTTCTGCTCTGTATACTGCATTGAGTTAAGTGGATTTACATACGCATAAAAAAAGAATTAAGATAAACACACAAACAATTTAGTTTTAGAATTACTTTGAATGCGTTTGTTTTGGCTCGAATAAGCGTTCTGGAAAAACCTTGTTTAAGTTATGCAGCAAAGTATTCTTCAGTTTCGTTTTCCAAAATACTGCAATTTGTGCATGCAAGAAATAGGCCATTTCAGCAGTTTTTTGCTCGGTTTCTCTTAATTAACGTTTCCTTTTCTTTTTGTTAGTGGTTATTGCCTCACTTGTTGCTGCTGTTGTTGTTGCTGCACTGACAAAGCTAAACTTAAAGCTGAGCTGGAGAAGGTTGAAGAACAGATCGAGGCTGAAAAATTGGCCAGCGCTAAACAACAGGACGAGGCTAAAGAACATACCGAGGCTAATGAAGCCCCAAAGATTAATGAAATGTCGAAGGGAACTGACGAAAGTCATACAGAATCAAAGGACATGTGACAGCAATTATGTTGGCATTTTTGCTTCTGAAATTAAAACTTCCCAGGCATTAAGACTCTTTCTTATGCTTTCTTTCCTTTTTATTGATGATTGATTCGAGATTAAATAAGTTTCTTATGAGCATTGATTGTTTGTTTCAGTTTGGGATGTAATTACAAAAGTTTTACTTGTAAAGTTATCATAGTAATGAGAGGTGCTTTGTGATTTGGTGAGTTAATTTCAGGAGTCCTACTTACGGACAAAGAAAGTACTGCTAACAGTGTGCGTGATGTTGATCTACGTTTCAGTTGTCATAATTTCATCCACTGATGACTCGTGTGTACTTCTGTTTTCTTTTGGTAGAAATCATGTGTACCCGGGTTCAAAACTTGGTCGTGTGCAATCTTGAGGAACCCAACCCAATGCTTTACTCCCTCCCCCTCCCTAACGCTTGGCAAAACCAAAAAACAGAAGATTACTTCCCTCTGAATTTCATTGTCTTAATTATATTCCGTACATTCATTTATAATGAGCATCATTAGGAGGGGGAGGAGAGTAAAGCAAAATGTTTCCAGCACGAGATTTTTAATCAATTGACGTTTTCTGACTCGTCAATTTTTGAAAATCATGTGAGCGTATCTTCTAATCCAGTTATGGTCTGTCACCTAACATTTTGTCCTATTGCTACACAAATATTTCGTTGCCTAGTGTCCCCTTGGCTTGCACAATCTTATCAAAAACAGTGGGGCTGAACTGTTGTTTGGGCATAAACTCCACACGCCAGCCTATCTAGGTACTGGGCCATGTCAACAATAGGGGTTTGGGCTTTGTTTTACCAAAATTAGAAGTCAGCCCAGGATGAGTAAACAATTGTTGAGGTTAAGACTTTCATTTGGGATTGTTGAAAGGCATTTTTGGTCTCTGCCATTTTCAATGAAAGGTGTTCACGGGTTATTGAGATCTGGTTTTTTTTTTTCAAGAAAAAATATTTCTAGGATTTTGTTTCAATGGTCTAAAATCTTAAGCTCTCAAGCATTTTGGAAAGTTTTACGAGTTTTTGTGTGCAAGGGCGGAACCAGAAAGTTTTCAACGGGTGGGCTAGCTAAAATTATTAGCTTAAAATTTAATGATATATATATTTTTTTTGTACTTACAATTACTGTAGTCTTTCTAAAAATAAAAGTAAACATTAAATCATATAAATCACGCTAGTTCATAGTTCCATAGACTAATTTTCAATAAGTTTTAATATAAACCAAATAGGGTTTAACACCATAGTGGATTGAACATCTAAGGCTTTTTATCTAAATTGACATTAGGTCCCTTCATGCATTCATATCATACATGAAAAATTGTTTTATGTAAAAATATTGACTAAGTATGAAAAATGGTTTTTAGGAATAATCATTTTCTCAAGATAATTTTTGGCGGTTTTTATTCCTCACACATCAAATAAGAAAACTTGATTTTATGGGATTTTAGTATGAAGTATATATTGGCTTAATGAGCCATCATTTTTAGCCTAAATCGTATTTTACACTAAAACCGATTTTTCATATTTTGATTTGGTGGGAATTTGATTTTCTAGTATTTTTATTTGAATCCAAATGGGGGGTACTTCCTTATTTACATTGTAAACTTAAGTAAATGGAGTAATATAAAAATAAATGAAAGTAAAATATTGAAAATAAGTTAAATACATAAGTTTTATATTTTTTTTCTAAAAAAACCACACTGGGCTACAGCCCACTGTAGCCCTTAATGTGGTTCCGCCATTGTTTGTGTGTGTTCTTCTTCTTCTTCTCTGCAATGGTGAGTTGAGTGACGTTTGAGTTTTCCAAAATAAGATTTTCAAAATGTTATTGAAATCTTCTTTGGTGTATTGAAATCTACATCTAGGGTTTAGTTTACACTTCATCACTCTAGCAATTGTATTTGTTTGAAGACAATTTTTCAACATTAAAATAAAAATGAAAACAAAAACTAGTGGATACAAATTGTATGGGCAATCTTTTCATCTCAGTTTTCGATCTTTGTGAATTCCTCATCAAGGCGTAAATGGCATACTTGTGCAGAAGAGATTTGATGCTTGGTTGTTGTCCATGACCATGACAAAGAGGTTTCAATTTGCAATTGTATTTGTTTGAAGACCATTTTTGCGAAAAACAAAAAACAAAACAAAACAAAAACTAGTGGATGCAAATTGTAGTTGCTTTAAATGTACTGTCTTGCTTAATTGTGTGGTTCATTGTGGCAGTGTTCTTCATGTATATTTTGTAATTGCCTCTGTTATGAATGGATCTGTTTATTTCTCAAAAATTAAAAAAAACGAAAAAAAAAATTCTCACTCATCCAAGAACCACTACGTGCACGCACACCATTCGCATAATTAAGATCTAATTAGTATAAATCATCTAATTATCTTTAATGACCCAAAAAAAAAATTAAAAGAAAAGAAACTTTGAGTGCTTTTGATTTTGCAATATGTAACATTTTGTCTAATCAAAATATTAGATACAAATAACTCACCATATCCCTACGGCCTGCCAAGCTGGTAAGGATAACCACTAAAACTCAACCCATCTTTTGATCTATCTGTGTTATAAAGCGTTGATCATCAGGGTCACCTCCGTTATCGGTCACTCAAAATGCATGCAATGTGCATAACAAAAGCTTCCTTTTGTAGTAAAAGATTTCAATATGATATACGAAATGAATTGACTCGGTCCAGAGCTTAAAAATGGAAGTCAATTTATAAGGGAAGCCAACTTGGGCACACGATCATTCCGGGACCAATGAGGTCGAAAGTTTTTTGAGTTTTGTTTTTTTAAAAGGAAAATGTTTACTTTCTCAAGTCAAGTAAGTAAACTAATTTAAGTAAAAGAATCTGAGTCTTTTTTTAATTTAAGAGCTGGAATATAATTATATAATTAGTTTTTGTAATCCGTTAGGTTAGCTTTAGCTATTTTGATTTTTAGCTTCCTTAGACAATATTGTATTTGTTACTATAAATCATCAAGTTTAATTTAACTTTAATTTGTCTATATGCTTTTCATACATTAGAATGCATTAGGATATGACTAGTCATCTATTGAGTTACATGTGTACGACAAATGTCGTTTAAAATTCTCACATGAGAGACACACCAGGCGTAAGTTTTCTATCCGAACAAATTTTGTCTCATTATTGCTCCAATCATTAGCTGCCAAGTGAATTGTTTCCGACCTAGCTATTTTGGGTAAAAATGGAGTCTTGGCTTTAGCAGCCGTCACTTGCATGGAGAGAAATGAAGGAGTTGATGGACTAGTTGCCACTTACATGAAGGACTAACTTCTAGCTCAACTAAGTTGGAGAAGAAGGTTGCATGGGGAGGTATGTAGTGCTCATTTCATAAATAGATCTAGGTTTGCTTGAGCATTGTGATTGCTTTTTCAGTAAGAACCTTCTTGACTTAGAGGCTTGCCAGGTCGGATGATGACTTGTTGTTTTTCCCAATGTGGATTTTTGGGTGAACATTTATGGTGTCATGTTCTTGATTTTATGACTAGTAGTCATACTATTTTTGTTATTTCTAAAATGCTAATGAATGTTCACATACCTTTCACTCTAGTTGTTGCTAGCACAGGGAATGCCTAGATTGACGGGTCCTTCTGAGTGTGCTTAGGTTGTCACTGAGTCATCTTTTACGTTTGCAAGGACTTGAGAATTGATTGATTAATGCATGTGTTCTGTTGTGTGTTCCTAGGTTTGTAACTAGTTGTTGACGAATCATACATTTGCTAGGATTACTTTGTTTGTCTAATCTTTAGCTAACTTGATTAGAGTTTAATTTTACCCATTCCACCTAGGTACCAATTTCACCTACATAACTAGTTATTAAAATACTAACTTTTTTTTCAAAATGATTGTAATTCAAGTAGTTAAGAGCATTTATTCTTGTACCCGAGGTCCTAAGTTCAATTCTTTCATCCCCAATTATGGCTTATAACAACAACAACAACAAAAACTTCGTTTTGTTCTAATATTCGTGATAACAAGCACTATTCTAATCTGCGAGGACGCCCTCATAATGTTAGTCGACCCTCACAACAAATAAACAATAGAAGGATTCTAGGATTGAATGTAAAAAAAAATTATTGGTATAATGTGCAACGCATTCAAGTCCAAAGTCACAAAAGCCCCCCTATTTTATCGGTTCGCCTTGGGCCATTCATTGGCAAGGTGAGGGAAAAAAGAACCTAACTGGGCGCATGTGCTATAGGAAATTAAGAAAAAAAAACAATTAAGGTCAACAATTTTTTTCTCTCTATATAATAGGTTTAGTCGAGCAACTAAAAGAATTTAGTTAATGGCCTCAAGCACATATCGTTCCAAAAATTTAAGAGCTGTAATATTAATTTATTTTTTATGTTGATGTGAAAATTTACTTTAACTTACTAAACAATGATCGAGTTAATTATGATGACTAGAAAATTAATCAATTACAGTGCGTTTGGATAAGGGAAATAAATTTGGGATTTAAACTAACCCCACATTTATACTAACCCTTTGTGGTTATGTGTATTTGCATCAGCTATTGTGGCTGCCGACCTTTGTGTCTAAATTATGAATGCAACATATTTCCTTTATCTATAAAAAAAAAATTTGTTGATTAGAGGAAAAAAAAAAAGCACTGCGAGAATTTAAAGTAAGAATGCATCATAGGCTTCCTAATTGTCAACGTTTGTGGTAAAAGGATATGTGGAGGACTAGAAAAATAGACGGTCCAAATCGCTTGTATTTCGTAGAGGGGCACTTTTCTTGTTATCACATCGGTGACATATATGTAGTAAATTTGACGAGTTCCACTGACCTATTCATTTTGACAAGGAAGAAATTTCAACTTAACTACAAAAGATTAATACCAATACATCAAATTACAAGCACACATTATTGAGAAATCATCATAAGATGCTTTGTCATCATTACATGCCATATTCAAACCTAAAAGAAAACCAAACTAGCTAAGGAATGGGAAGTTAAGATAGAATATCAGTATTGCATTTGGCAAACAGAACGCATGGAAGCACCATACGTAAGTTGCTAAACCAAAGCAACATGAAAACATCAATCTCACGCATCCAAGCTATTATTTCTTGCATATTGATAAATCATTTATCGACCGGGGTTGCAGAGGCCACAGCAGAGGCCGCAGAGGCCACAGCAGAAAGAAACACTACAATCACACACATAAGAACTCAGATTAGTATTGACTGCTCTTTATTTCTCTAAGCAAAATATTAAATACAAATATATATAACTCACCACATCCCCACCAAGCTGCTTAGGATAGCAGTTAAAAGCCAACCCATCTCTGATCCTTCTCTGTTTTAAGCTTTGATCAGATCACCTCCTTTATCAAACACTCAAAAAATGCATGCAATGGGCGTATAACAGCAGCTTCCTTTTTATAGTGAAAAACTTCAATATTCTATACGAAATTTATTGACTGGAGCTTAAAAATGGAAGTCAATTTGATTAAAATACAGAAGGGAACCAATGAAAAAGAAAGGCACATGTGGTCGTCATCTTTGCTGAGCATTCAATCTAGAAACTCCAAATGAGAAGGCTGATCCTGTGAACTAATAAGATGGACAGCTCTTGTTTTTTTCTTTTTTAAGACGACCATGTTTTCCCCACACAATGCTTACTTTGTGCAGCCAAGTCATAGTAAACTAATTTAAGTTAAAAAATCTGAGTCTTTTTATAATTCAAGAGCTGGAACATAATTATATAAAGTCACCTACCGAACTAGTAATTAAATATGTAACTAACACGGTATCATTACAACAAAATGAAGTTTGAAACTCAATGTCTATTATTATTTTTCTTCAGTTTTCATTACAACAAAGTTTGGTATCCTATTCAAATAGGGAACTCAAAAACTTTGATTTTTCTTAAAAACAAGGAGTTCTTAAATCTATTTTTAAGATTCAAAAACTTGTTTGGTATGCAACTTGAAAACTGTTTTCAAATCTTAAAAATTTGAGAACTTGTGGTTTGTTAGAAAAAAAAAATGAAAAAACAGATATTTTTTGTTTTTAATAATTGGGGTGTTTTTTTAGTTGTTCTTGAGTTTGAGTTTTTAAAAATAGGGCTACCAAACAGGTTTTCTTTGTTTTGGACTCAAATTCTATTTTTGAGTTTAAAAAGTTAGATTCAAATTGAATACCAAACAAGCACTTAATCTTCTGCCATTTTTAACTTTAAATTGTTTCCATGGTGTAGAATTCCCAATCCTAAGGAAAATAAGCTGTGAAACAAAACAAAACTTTGCAGCATTTGTTGCAAGTTAGAGGAGTTTACTTTTTGATATTTTCCTTTTTGGCTGGATATCTTTTCTTCGTGGGGGTAGTAGCTTAGGCCTCTTCTATTCTCTCGGAGCATCGATGCCAGAAACTGTGGTGGTCAATGGTCATAGAAGATTTAACGGCAGTATGACGGAGGGTGACATTTACTGGACTTTCCAAGAAATCAAGGAATTTTATGAAAATTTTCAGCAAAGCAGATCTCCTATTATTTGGCTGGTTGTGTTGCTTTGGATTATTGCATATCTACAAGAGAATCAACCCAGTAACTTGATGCATATTATTTGCCTTTGTTTCGATGTCAAATGATGACCTGTAAAGGAGGAGAGGAGCGATATTGTTCTTCTATATATTACTGCTATCAAATTATAACACATAAGTTAAAGTTCAGTAAGTGTTTGGCGTGTGTCAAAATTAATCAGGTAGGAAACATGAGTGTACATGAAATTTAGGGACAACAGATCCGAACTCAAGAAATAATATTCATTGAACTGATGAATGAAGGAAGACCTCCTGAAAGATAATCACTAAAGGTCACTCTAATCCAAAACCATATAACTACTCAATTAAATGGTTTTTTCATCATTTTATTGTTTTCTTGAGACACCTTGCTCCTATATATTACGGGTCACAATAAAATAACTTAACGGCTTCCAAATTTTCATATTTTTCTTTTTATTGTAAGGATAATCTATAGATAAAGATTTGAAAAACAAACAGTCGGTTGTATTGCGTAGAGGGACATTTTTGTTGTTCATCACACCAGTGGCACATCAAGTAAATTTGGTGAGTTTCGGTGGCCCATTTTGACAAGAAAGAAATTTGAACTTAGCATGTGATCATAACAACTAAAGATTACTATGAATACTTCAAACTACAAGTACATATCATTGAGAAATAATCATAAGATACTTTTCATTACATGCCAAAAATTGAAAAGGAAAAGGAAACCAAATTAGCTGAGGAATGAGAAGGTAAGATAGAATATGATTTCATTTTGCAAACAAAAGCAACATATGCATGCATGGCAGCGCCATACTTAAGTTGCAAAACCAAAGCAACATCCCACTCCTCCAAGCAATTATTTCTTGCGTATTGATAAGCCTTCATTGGCAGAAGCCTGCGACAGCGATGCAGCAGTAGCCGAAGAGCCCACAGCAGCAAGAAACACTACGAGTACACACCATACATAAGAGTTAGGACTATTACTATGAACCATCTAATTTTCTTAACCAAAAGCGCATGATAACTTTACATTTTAGAAAGAAACCCTTCAAATTCAATGCATTAGAAAAACATAATGACACTTTCAAATGGAAAAACGGTAAACTAAAACTAATTAGAAAATGAGAAGTGACTAGCTGAGGTTTTTTTTTTTTTTTTTTTTTTTCAATTTCCAATTTTAATTTCGCTACGCGAATAAATTTGTCTAAGCAAAATATTAGGTACGAATAACTCACCACATCCCCACCAAGCTGCTTAGGTAAGCCGCTAAAAGCCAACCCATCTTTGATCTTTCTCTGTTTTGAGCGTTTATCACGATCACCCTCCTTTGATCGATCACTCAAAATGCAGGCAATATGCATAACAAAGCTTCCTTTTTATAGTGAAGAGCTTTAAAATGGAAGTCAAATTATAAATTATTATACAAGGGAAGCCTACTTAGGTAAATGTGCTTCAACAACCAATGAAAAAGAAAGGCACATGTGGTCGTCTCCTTTCCCGCACATTGAATCTAAAATTTCGAAATGAGAAAACTGTTACCGTGACCTAATAAGGTGACAGTTTTTTTTTTTTTTTTTTTTTTATAAATTTAAAAAAGACCATGTTTTCAGCACACAATGCTTACTTTTTGTAGCCAAGTAATAGCAAACTAATTTAAGTAAAAGAATCTGAGTCTTTTTCTAAGGGGAAGATTAAGTCATCTCGGTCTTTTTCTAATGGGAAACATTAAGTCATCCATTAGTAGTCTTTTCCGGATATTTATGTACTCACGTAAATGGTTGTTATTTTAGTGGTTTCTTGACACATCTATTAGAAATATATAGATGAGATCGATGTATTATAATGTGTAAAGGGCCTCTTGTTATCACATTCGTGGCATATGTCAAGTAAATTTGGTGAGTTCCAGTGACCTTTTCATTTTGACAATAAATTTGAACGGATCTTACAAGTTACAAGTACATCATATTACATCAAAGTACATCAATCTAGAAACTCCAAATGAGAAGGTTCCTCCTGTGAACTAATTAGATGGACTCTTCTTTTTTTTTTTTTCAATTAAAAGACGACCATGTTTTCCCTACACAGTGCTTACTTTGTGTAGCCAAGTCATAGTAAACTAATTTAAGTTAAAAAAAATTGAGTCTTTTTATAATTAAAGCGAGGAAATATTAAGTCACCCACCTGTTGAAGTTGTTAATATTCTAGCTGTTAGGATTCCTTTATTCTAGGGTTTATTCCTAGACGTGTTAATAACCCTCCTATACTTAAGGGACAAGTTTATTTTTCTGTTTCTAATCTAGTCACTTATTATGATTCTAGGACCTGTATAATCGTGGGTTGTTATCTTATTTCTTGTTTGATGTAAGGCTATTTAATAGCCAAGTTGGTTGTTTGAGTCTAATAAGAATTCTCTACCGAGTTTACTAGTGCAGTCAAACTTTGTATTCACAAAGCTTTTCAATAAACTAGTTCAATTCTAACATTTGGTATCAGAGCTCCATCACGGGGCCTGACTCAAACCTGCAGACACAGTTACCAGTGTGAGAGAACAAGAACATGACGTCTGAGAATAGTTTTGTACAACCTGCCATTCCTAGGTTAGATGGGCACTATGATCACTGGAGTATGCTTATGGAGAATTTTATGCTTTCCAAGGAATATTGGCACTTGGTGGAGACAGGAATTGCTGCAGTAGCAGAAGGAGCTGATTCTAGTGACTCGCAAAAGAAGGCACTTGAGGAGCAGAAGTTGAAAGACTTGAAGGCCAATAACTATCTGTTCTAAGCCATTGATCGTTCGATCCTTGAAACGATTTTGAAGGACACTACAAAGGATATATGGGATTCCTTGAAGCAAAAGTATCAAGGAACAGCACGTGTGAAGCGTGCTCAATTGCAGGCACTTCGAAAGGAGTTTGAATAGCATATGAAGGCTGGGGAAACTGTCAACGACTACTTTGGCAGGACGCTCATTATAGCCAATAAGATGAGGCTTCATGGAGAAAGAATGGAGGATGTGGTGATCATTGAGAAAATTTTGAGGTCTATGACTTCAAAATATGATTATGTTGTCTGCTAGATTGAGGAGTCGCATGACTTGGATGCTTTATCCATTGATGAGCTTCAGAACAGTCTTCTCTTGCATGAACAAAGAATAAGTCGGCATGTTGTGGATGAACAAGCTCTCCAAGTAACTTCTGGAGTTCAACAAGGAGGAAGAGGTGGTGGTCGTGGCTTCTATCATGGAAGAGGAAGAGGGAGCACTACAAAATAGAATCCCTTTTGCGAGGGCATTTTGTCATTGAAAAAAGCCTTTTGCCGTCAGAAATACCGTTTTTCGACGGCAAAAGTCCATCGAACGTCGTCGCTAAAAGGCTGATTGCAAATACTTCATTTCCGACCATTTCGTCAGAAATAATGTATTTCCAACGCCCATACTTCATAGCTATTACTTAAATTTATATCGGAAATGGATTTTTAAAACGACCCTACATATTTATTTCCGACCGTACATGTGGTCGTAATTACTTATATGATTGTCGAAAATAGTTCTTTTATCAAGATTTCTTGTTTTTGCGAATTCATATTTTCGACGAATGAGTGTCGTCGGAAATACTTTTTCCCACAATGATATATTTTTTGTGAGGGCTAGATTTCGTCGCAATTATCATTATCGACCAAAAGAGTTTGTGGAAAATATATAATATCTCATCGGAAAAAAGTATAACAAAATATTTCCGATGGGCAAGTAACGTCGGAAATATATATTTCCAACCACATTTATTCGTCGCAAAGTTTGTCGCAAATAGATTAATCCTGTTGGAAAATATTTCGACGAACAGGTGGTCGAAAATATAATTGTTTCGACCCGATTATGTCGTGGGGAATGTTATCGAAAATATGCAATTATTATCGGAAAGTATTTCCGATGATGAAGTGTTTGTTGGAAATATGCATTATCGAGAGGGAAATGCTGTCGAAAAATGTAATTATTATTAAAAAAATTAATAAAAAGAAATTTGAATTATAATATTTGCTAGAAATAGTTTTCTAATCATCCGTATTTAATTGGTAATTGGTAATAAAAAATTTAAAAAAAAATCATACGACACCATATTGTACTAAAATTTTAAGCATTCAATTAAAATTATTCTAAATAGCTAAAACATAAACAATCCCCGTCATCCTTAAAACATATAAGCAATCCGCAAATATATCAAAACCTTGAAATTCAAAATACATATTGTAGCAAAATAAAATTGATGTTGCACTACTCGTCTTCGAGGTAAGCATCTGAACAACTTTCTACATTGTCCTGTCGAATAAAAGATAATAATTAATAAGACATAAATCGTTTGAGAATAAAAATAACAAATACAATATTTAACAGTGAGCAAAATATTGAAATGAGAAGAAAAGAGTTCACCATTGAAGCAGATTGTCTTGAGCGTGCATAAGTATTTGAGTTGTTTTCCCTCATACTTTGAACCAGATCTTTCAATTCATACAGCACACTTTTCAAGTCCTTCACTTCCTCCTTTAATTTCTCATGCTCTTTTTCACGTTCTAAGCATATACGTTTATTACAACCTTGGTCATCTGAGGGATACACATTTTTTGTACTATAGCCACCACCTAAGCCAAGGATACGACTGTGACTTGGCCCACGAATAACCTCCTTGTAGTGGAGGGGTAGATTTGGGTCCAACAAATCTACTCTAGAATGCTACAACTGTCATGAGCTAGGGCATTTTCAGTGGGAATGCCCTAAGAAAGCTAATGATTCTAAGGCTAACATGTTAAGGAAGTTGAGATGGAGTATATTTGGTTTATTGATTCTGGATGTAGCAATCATATGTGTGGCAGAAGGGAAGCATTTATCGAGATGGATGACAATTTCCGAGAATCAGTAAAGCTGGGAAATAATTCCAGTCTCAGTGTACAAGGCAAGGGCAAGGTGCGAATGGAGGTGCATGGGATTGTGCTTGTGATTACAGGAGTCTTCTTTGTACCAGATTTGAAGAATAATTTGTTGAGTATCGGTCAACTGCAAGAGAGGGGACTCGCAGTGCTCATACAACATGGAAAGTGTAAGATTTTTCATTCTGAGAAAGGTCTAATTCTTAAAACTGAGATGACATACAATAGGATGTTTGCCTTGGTTGCTCACTGCTCACTGAAGGAACAAAATTGTCTCTCCATGACAACCACAGATCAAGCACATCGTTGGCATTGTCAATATGGGCCTTTAAGTTGGAATGGACTGAAAGTGCTACAACAAAAGAATATGGTTGAAGAGCTGCCAAAGATCAAAGATTCTCAAAAGGTGTGTGAAAACTGCCTTGTGGGAAAGCAGCATCGTGATTCTTTCCAAGGGAAAGTGTGTGGAGAGCTTCCAAGATACTACAGTTGATACATGCTGACATATGTGGCCCAATAAGTCCAATCTCAAATAGTAAGAAGCGATATCTCGTCACTTTTATTGATGATTACAGTAGAAGAACTTGCGTTTATTTTCTGGTGGAGAAATCAAAAGCCTTTGCTATGTTCAAAACATATAAAGCTAGAGTGGAGAAGGAAATAGGAGCATTTATAAGAGGATTGAGGACAAATCGATGAGGTGAGTTCACATCACATGAATTCACAAATTTTGCAATACGAATGGCATTCACAGACAATTGACAGCTGCCTACACTCCTCAACAAAACAGCGTTGCCAAAAGGAAGAATTGAACTATCATGAATATGGTTCAGTGCATGCTGTCAGAAAAGCAAATTCCAAATACTTTCTGGCCAGACGCAGTGAACAAGGCAGTACATGTGTTGAATCGAAGTCCAACCCTTGCTGTGAAAAACAAGACACCTGAAGAAGCTTGGAGTGGGCGCAAACCATCGGTGGATCACTTTACAGTCTTTGGATGCCTATCTCATGTGCATGTACCTGATAGCAAAAGAGTCAAACTTGATGACAAAAGCCTCAAATGCATTTTGTTGGGGGTAAGTGAAGAGTCCAAATTATAGATTGTTTGATCCCATTTCACAGAAAATTATTGTAAGCCGAGATGTGGTTTTTGAGGAGGATCAACAATGGAATTGGGATGACAGTCATGAGCAGACTATTTTAGCTGATCTTGAATGGGAAACTGATGAAGAAACAGTTACAGAAGATGAAGGAGATGAAGACGGATCTTGAGCTAATGAAGATATGGGAAACATTGAGTCTGATGGTAGTGATTCATTAGAAGCAGGAGATATCACGAATGAAGGCAGTGCAACTCAAGAGGGACGAACTCGAAGGCCACCAATTTGGATGAGAGATTATGAAACCAGTGAAGGTCTCTCTGATGAAGAATGTGTGAACTTGGCTCATCTAGCCTTGTTTACTAATGGAGATCCCACTACTTATGATGATGCCGTGAAGAGTGAGAAGTGGAAACAAGCAATGGATCGAGAAATAGAAGCCACATAGAAGAATGACACGTGGCAATTGACTGATCTGCCATCAGGTGGAAAGAGTATTGGAGTAAAGTGGGTTTTCAAGACAAAATTGAATGAAAATGGGGAGGTGGACAAGTACAAAGCTCAACTTGTTGCCAAGGGATATAGTCAACAATATGGAGTGGATTTTTCTAAAGTGTTTG